>NW_026967557.1:369330-738661 GCF_028390025.1 Pseudophryne corroboree | reverse complement strand
GTTCTATCTTTATATATGGGCAGAAACATGCTATAAACTGCACATAGCAACCAGAATATAGGTCTCAAGATATTGCACTTCTGGATACCAAACACTAAGTCCTAACCTTACTCCATCCCCTCACATCCTGTAACCCTGAATAACTCTGCTGTTCTATCCTTATATATGTGCAGAAACATGCTATAAACTGCAAATAGCAACCAGAATATAGGTCTCAAGATATTGCACTTCTGGATACCAAACACTAAGTCCTAACCTTACTCCATCCCCTCACATCCTGTAACCCTGAATAACTCTGCTGTTCTATCCTTATATATGTGCAGAAACATGCTATATACTGCACATAGCAACCAGAATATAGGTCTCAAGATATTGCACTTCTGGTTACCAAGCACTAAGTCCTAACCTTACTCCATCCCCTCACATCCTGTAACCCTGAATAACTCTGCTGTTCTATCCTTATATATGTGCAGAAACATGCTATAAACTGCAAATAGCAACCAGAATATAGGTCTCAAGATATTGCACTTCTGGATACCAAACACTAAGTCCTAACCTTACTCCATCCCCTCACATCCTGTAACCCTGAATGACTCTGCTGTTCTATCCTTATATATGTGCAGAAACATGCTATAAACTGCAAATAGCAACCAGAATATAGGTCTCAAGATATTGCATTTCTGGATACCAAACACTAAGTCCTAACCTTACTCCATCCCCTCACATCCTGTAACCCTGAATGACTCTGCTGTTCTATCCTTATATATGTGCAGAAACATGCTATAAACTGCAAATAGCAACCAGAATATAGGTCTCAAGATATTGCACTTCTGGTTACCAAACACTAAGTCCTAACCTTACTCCATCCCCTCACATCCTGTAACCCTGAATAACTCTGCTGTTCTATCCTTATATATGTGCAGAAACATGCTATACACTGCACATAGCAACCAGAATATAGGTCTCAAGATATTGCACTTCTGGTTACCAAACACTAAGTCCTAACCTTACTACATCCCCTCACATCCTGTAACCCTGAATAACTCTGCTGTTCTATCCTTATATATATGCAGAAACATGCTATAAACTGCAAATAGCAACCAGAATATAGGTCTCAAGATATTGCACTTCTGGTTACCAAACACTAAGTCCTAACCTTACTCCATCCCCTCACATCCTGTAACCCTGAATAACTCTGCTGTTCTATCCTTATATATGTGCAGAAACATGCTATACACTGCACATAGCAACCAGAATATAGGTCTCAAGATATTGCACTTCTGGATACCAAACACTAAGTCCTAACCTTACTCCATCCCCTCACATCCTGTAACCCTGAATAACTCTGCTGTTCTATCCTTATATATGTGCAGAAACATGCTATAAACTGCAAATAGCAACCAGAATATAGGTCTCAAGATATTGCACTTCTGGATACCAAGCACTAAGTCCTAACCTTACTCCATCCCCTCACATCCTGTAACCCTGAATAACTCTGCTGTTCTATCCTTATATATGTGCAGAAACATGCTATAAACTGCAAATAGCAACCAGAATATAGGTCTCAAGATATTGCACTTCTGGTTACCAAACACTTATTCCTAACCTTACTCCATCCCCTCACATCCTGTATCCCTGAATAACTCTGCTGTTCTATCCTTATATATGTGCAGAAACATGCTATAAACTGCACATAGCAACCAGAATATAGGTCTCAAGATATTGCACTTCTGGTTACCAAACACTAAGTCCTAACCTTACTCCATCCCCTCACATCCTGTAACCCTGAATAACTCTGCTGTTCTATCCTTATATATGTGCAGAAACATGCTATACACTGCAAATAGCAACCAGAATATAGGTCTCAAGATATTGCACTTCTGGATACCAAACACTAAGTCCTAACCTTACTCCATCCCCTCACATCCTGTAACCCTGAATAACTCTGCTGTTCTATCCTTATATATGTGCAGAAACATGCTATAAACTGCAAATAGCAACCAGAATATAGGTCTCAAGATATTGCACTTCTGGTTACCAAACACTAAGTCCTAACCTTGCTCCATCCCCTCACATCCTGTAACCCTGAATAACTCTGCTGTTCTATCCTTATATATGTGCAGAAACATGCTATAAACTGCACATAGCAACCAGAATATAGGTCTCAAGATATTGCACTTCTGGTTACCAAACACTTATTCCTAACCTTACTCCATCCCCTCACATCCTGTAACCCTGAATAACTCTGCTGTTCTATCCTTATATATGTGCAGAAACATGCTATACACTGCAAATAGCAACCAGAATATAGGTCTCAAGATATTGCACTTCTGTATACCAAACACTAAGTCCTAACCTTACTCCATCCCCTCACATCCTGTAACCCTGAATAACTCTGCTGTTCTATCCTTATATATGTGCAGAAACATGCTATAAACTGCACATAGCAACCAGAATAGAGGTCTCAAGATATTGCACTTCTAGATACCAAGCACTAAGTCCTAACCTTACTCCATCCCCTCACATCCTGTATCCCTGAATAACTCTGCTGTTCTATCCTTATATATGTGCAGAAAAATGCTATAAACTGCACATAGCAACCAGAATATAGGTCTCAAGATATTGCACTTCTGGATACCAAACACTAAGTCCTAACCTTACTCCATCCCCTCACATCCTGTAACCCTGAATGACTCTGCTGTTCTATCCTTATATATGTGCAGAAACATGCTATAAACTGCACATAGCAACCAGAATATAGGTCTCAAGATATTGCACTTCTGGATACCAAACACTAAGTCCTAACCTTACTCCATCCCCTCACATCCTGTAACCCTGAATGACTCTGCTGTTCTATCCTTATATATGTGCAGAAACATGCTATAAACTGCACATAGCAACCAGAATATAGGTCTCAAGATATTGCACTTCTGGATACCAAACACTAAGTCCTAACCTTGCTCCATCCCCTCACATCCTGTAACCCTGAATAACTCTGCTGTTCTATCCTTATATATGTGCAGAAACATGCTATAAACTGCAAATAGCAACCAGAATATAGGTCTCAAGATATTGCACTTCTGGTTACCAAACACTAAGTACTAACCTTACTCCATCCCCTCACATCCTGTAACCCTGAATAACTCTGCTGTTCTATCCTTATATATGTGCAGAAACATGCTATAAACTGCACATAGCAACCAGAATATAGATCTCAAGATATTGCACTTCTGGTTACCAAACACTAAGTCCTAACCTTACTCCATCCCCTCACATCCTGTAACCCTGAATAACTCTGCTGTTCTATCCTTATATATGTGCAGAAACATGCTATAAACTGCAAATAGCAACCAGAATATAGGTCTCAAGATATTGCACTTCTGTATACCAAATACTAAGCCCTAACCTTACTCCATCCCCTCACATCCTGTAACCCTGAATAACTCTGCTGTTCTATCCTTATATATATGCAGAAACATGCTATAAACTGCAAATAGCAACCAGAATATAGGTCTCAAGATATTGCACTTCTGTATACCAAATACTAAGCCCTAACCTTACTCCACCCCCTCACATCCTGTAACCCTGAATAACTCTGCTGTTCTATCCTTATATATGTGCAGAAACATGCTATAAACTGCAAATAGCAACCAGAATATAGGTCTCAAGATATTGCACTTCTGGATACCAAGCACTAAGTCCTAACCTTACTCCATCCCCTCACATCCTGTAACCCTGAATAACTCTGCTGTTCTATCCTTATATATGTGCAGAAACATGCTATATACTGCACATAGCAACCAGAATATAGGTCTCAAGATATTGCACTTCTGGTTACCAAACACTAAGTCCTAACCTTACTCCATCCCCACATCCTGTAACCCTGAATAACTCTGCTGTTCTATCCTTATATATGTGCAGAAACATGCTATATACTGCACATAGCAGCCAGAATATAGGTCTCAAGATATTGCACTTCTGGATACCAAGCACTAAGTCCTAACCTTACTCCATCCCCTCACATCCTGTAACCCTGAATAACTCTGCTGTTCTATCCTTATATATGTGCAGAAACATGCTATAAACTGCACATAGCAACCAGAATATAGGTCTCAAGATATTGCACTTCTGGATACCAAACACTAAGTCCTAACCTTACTCCATCCCCTCACATCCTGTAACCCTGAATAACTCTGCTGTTCTATCCTTATATATGTGCAGAAACATGCTATATACTGCAAATAGCAACCAGAATATAGGTCTCAAGATATTGCACTTCTGGTTACCAAACACTAAGTCCTAACCTTACTCCATCCCCACATCCTGTAACCCTGAATAACTCTGCTGTTCTATCCTTATATATGTGCAGAAACATGCTATATACTGCACATAGCAGCCAGAATATAGGTCTCAAGATATTGCACTTCTGGATACCAAGCACTAAGTCCTAACCTTACTCCATCCCCTCACATCCTGTAACCCTGAATAACTCTGCTGTTCTATCCTTATATATGTGCAGAAACATGCTATAAACTGCAAATAGCAACCAGAATATAGGTCTCAAGATATTGCACTTCTGGATACCAAACACTAAGTCCTAACCTTACTCCATCCCCTCACATCCTGTAACCCTGAATAACTCTGCTGTTCTATCCTTATATATGTGCAGAAACATGCTATACACTGCAAATAGCAACCAGAATATAGGTCTCAAGATATTGCACTTCTGGTTACCAAACACTAAGTCCTAACCTTACTCCATCCCCTCACATCCTTTAACCCTGAATAACTCTGCTGTTCTATCCTTATATATGTGCAGAAACATGCTATAAACTGCAAATAGCAACCAGAATATAGGTCTCAAGATATTGCACTTCTGGATACCAAGCACTAAGTCCTAACCTTACTCCATCCCCTCACATCCTGTAACCCTGAATAACTCTGCTGTTCTATCCTTATATATGTGCAGAAACATGCTATAAACTGCAAATAGCAACCAGAATATAGGTCTCAAGATATTGCACTTCTGGTTACCAAACACTTATTCCTAACCTTACTCCATCCCCTCACATCCTGTATCCCTGAATAACTCTGCTGTTCTATCCTTATATATGTGCAGAAACATGCTATAAACTGCACATAGCAACCAGAATATAGGTCTCAAGATATTGCACTTCTGGTTACCAAACACTAAGTCCTAACCTTACTCCATCCCCTCACATCCTGTAACCCTGAATAACTCTGCTGTTCTATCCTTATATATGTGCAGAAACATGCTATACACTGCAAATAGCAACCAGAATATAGGTCTCAAGATATTGCACTTCTGGATACCAAACACTAAGTCCTAACCTTACTCCATCCCCTCACATCCTGTAACCCTGAATAACTCTGCTGTTCTATCCTTATATATGTGCAGAAACATGCTATAAACTGCAAATAGCAACCAGAATATAGGTCTCAAGATATTGCACTTCTGGTTACCAAACACTAAGTCCTAACCTTGCTCCATCCCCTCACATCCTGTAACCCTGAATAACTCTGCTGTTCTATCCTTATATATGTGCAGAAACATGCTATAAACTGCACATAGCAACCAGAATATAGGTCTCAAGATATTGCACTTCTGGTTACCAAACACTTATTCCTAACCTTACTCCATCCCCTCACATCCTGTAACCCTGAATAACTCTGCTGTTCTATCCTTATATATGTGCAGAAACATGCTATACACTGCAAATAGCAACCAGAATATAGGTCTCAAGATATTGCACTTCTGTATACCAAACACTAAGTCCTAACCTTACTCCATCCCCTCACATCCTGTAACCCTGAATAACTCTGCTGTTCTATCCTTATATATGTGCAGAAACATGCTATAAACTGCACATAGCAACCAGAATAGAGGTCTCAAGATATTGCACTTCTAGATACCAAGCACTAAGTCCTAACCTTACTCCATCCCCTCACATCCTGTATCCCTGAATAACTCTGCTGTTCTATCCTTATATATGTGCAGAAAAATGCTATAAACTGCACATAGCAACCAGAATATAGGTCTCAAGATATTGCACTTCTGGATACCAAACACTAAGTCCTAACCTTACTCCATCCCCTCACATCCTGTAACCCTGAATGACTCTGCTGTTCTATCCTTATATATGTGCAGAAACATGCTATAAACTGCACATAGCAACCAGAATATAGGTCTCAAGATATTGCACTTCTGGATACCAAACACTAAGTCCTAACCTTACTCCATCCCCTCACATCCTGTAACCCTGAATGACTCTGCTGTTCTATCCTTATATATGTGCAGAAACATGCTATAAACTGCACATAGCAACCAGAATATAGGTCTCAAGATATTGCACTTCTGGATACCAAACACTAAGTCCTAACCTTGCTCCATCCCCTCACATCCTGTAACCCTGAATAACTCTGCTGTTCTATCCTTATATATGTGCAGAAACATGCTATAAACTGCAAATAGCAACCAGAATATAGGTCTCAAGATATTGCACTTCTGGTTACCAAACACTAAGTACTAACCTTACTCCATCCCCTCACATCCTGTAACCCTGAATAACTCTGCTGTTCTATCCTTATATATGTGCAGAAACATGCTATAAACTGCACATAGCAACCAGAATATAGATCTCAAGATATTGCACTTCTGGTTACCAAACACTAAGTCCTAACCTTACTCCATCCCCTCACATCCTGTAACCCTGAATAACTCTGCTGTTCTATCCTTATATATGTGCAGAAACATGCTATAAACTGCAAATAGCAACCAGAATATAGGTCTCAAGATATTGCACTTCTGTATACCAAATACTAAGCCCTAACCTTACTCCATCCCCTCACATCCTGTAACCCTGAATAACTCTGCTGTTCTATCCTTATATATATGCAGAAACATGCTATAAACTGCAAATAGCAACCAGAATATAGGTCTCAAGATATTGCACTTCTGTATACCAAATACTAAGCCCTAACCTTACTCCACCCCCTCACATCCTGTAACCCTGAATAACTCTGCTGTTCTATCCTTATATATGTGCAGAAACATGCTATAAACTGCAAATAGCAACCAGAATATAGGTCTCAAGATATTGCACTTCTGGATACCAAGCACTAAGTCCTAACCTTACTCCATCCCCTCACATCCTGTAACCCTGAATAACTCTGCTGTTCTATCCTTATATATGTGCAGAAACATGCTATATACTGCACATAGCAACCAGAATATAGGTCTCAAGATATTGCACTTCTGGTTACCAAACACTAAGTCCTAACCTTACTCCATCCCCACATCCTGTAACCCTGAATAACTCTGCTGTTCTATCCTTATATATGTGCAGAAACATGCTATATACTGCACATAGCAGCCAGAATATAGGTCTCAAGATATTGCACTTCTGGATACCAAGCACTAAGTCCTAACCTTACTCCATCCCCTCACATCCTGTAACCCTGAATAACTCTGCTGTTCTATCCTTATATATGTGCAGAAACATGCTATAAACTGCACATAGCAACCAGAATATAGGTCTCAAGATATTGCACTTCTGGATACCAAACACTAAGTCCTAACCTTACTCCATCCCCTCACATCCTGTAACCCTGAATAACTCTGCTGTTCTATCCTTATATATGTGCAGAAACATGCTATATACTGCAAATAGCAACCAGAATATAGGTCTCAAGATATTGCACTTCTGGTTACCAAACACTAAGTCCTAACCTTACTCCATCCCCACATCCTGTAACCCTGAATAACTCTGCTGTTCTATCCTTATATATGTGCAGAAACATGCTATATACTGCACATAGCAGCCAGAATATAGGTCTCAAGATATTGCACTTCTGGATACCAAGCACTAAGTCCTAACCTTACTCCATCCCCTCACATCCTGTAACCCTGAATAACTCTGCTGTTCTATCCTTATATATGTGCAGAAACATGCTATAAACTGCAAATAGCAACCAGAATATAGGTCTCAAGATATTGCACTTCTGGATACCAAACACTAAGTCCTAACCTTACTCCATCCCCTCACATCCTGTAACCCTGAATAACTCTGCTGTTCTATCCTTATATATGTGCAGAAACATGCTATACACTGCAAATAGCAACCAGAATATAGGTCTCAAGATATTGCACTTCTGGTTACCAAACACTAAGTCCTAACCTTACTCCATCCCCTCACATCCTTTAACCCTGAATAACTCTGCTGTTCTATCCTTATATATGTGCAGAAACATGCTATAAACTGCAAATAGCAACCAGAATATAGGTCTCAAGATATTGCACTTCTGGTTACCAAACACTAAGTCCTAACCTTGCTCCATCCCCTCACATCCTGTAACCCTGAATAACTCTGCTGTTCTATCCTTATATATGTGCAGAAACATGCTATATACTGCACATAGCAGCCAGAATATAGGTCTCAAGATATTGCACTTCTGGATACCAAACACTAAGTCCTAACCTTACTCCATCCCCTCACATCCTGTAACCCTGAATAACTCTGCTGTTCTATCCTTATATATGTGCAGAAACATGCTATAAACTGCACATAGCAACCAGAATATAGGTCTCAAGATATTGCACTTCTGGATACCAAACACTAAGTCCTAACCTTGCTCCATCCCCTCACATCCTGTAACCCTGAATAACTCTGCTGTTCTATCTTTATATATGGGCAGAAACATGCTATAAACTGCACATAGCAACCAGAATATAGGTCTCAAGATATTGCACTTCTGGATACCAAACACTAAGTCCTAACCTTACTCCATCCCCTCACATCCTGTAACCCTGAATAACTCTGCTGTTCTATCCTTATATATGTGCAGAAACATGCTATAAACTGCAAATAGCAACCAGAATATAGGTCTCAAGATATTGCACTTCTGGATACCAAACACTAAGTCCTAACCTTACTCCATCCCCTCACATCCTGTAACCCTGAATAACTCTGCTGTTCTATCCTTATATATGTGCAGAAACATGCTATATACTGCACATAGCAACCAGAATATAGGTCTCAAGATATTGCACTTCTGGTTACCAAGCACTAAGTCCTAACCTTACTCCATCCCCTCACATCCTGTAACCCTGAATAACTCTGCTGTTCTATCCTTATATATGTGCAGAAACATGCTATAAACTGCAAATAGCAACCAGAATATAGGTCTCAAGATATTGCACTTCTGGATACCAAACACTAAGTCCTAACCTTACTCCATCCCCTCACATCCTGTAACCCTGAATGACTCTGCTGTTCTATCCTTATATATGTGCAGAAACATGCTATAAACTGCAAATAGCAACCAGAATATAGGTCTCAAGATATTGCATTTCTGGATACCAAACACTAAGTCCTAACCTTACTCCATCCCCTCACATCCTGTAACCCTGAATGACTCTGCTGTTCTATCCTTATATATGTGCAGAAACATGCTATAAACTGCAAATAGCAACCAGAATATAGGTCTCAAGATATTGCACTTCTGGTTACCAAACACTAAGTCCTAACCTTACTCCATCCCCTCACATCCTGTAACCCTGAATAACTCTGCTGTTCTATCCTTATATATGTGCAGAAACATGCTATACACTGCACATAGCAACCAGAATATAGGTCTCAAGATATTGCACTTCTGGTTACCAAACACTAAGTCCTAACCTTACTCCATCCCCTCACATCCTGTAACCCTGAATAACTCTGCTGTTCTATCCTTATATATGCAGAAACATGCTATAAACTGCAAATAGCAACCAGAATATAGGTCTCAAGATATTGCACTTCTGGTTACCAAACACTAAGTCCTAACCTTACTCCATCCCCTCACATCCTGTAACCCTGAATAACTCTGCTGTTCTATCCTTATATATGTGCAGAAACATGCTATACACTGCACATAGCAACCAGAATATAGGTCTCAAGATATTGCACTTCTGGTTACCAAACACTAAGTCCTAACCTTACTCCATCCCCTCACATCCTGTAACCCTGAATAACTCTGCTGTTCTGTCCTTATATATGTGCAGAAACATGCTATAAACTGCAAATAGCAACCAGAATATAGGTCTCAAGATATTGCACTTCTGGTTACCAAACACTAAGTACTAACCTTACTCCATCCCCTCACATCCTGTAACCCTGAATAACTCTGCTGTTCTATCCTTATATATGTGCAGAAACATGCTATATACTGCACATAGCAACCAGAATATAGGTCTCAAGATATTGCACTTCTGGTTACCAAACACTAAGTACTAACCTTACTCCATCCCCTCACATCCTGTAACCCTGAATAACTCTGCTGTTCTATCCTTATATATGTGCAGAAACATGCTATAAACTGCACATAGCAACCAGAATATAGATCTCAAGATATTGCACTTCTGGTTACCAAACACTAAGTCCTAACCTTACTCCATCCCCTCACATCCTGTAACCCTGAATAACTCTGCTGTTCTATCCTTATATATTGGACAAAAAACACAGAAAAAAGGCGCCCTACTGATCCCAGCTTGAAATGCTGTCTGCTGCTCTCAAGGGAAAAGGGTATTAGCACACCCTGGACATTTGGAAAAAAAAAGGAAAAAGGAGAGAGCGCAGACAGACTACTTGTATAATTAAACAAATTTATTCATAAAATATGATATATCACAATCAGTTAAAAAATAGAAATTTGATTAGAGCTAATAATAGATTAAATCAACAAAGAATCCACACTCAGCATGTAAATTAGTCCCGTATTACTAGTGCACTAGTAGATGACACAATAACCGGTATATGCTTTTTACTGGAGACAGTAATCCATCAGTCTAATTAGTATGACAAATCTGGATGATTTCCTTTGAACTGTATAGCACTGATTTCCTTGCTAATAATTGTGCCGTTTCAATAAAGATATCATACTCAAAGTGGATGAATTGCAGTATATTTGCTCCGTCCGTCACTCTCTCACTGTGACCGGTAGCCGGAGTTAACTTGCTTACCGCTTCCACAGATGTCCCAGCGGCACTACCGATAAGCCAGACGCTGCGTGCTCTTTCTGGCGACTCGACCTCTCGTTCTCCTGCCGGATCAGTATGGCAAAGTATTGCATCCACTGCCGCCTCCAAACAAATGGATCGATGGTGCTCTTAATGATTTGGGCACTGTAGATTCCAGATGGATCGTGTAGTAGCCACGGTTCCCGTATAGCAACCGGGACCAATTGCAGGTGGCTACAGAGCTGATCAGTCCATTCCGGCAGAGATTGGAGGTACAAAAAGTAACTCGTAGGACTAACGAGTGCCTGGATCCTTTGAGCCCTGACGCGTTTCTCGACCGACAACGCTGGTCGTTTCCTCAGAGGGTTGAAGTGATTAAGCTCTTCCAAGTCTCCATATTTAAAGGGAAACCAATTATATCTGTTAGGCGCCGAGGGTCCGCTCGTCAGTGCGGCCCGGCGCCTAGCAACCAGGGACGCCGTATGCGGACAGCCGCCGGCTCCCTAGCAACGCTAGACGCCGGGCGCACGGAGCCGCACGGACCTTAGCAACGGGGACGCCACTTGCGGACTGCGTTCCCCGTTGCTAGGTTCAATTGTAATTAATCACTGATCTGTTTCCCTGGCCATGCAGCTTGGCAGCTGCATGGCATTTAATCCAATCAGCCTCCAAACAGCTGATTGGAGGACTCTCTGTTAAGAACACTTCCTGGGCTTCTCACAGACGCCGGTAATAGCTTCCTGTTTGCTGTATCTGTTGCAGAGAGTGTTCCAGTCCTGCTCTATCCGGTCGTTCCTGTCCTCAGTGGTCCAGTACTCGGACGTTGTCATATGTTCCTGGAGTCCTGACCGAGCACCTTTAACATCCTGTGGTGTTCGTGAGTCGCGGCGTAGCCGTGTGTTGCGGCTTGACCGCTTACCATTTATTATTTGTTATATTGTGTTTCGGAGCTTTTGCGGAGGATTCCGCTCCCACAAATCCACTCTGGTATCCAGCGGTGCTGGGTAGGAGTAACGGACTAGTGGATTTTGGTTGTCCTTTTCCCTGGCGGTTTGTCCGCACATACTTCTGGTTTAAGTTTAATTAGCTTGTAGCCCCTGGCCTGGTTGTTTAGTCAGAGGGCCCCTTGTTATCACCCTGTCTCGGATTTCCCTTTGTCTCCCATTAAGACCTGAGGGGGCATCGGAGTTGGGCAGAAATAATCCGCCCTTCAAACGCGGCTGCCATGGGCTCAAGCAACCATAGTCTCGCAGGGGATTTCTGATAACACGGGCGAGACAACGGAGTTAGGGCGCCAGGGGTTACTAGGCTTTCCTGCTCCCATAACCAGCATTCCCTTCCAGTACTCTGGCCTTTGTCATAAGATCTCCTCTGGTCAGAAGTACTGGAATCATAACATTATTACCGGCCACACCAAAACTTAAAATTAAACAGGGTTTGATTTTTTCCCTTATTCAGTTTGGAAGATTTGTCGGCCTCATGAATCCCACTGGTTTAGGGCCAAATCCTGGCCAGCTTCTAGTTAGCCAGATTCAAGAACTTACTCAGATGGTTCAGGATCTTTCCCTTCGGGTGAAGTCGCAGGAAGATCTTTTACGGACTTCCCCGAGGGTCGTCCCTGAACCGAAAATGCATTTGCCTGACCGTTTTTCTGGTGATAGGAAGCAGTTTTTTAATTTTAAAGAGTCTTGTAAACTTTATTTTCGTTTAAGACCAATCTCCTCAGGTACTGAATCTCAGCGGGTCGGAATTATTATTTCTTTACTTCAGGGGGATCCCCAGACCTGGGCTTTTGGTTTAAGAACAGAGGATCCGGCATTGTTGTCTGTAGACGCCTTTCTGGGGTCTTTAGGGCTTTTGTATGATGACCCTGATAGAGAGGCATCCGCCGAGAGTCAGTTACGTGCTCTCAGACAGGGTAGAAATCCCGCAGAGATTTATTGTACAGAGTTTCGCCGTTGGTCGAACGACTGTGGCTGGAATGACCCAGCCCTGCGCAGTCAGTTTCGCCTCGGCTTATCTGAGTCTATAAAAGACAGTCTCCTTCAGTATCCCGCTCCTGAGACTCTCGATAAACTCATGGAGCTTTCTATTAAGATTGATCGTCGTCTCAGAGAGCGGAGGGCTGAAAAAGGAGCACCTGTCGGGTCTACTCCTTGTGTTTTTTCCATTCCTGTGGACATAGAGGAGCCCATGCAGATGGGTCTCTCCAAGCTGTCTCCTGAAGAAAGAACCAGAAGGCAAAATTCTGGTCTTTGTTTGTACTGTGGGGGTAAGGGACATTTTGCCCGTAATTGTCCGAACAAGTCGGGAAACGCCTCGACCAAGTGAATTGTGAGGGGGTTCACTTTGGTCTGCAGCTTATCTCCTCGAATAATTCCCTGTTAGTCCCAGCTAAAGTTTCCTTTGGCAGCCTCTGTTCTTCGGTGTCGGCTTTTGTTGACAGTGGAGCTGCAGGGAACTTTATGGACTTAACGTGGGCCAAGGCCTTAGGTATTCCTCAGTTAACCTTGGGTAGGCGTATCACCATGCATGGTTTAGATGGGAGTCCCTTGTCAAATGGGGTTATTTCCCTCTGTACACCCCCTGTTCTACTTTCGGTAGGAGCTCTTCATTCCGAAAAGATTGAATTTTTCCTTACCCATTGCCCAGCAGTTCCAGTGGTTCTGGGTCACCCTTGGCTGGCCTTTCATAATCCCATCATTGATTGGCAGTCGGGGGAGATCTCACAATGGGGTACCATCTGTAATAAGGAATGTATTACGTTTCCCATCAGAATAGCAGCTGCCATTCCCGAACCCATTCCCGTGGAATACCAGGATTTTGTTGATGTATTTTCCAAGGGCAATGCGGACATTCTGCCTCCCCATCGGCCTTATGATTGTGCTATTGAGCTAATTCCTGGTGCCACATTGCCAAAGGGAAGGTTATATGCATTGTCCGGACCAGAAACTGTGGCCATGAATGAGTATTTTAAAGAGAGCCTAGGGAAAGGATTTATCAGGCCATCTAAATCCCCTTTAAGTGCAGGCTTCTTCTTTGTGGAGAAGAAAGACGGATCACTCAGACCTTGCATTGACTTTAGAGCCTTGAATAAGATCTCAGTAAAAAATACTTACCCTTTGCCGCTGATTTCTGTCCTCTATGATCAGCTACGTTCGGCTGTGATTTTTTCTAAGATTGACCTGAGAGGAGCGTATAACCTCATCCGAATCAAGTCAGGAGATGAGTGGAAAACGGCATTCAGTTCTCAGTCGGGTCACTACGAGTATCTGGTTATGCCATTCGGCCTGTCTAACGCTCCGGCAGTTTTCCAGGATCTCATTAACGATGTGCTCCGTGATTTTCTTGGAAGATTCGTGGTCGTTTACTTAGACGATATCTTGATCTATTCTGACTCTATTGAACAACATGTTACCCAGGTGCGTCAGGTTCTTCAAAAATTACGTGAAAATCACCTATATGCCAAGCTGGAGAAGTGTGAATTTCATGTCACGGAGGTATCCTTTTTAGGGTACATTATTTCCCCTCGGGGATTCTGTATGGAACCAAAGAAGCTCCAAGCCATCCTTAGTTGGGCGCAACCCACCAACTTAAAAGCAATTCAGCGCTTTTTAGGGTTTGCGAATTATTATCGAAGATTTATTCATTCTTTTTCCGACCTGGTTGCTCCCATTGTGGCACTGACTAAGAAGGGAGCGGATCCAACCAACTGGTCACGTGAAGCTGAGTTATCTTTTCAGGCCTTGAAACAAGCCTTCGTCTCAGCCCCAGTCCTCAGACATCCCAACCCAGAATTGCCTTTCATTGTTGAGGTTGATGCCTCGGAGGTTGGAGTAGGGGCTATCCTGTCTCAGAAGGATCCGGACTCTCTAGAATTACATCCTTGTGCCTTTATGTCCAGAAAATTCTCATCTGCTGAATCCAACTACGATGTTGGTAACCGGGAATTACTGGCTATTAAATGGGCTTTCGA
Source organism: Pseudophryne corroboree (assembly GCF_028390025.1). Taxonomy (NCBI): domain Eukaryota; kingdom Metazoa; phylum Chordata; class Amphibia; order Anura; family Myobatrachidae; genus Pseudophryne; species Pseudophryne corroboree. Next base: position 723,668 of record NW_026967557.1, on the reverse strand, counting down.
GGAGTGGAGGCATTGGCTTGAGGGAGCAACACATACCATTTCAGTTTTGACTGATCACAAAAATCTTCAGTACATCGAATCAGCTAAACGGCTGAATGCCCGGCAGGCTCGTTGGGCTTTATTTTTTAATCGTTTCAAGTTTATTATCACCTTCAGGCCAGGTTCCAAGAATACCAAGGCGGATGCCCTGTCACGCAGTTTTCTTCCAGTTCATGATAACAGTCTTGTTACTCCCATACTTCCGTCTTCAGTCATTCGGGCAGGCCTCACACAAGATTTATTTACCCAGTTAAAGCAGCTTCAACATCAAGCTCCTGGAAATACTCCTGCTGGTCGTCTTTATGTCCCTGAGTTTTTGAGAGCAACTGTTTTGACTGAGTTTCATGATAGCAAAGTTGCCGGGCATCCGGGGATCTCTAAGACTTTGGAATTAGTCTCCCGCTCAGTATAGTGGCCTGGTCTTTCTAAAGACATTAAGGAGTTTGTTTTTTCTTGTCAAGTCTGTGCACAGCATATAGTTCCCCGTTCCTTGCCTATCGGGCAACTTATGCCCTTAAATGTTCCTCTCAGGCCATGGTCTCATATTTCCATGGATTTTGTGGTAGACCTCCCTCTGTCAGCCGGATGCCGAGTCATATGGGTAGTAGTGGACCGTTTTAGCAAGATGGCCCATTTCATTGCTCTTCCCCGACTGCCATCTGCCCAGGGATTGGCAGTTTTGTTCCTCCGCCATGTTTTCAGACTCCATGGGTTACCCACTGATATTGTTTCTGATCGGGGTCCACAATTCATTGCACAATTTTGGAAGTCTTTTTGTGCCTCATTAAAGATGAAATTGTCTTTAACGTCTGGCTACCATCCCCAATCCAACGGGCAGACCGAGCGAGTTAATCAATCATTAAAACAGTATTTGCGTTTGTACTCAGCCAAACTCCAAAATGATTGGTCCGAGTTTCTTCCTTTGGCGGAGTTTGCTTACAACAATTCCTGTCATTCCTCCACCAATGTGTCTCCATTCTTTACAGTTTTTGGTTTTCACCCCAGAGCTAATTCCTTTTTTCAACATTCCTCTGTCTCCTCGCTAACCTTAACCTCTCATCTCAGACTCATTTGGAGAAAAGTGCACCTTGCTCTCAGAAAAGCGGCATTTCGGGAGAAAATTTTTTCTGACAGGCTCCGGCGGCCTTGCACTTTTAAAGTAGGAGATAGGGTATGGTTGTCGACTCGCAACATTAAACTTCGACAAACCTCAGCCAGATTGGGCCCCAAATTTATTGGACCATTTCATATTATAAAAAAAATCAATCCAATTGCTTTCCGGTTACGTTTACCAAGAGCTCTCCGGATCGGAAATACGTTCCATTGCTCCCTGTTGAAACCATACGTTTCTTCCAGTAGATTTCCTCGAAAGATCTCTCAGGGGAAATCACCAGTAGATGTACAGGGTCATCAGGAGTTCTTGGTGGAGAAGGTTCTCAATTCCAAATTGTCCCGGGGTCGGCTTTATTTTCTGGTACACTGGAGAGGTTATGGTCCAGAAGAAAGGTCTTGGGTCCTGGATAAGGATCTCCATGCCCCGAGGCTCAAGAGGGCATTTTTTCGAGAATTTCCTCGGAAACCTGGCTTTAGGGGTTCCTTGACCCCTCCTCAAGGGGGGGGTACTGTTAGGCGCCGAGGGTCCGCTCGTCAGTGCGGCCCGGAGCCTAGCAACCAGGGACGCCGTATGCGGACAGCCGCCGGCTCCCTAGCAATGCTAGATGCCGGGCGCACGGAGCCGCACGGACCTTAGCAACGGGGACGCCACTTGCGGACTGCGTTCCCCGTTGCTAGGTTCAATTGTAATTAATCACTGATCTGTTTCCCTGGCCATGCAGCTTGGCAGCTGCATGGCATTTAATCCAATCAGCCTCCAAACAGCTGATTGGAGGACTCTCTGTTAAGAACACTTCCTGGGCTTCTCACAGACGCCGGTAATAGCTTCCTGTTTGCTGTATCTGTTGCAGAGAGTGTTCCAGTCCTGCTCTATCCGGTCGTTCCTGTCCTCAGTGGTCCAGTACTCGGAAGTTGTCATCTGTTCCTGGAGTCCTGACCGAGCACCTTTAACATCCTGTGGTGTTCGTGAGTCGCGGCGTAGCCGTGTGTTGCTGCTTGACCGCTTACCATTTATTATTTGTTATATTGTGTTTCGGAGCTTTTGCGGAGGATTCCGCTCCCACAAATCCACTCTGGTATCCAGCGGTGCTGGGTAGGAGTAACGGACTAGTGGATTTTGGTTGTCCTTTTCCCTGGCGGTTTGTCCGCATATACTTCTGGTTTAAGTTTAATTAGCTTGTAGCCCCTGGCCTGGTTGTTTAGTCAGAGGGCCCCTTGTTATCACCCTGTCTCGGATTTCCCTTTGTCTCCCATTAAGACCTGAGGGGGCATCGGAGTTGGGCAGACATAATCTGCCCTTCAAACGCGGCTGCCATGGGCTCAAGCAACCATAGTCTCGCAGGGGATTTCTGATAACACGGGCGAGACAACGGAGTTAGGGCGCCAGGGGTTACTAGGCTTTCCTGCTCCCATAACCAGCATTCCCTTCCAGTACTCTGGCCTTTGTCATAAGATCTCCTCTGGTCAGAAGTACTGGAATCATAACAATATCATTATTGTAAACACCTGTAGAACTCCTATCACATTCATTCTCAGGAGTATGTGTGTATACAATCACCAGGATTGTCTCTAATAGTACATCAATTATAAAATGGATATTAAACACATAAAAATATATGTAAATAAAAAAGGAATAAAAAAAGACATTTGTTCTCTGCTAATCTATTTCTTAGTTGTCTGCAATTTTTTAATTAATACAACTCCATTAACTATACTTTATATCAACATCAAATTTGACTTGAGGTGAATTAATTAGCTTCATATCAATATATGTTCTCAGTAAGGAAAAAGAAAAAGGAGAGGGGCTTGGGAAACGGAGAGGGACAGCAGAATAAATAATACCTGAATGTGTGGACCTATACACATATAAAAAGATGTACATACATGTATATTTTGTGTCGCACCATATGTGTTCCCACAGAGTAAATTCCAAATTAATATAAGGAATCAAAAATAGATCAATCAAGGGACAGTATAAACGTCTCCTCTTATTTAGTAAAGAACCATTATAAACAATATTATTCCATAGTAGAGACACATGAAGAGATTTACCACAGATATCTCATTAGATAAATAGAAATGTAGAACTTCATCTGTAATCTTCATAATACTTAACAGAATCTAATAAACCATATATAAAAATACATATAATAAATAACTAATTAAATAATTAATTAAATACTCAAAGATCCGGTGGGCTGATGAGCATGTATCCCACAAGGGCAGAGAGATATATTTAAACTCAATCTGCCATGAGGGGCAGACGCCCAGCAGCCCACTCAGATTAACAAAAACAAATGGCAAAAAATAAACCAAAATTAACAAAACCTAACTGATGATACCATTAATAATAATAATGCCCCTAATACCAGTTAGACAGCATTGAGTTCCACAGTGTCGTTTAGACCATGTGGACTCAAGGTGTGTAACTGAAATATCCAGAAGGCTTCGCGCATGCAGAGTCTTCTATACCTATCTCCTCCTCTCACGGTGGCTCCAATATATTCTACCGCTCTAATAGTCAAGCCACTTAGGTTACCTTTCTGACATCCAGAGACATGAGTTGATAAACTATGGGTCTTAATGTTCTTTGTAATATTCCTCTTGTGTTCCATGAACCTTTCATGTAGGGGACGAATAGTGCGGCCCACATACAATACAATATGGTCTAAACGACACTGTGGAACTCAATGCTGTCTAACTGGTATTAGGGGCATTATTATTATTAATGGTATCATCAGTTAGGTTTTGTTAATTTTGGTTTATTTTTTGCCATTTGTTTTTGTTAATCTGAGTGGGCTGCTGGGCGTCTGCCCCTCATGGCAGATTGAGTTTAAATATATCTCTCTGCCCTTGTGGGATACATGCTCATCAGCCCACCGGATCTTTGAGTATTTAATTAATTATTTAATTAGTTATTTATTATATGTATTTTTATATATGGTTTATTAGATTCTGTTAAGTATTATGAAGATTACAGATGAAGTTCTACATTTCTATTTATCTAATGAGATATCTGTGGTAAATCTCTTCATGTGTCTCTACTATGGAATAATATTGTTTATAATGGTTCTTTACTAAATAAGAGGAGACGTTTATACTGTCCCTTGATTGATCTATTTTTGATTCCTTATATTAATTTGGAATTTACTCTGTGGGAACACATATGGTGCGACACAAAATATACATGTATGTACATCTTTTTATATGTGTATAGGTCCACACATTCAGGTATTATTTATTCTGCTGTCCCTCTCCGTTTCCCAAGCCCCTCTCCTTTTTCTTTTTCCTTACTAAAAACATATATTGATATGAAGCTAATTAATTCACCTCAAGTCAAATTTGATGTTGATATAAAGTATAGTTAATGGAGTTGTATTAATTAAAAAATTGCAGACAACTAAGAAATAGATTAGCAGAGAACAAATGTCTTTTTTTATTCCTTTTTTTATTTACATATATTTTTATGTGTTTAATATCCATTTTATAATTGATGTACTATTAGAGACAATCCTGGTGATTGTATACACACATACTCCTGAGAATGAATGTGATAGGAGTTCTACAGGTGTTTACAATAATGATATAATTGGTTTCCCTTTAAATATGGAGACTTGGAAGAGCTTAATCAAATCAACCCTCTGAGGAAACGACCAGCGTTGTCGGTCGAGAAACGCGTCAGGGCTCAAAGGATCCAGGCACTCGTTAGTCCTACAAGTTACTTTTTGTACCTCCAATCTCTGCCGGAATGGACTGATCAGCTCTGTAGCCACCTGCAATTGGTCCCGGTTGCTATACGGGAACCGTGGCTACTACACGATCCATCTGGAAACTACAGTGCCCACTTCATCAAGAGCACCATCGATCCATTTGTTTGGAGGCGGCAGTGGATGCAATACTTTGCCATACTGATCCGGCAGGAGAACGAGAGGTCGAGTCGCCAGAAAGAGCATGCAGCGTCTGGCTTATCGGTAGTGCCGCTGGGACATCTGTGGAAGCGGTAAGCAAGTTAACTCCGGCTACCGGTCACAGTGAGAGAGTGACGGACGGAGCAAATATACTGCAATTCATCCACTTTGAGTAAGATATCTTTATTGAAACGGCACAATTATTAGCAAGGAAATCAGTGCTATACAGTTCAAAGGAAATCATCCAGATTTGTCATACTAATTAGACTGATGGATTACTGTCTCCAGTAAAAAGCATATACCGGTTATTGTGTCATCTACTAGTGCACTAGTAATACGGGACTAATTTACATGCTGAGTGTGGATTCTTTGTTGATTTAATCTATTATTAGCTCTAATCAAATTTCTATTTTTTAACTGATTGTGATATATCATATTTTATGAATAAATTTGTTTAATTATACAAGTAATCTGTCTGCGCTCTCTCCTTTTTCCTTTTTTGTTATCCTTATATATGTACAGAAACATGCTATAAACTGCACATAGCAACCAGAATATAGGTCTCAAGATATTGCACTTCTGGTTACCAAACACTAAGTCCTAACCTTACTCCATCCCCTCACATTCTGTAACCCTGAATAACTCTGCTGTTCTATCCTTATATATGTGCAGAAACATGCTATATACTGCACATAGCAACCAACCAGAATATAGGTCTCAAGATATTCCACTTCTGGATACCAAACACTAAGTCCTAACCTTACTCCATCCCCTCACATTCTGTAACCCTGAATAACTCTGCTGTTCTATCCTTATATATGTGCAGAAACATGCTATAAACTGCAAATAGCAACCAGAATATAGGTCTCAAGATATTGCACTTCTGGTTACCAAACACTAAGTCCTAACCTTACTCCATCCCCTCACATCCTGTAACCCTGAATAACTCTGCTGTTCTATCCTTATATATGTGCAGAAACATGCTATAAACTGCACATAGCAACCAGAATATAGGTCTCAGAATACTGCACTTCTGGATACCAAACACTAAGTCCTAACCTTACTCCATCCCCTCACATCCTGTAACCCTGAATAACTCTGCTGTTCTATCCTTATATATGTGCAGAAACATGCTATAAACTGCAAATAGCAACCAGAATATAGGTCTCAAGATATTGCACTCCTGGATACCAAACACTAAGTCCTACCCTTACTCCATCCCCTCACATCCTGTAACCCTGAATAACTCTGCTGTTCTATCCTTATATATGTGCATAAACATGCTATAAACTGCACATAGCAACCAGAATATAGGTCTCAAGATATTGCACTTCTGGATACCAAACACTAAGTCCTAACCTTACTCCATCCCCTCACATCCTGTAACCCTGAATAACTCTGCTGTTCTATCCTTATATATGTGCAGAAACATGCTATAAACTGCAAATAGCAACCAGAATATAGGTCTCAAGATATTGCACTTCTGGATACCAAGCACTAAGTCCTAACCTTACTCCATCCCCTCACATCCTGTAACCCTGAATAACTCTGCTGTTCTAGCCTTATATATGTGCAGAAACATGCTATAAACTGCAAATAGCAACCAGAATATAGGTCTCAAGATATTGCACTTCTGTATACCAAACACTAAGTCCTAACCTTACTCCATCCCCTCACATCCTGTAACCCTGAATAACTCTGCTGTTCTATCCTTATATATGTGCAGAAACATGCTATAAACTGCACATAGCAACCAGAATATAGGTCTCAAGATATTGCACTTCTGTATACCAAACACTAAGTCCTAACCTTACTCCATCCCCTCACATCCTGTAACCCTGAATAACTCTGCTGTTCTATCCTTATATATGTGCAGAAACATGCTATAAACTGCACATAGCAACCAGAATATAGGTCTCAAGATATTGCACTTCTGTATACCAAACACTAAGTCCTAACCTTACTCCATCCCCTCACATCCTGTAACCCTGAATAACTCTGCTGTTCTATCCTTATATATGTGCAGAAACATGCTATAAACTGCACATAGCAACCAGAATATAGGTCTCAAGATATTGCACTTCTGGTTACCAAACACTAAGTCCTAACCTTACTCCATCCCCTCACATCCTGTAACCCTGAATAACTCTGCTGTTCTATCCTTATATATGTGCAGAAACATGCTATATACTGCACATAGCAACCAGAATATAGGTCTCAAGATATTGCACTTCTGTATACCAAACACTAAGTCCTAACCTTACTCCATCCCCTCACATCCTGTAACCCTGAATAACTCTGCTGTTCTATCCTTATATATGTGCAGAAACATGCTATAAACTGCAAATAGCAACCAGAATATAGGTCTCAAGATATTGCACTTCTGGTTACCAAGCACTAAGTCCTAACCTTGCTCCATCCCCTCACATCCTGTAACCCTGAATAACTCTGCTGTTCTATCCTTATATATGTGCAGAAATATGCTATAAACTGCAAATAGCAACCAGAATATAGGTCTCAAGATATTGCACTTCTGTATACCAAGCACTAAGTCCTAACCTTACTCCATCCCCTCACATCCTGTAACCCTGAATAACTCTGCTGTTCTATCCTTATATATGTGCAGAAACATGCTATAAACTGCAAATAGCAACCAGAATATAGGTCTCAAGATATTGCACTTCTGGATACCAAGCACTAAGTCCTAACCTTACTCCATCCCCTCACATCCTGTAACCCTGAATAACTCTGCTGTTCTATCCTTATATATGTGCAGAAACATGCTATAAACTGCACATAGCAACCAGAATATAGGTCTCAAGATATTGCACTTCTGGTTACCAAACACTAAGTCCTAACCTTACTCCATCCCCTCACATCCTGTAACCCTGAATAACTCTGCTGTTCTATCCTTATATATGTGCATAAACATGCTATAAACTGCACATAGCAACCAGAATATAGGTCTCAAGATATTGCACTTCTGGATACCAAACACTAAGTCCTAACCTTACTCCATCCCCTCACATCCTGTAACCCTGAATAACTCTGCTGTTCTATCCTTATATATGTGCAGAAACATGCTATAAACTGCAAATAGCAACCAGAATATAGGTCTCAAGATATTGCACTTCTGGATACCAAGCACTAAGTCCTAACCTTACTCCATCCCCTCACATCCTGTAACCCTGAATAACTCTGCTGTTCTAGCCTTATATATGTGCAGAAACATGCTATAAACTGCAAATAGCAACCAGAATATAGGTCTCAAGATATTGCACTTCTGTATACCAAACACTAAGTCCTAACCTTACTCCATCCCCTCACATCCTGTAACCCTGAATAACTCTGCTGTTCTATCCTTATATATGTGCAGAAACATGCTATAAACTGCACATAGCAACCAGAATATAGGTCTCAAGATATTGCACTTCTGTATACCAAACACTAAGTCCTAACCTTACTCCATCCCCTCACATCCTGTAACCCTGAATAACTCTGCTGTTCTATCCTTATATATGTGCAGAAACATGCTATAAACTGCACATAGCAACCAGAATATAGGTCTCAAGATATTGCACTTCTGTATACCAAACACTAAGTCCTAACCTTACTCCATCCCCTCACATCCTGTAACCCTGAATAACTCTGCTGTTCTATCCTTATATATGTGCAGAAACATGCTATAAACTGCACATAGCAACCAGAATATAGGTCTCAAGATATTGCACTTCTGGTTACCAAACACTAAGTCCTAACCTTACTCCATCCCCTCACATCCTGTAACCCTGAATAACTCTGCTGTTCTATCCTTATATATGTGCAGAAACATGCTATATACTGCACATAGCAACCAGAATATAGGTCTCAAGATATTGCACTTCTGTATACCAAACACTAAGTCCTAACCTTACTCCATCCGCTCACATCCTGTAACCCTGAATAACTCTGCTGTTCTATCCTTATATATGTGCAGAAACATGCTATAAACTGCAAATAGCAACCAGAATATAGGTCTCAAGATATTGCACTTCTGGTTACCAAGCACTAAGTCCTAACCTTGCTCCATCCCCTCACATCCTGTAACCCTGAATAACTCTGCTGTTCTATCCTTATATATGTGCAGAAATATGCTATAAACTGCAAATAGCAACCAGAATATAGGTCTCAAGATATTGCACTTCTGTATACCAAGCACTAAGTCCTAACCTTACTCCATCCCCTCACATCCTGTAACCCTGAATAACTCTGCTGTTCTATCCTTATATATGTGCAGAAACATGCTATAAACTGCAAATAGCAACCAGAATATAGGTCTCAAGATATTGCACTTCTGGATACCAAGCACTAAGTCCTAACCTTACTCCATCCCCTCACATCCTGTAACCCTGAATAACTCTGCTGTTCTATCCTTATATATGTGCAGAAACATGCTATAAACTGCACATAGCAACCAGAATATAGGTCTCAAGATATTGCACTTCTGGTTACCAAACACTAAGTCCTAACCTTACTCCATCCCCTCACATCCTGTAACCCTGAATAACTCTGCTGTTCTATCCTTATATATGTGCAGAAACATGCTATACACTGCAAATAGCAACCAGAATATAGGTCTCAAGATATTGCACTTCTGGATACCAAGCACTAAGTCCTAACCTTACTCCATCCCCTCACATCCTGTAACCCTGAATAACTCTGCTGTTCTATCCTTATATATGTGCAGAAACATGCTATAAACTGCACATAGCAACCAGAATATAGGTCTCAAGATATTGCACTTCTGGTTACCAAACACTAAGTCCTAACCTTACTCCATCCCCTCACATCCTGTAACCCTGAATAACTCTGCTGTTCTATCCTTATATATGTGCAGAAACATGCGATAAACTGCAAATAGCAACCAGAATATAGGTCTCAAGATATTGCACTTCTGGATACCAAACACTAAGTCCTAACCTTACTCCATCCCCTCACATCCTGTAACCCTGAATAACTCTGCTGTTCTATCCTTATATATGTGCAGAAACATGCTATATACTGCACATAGCAACCAGAATATAGGTCTCAAGATATTGCACTTCTGGTTACCAAACACTAAGTCCTAACCTTACTCCATCCCCTCACATCCTGTAACCCTGATTAACTCTGCTGTTCTATCCTTATATATGTGCAGAAACATGCTATAAACTGCACATAGCAACCAGAATATAGGTCTCAAGATATTGCACTTCTGGTTACCAAGCACTAAGTCCTAACCTCACTCCATCCCCTCACATCCTGTAACCCTGAATAACTCTGCTGTTCTAGCCTTATATATGTGCAGAAACATGCTATAAACTGCAAATAGCAACCAGAATATAGGTCTCAAGATATTGCACTTCTGTATACCAAGCACTAAGTCCTAACCTTACTCCATCCCCTCACATCCTGTAACCCTGAATAACTCTGCTGTTCTATCCTTATATATGTGCAGAAACATGCTATAAACTGCACATAGCAACCAGAATATAGGTCTCAAGATATTGCACTTCTGGTTACCAAGCACTAAGTCCTAACCTCACTCCATCCCCTCACATCCTGTAACCCTGAATAACTCTGCTGTTCTAGCCTTATATATGTGCAGAAACATGCTATAAACTGCAAATAGCAACCAGAATATAGGTCTCAAGATATTGCACTTCTGGTTACCAAACACTAAGTACTAACCTTACTCCATCCCCTCACATCCTGTAACCCTGAATAACTCTGCTGTTCTATCCTTATATATGTGCAGAAACATGCTATAAACTGCACATAGCAACCAGAATATAGGTCTCAAGATATTGCACTTCTGTATACCAAACACTAAGTCCTAACCTTACTCCATCCCCTCACATCCTGTAACCCTGAATAACTCTGCTGTTCTATCCTTATATATGTGCAGAAACATGCTATAAACTGCACATAGCAACCAGAATATAGGTCTCAAGATATTGCACTTCTGTATACCAAACACTAAGTCCTAACCTTACTCCATCCCCTCACATCCTGTAACCCTGAATAACTCTGCTGTTCTATCCTTATATATGTGCAGAAACATGCTATAAACTGCACATAGCAACCAGAATATAGGTCTCAAGATATTGCACTTCTGGTTACCAAACACTAAGTCCTAACCTTACTCCATCCCCTCACATCCTGTAACCCTGAATAACTCTGCTGTTCTATCCTTATATATGTGCAGAAACATGCTATATACTGCACATAGCAACCAGAATATAGGTCTCAAGATATTGCACTTCTGTATACCAAACACTAAGTCCTAACCTTACTCCATCCCCTCACATCCTGTAACCCTGAATAACTCTGCTGTTCTATCCTTATATATGTGCAGAAACATGCTATAAACTGCAAATAGCAACCAGAATATAGGTCTCAAGATATTGCACTTCTGGTTACCAAGCACTAAGTCCTAACCTTGCTCCATCCCCTCACATCCTGTAACCCTGAATAACTCTGCTGTTCTATCCTTATATATGTGCAGAAATATGCTATAAACTGCAAATAGCAACCAGAATATAGGTCTCAAGATATTGCACTTCTGTATACCAAGCACTAAGTCCTAACCTTACACCATCCCCTCACATCCTGTAACCCTGAATAACTCTGCTGTTCTATCCTTATATATGTGCAGAAACATGCTATAAACTGCAAATAGCAACCAGAATATAGGTCTCAAGATATTGCACTTCTGGATACCAAGCACTAAGTCCTAACCTTACTCCATCCCCTCACATCCTGTAACCCTGAATAACTCTGCTGTTCTATCCTTATATATGTGCAGAAACATGCTATAAACTGCACATAGCAACCAGAATATAGGTCTCAAGATATTGCACTTCTGGTTACCAAACACTAAGTCCTAACCTTACTCCATCCCCTCACATCCTGTAACCCTGAATAACTCTGCTGTTCTATCCTTATATATGTGCAGAAACATGCTATACACTGCAAATAGCAACCAGAATATAGGTCTCAAGATATTGCACTTCTGGATACCAAGCACTAAGTCCTAACCTTACTCCATCCCCTCACATCCTGTAACCCTGAATAACTCTGCTGTTCTATCCTTATATATGTGCAGAAACATGCTATAAACTGCACATAGCAACCAGAATATAGGTCTCAAGATATTGCACTTCTGGTTACCAAACACTAAGTCCTAACCTTACTCCATCCCCTCACATCCTGTAACCCTGAATAACTCTGCTGTTCTATCCTTATATATGTGCAGAAACATGCGATAAACTGCAAATAGCAACCAGAATATAGGTCTCAAGATATTGCACTTCTGGATAGCAAACACTAAGTCTTAACCTTACTCCATCCCCTCACATCCTGTAACCCTGAATAACTCTGCTGTTCTATCCTTATATATGTGCAGAAACATGCTATATACTGCACATAGCAACCAGAATATAGGTCTCAAGATATTGCACTTCTGGTTACCAAACACTAAGTCCTAACCTTACTCCATCCCCTCACATCCTGTAACCCTGATTAACTCTGCTGTTCTATCCTTATATATGTGCAGAAACATGCTATAAACTGCACATAGCAACCAGAATATAGGTCTCAAGATATTGCACTTCTGGTTACCAAGCACTAAGTCCTAACCTCACTCCATCCCCTCACATCCTGTAACCCTGAATAACTCTGCTGTTCTAGCCTTATATATGTGCAGAAACATGCTATAAACTGCAAATAGCAACCAGAATATAGGTCTCAAGATATTGCACTTCTGTATACCAAGCACTAAGTCCTAACCTTACTCCATCCCCTCACATCCTGTAACCCTGAATAACTCTGCTGTTCTATCCTTATATATGTGCAGAAACATGCTATAAACTGCACATAGCAACCAGAATATAGGTCTCAAGATATTGCACTTCTGGTTACCAAGCACTAAGTCCTAACCTCACTCCATCCCCTCACATCCTGTAACCCTGAATAACTCTGCTGTTCTAGCCTTATATATGTGCAGAAACATGCTATAAACTGCAAATAGCAACCAGAATATAGGTCTCAAGATATTGCACTTCTGGTTACCAAACACTAAGTACTAACCTTACTCCATCCCCTCACATCCTGTAACCCTGAATAACTCTGCTGTTCTATCCTTATATATGTGCAGAAACATGCTATAAACTGCAAATAGCAACCAGAATATAGGTCTCAAGATATTGCACTTCTGTATACCAAACACTAAGTCCTAACCTTACTCCATCCCCTCACATCCTGTAACCCTGAATAACTCTGCTGTTCTATCCTTATATATGTGCAGAAACATGCTATAAACTGCAAATAGCAACCAGAATATAGGTCTCAAGATATTGCACTTCTGGTTACCAAACACTAAGTCCTAACCTTACTCCATCCCCTCACATCCTGTAACCCTGAATAACTCTGCTGTTCTATCCTTATATATGTGCAGAAACATGCTATACACTGCACATAGCAACCAGAATATAGGTCTCAAGATATTGCACTTCTGTATACCAAACACTAAGTCCTAACCTTACTCCATCCCCTCACATCCTGTAACCCTGAATAACTCTGCTGTTCTATCCTTATATATGTGCAGAAACATGCTATAAACTGCAAATAGCAACCAGAATATAGGTCTCAAGATATTGCACTTCTGGTTACCAAACACTTATTCCTAACCTTACTCCATCCCCTCACATCCTGTAACCCTGAATAACTCTGCTGTTCTATCCTTATATATGTGCAGAAACATGCTATATACTGCACATAGCAACCAGAATATAGGTCTCAAGATATTGCACTTCTGTATACCAAACACTAAGTCCTAACCTTACTCCATCCCCTCACATCCTGTAACCCTGAATAACTCTGCTGTTCTATCCTTATATATGTGCAGAAACATGCTATAAACTGCAAATAGCAACCAGAATATAGGTCTCAAGATATTGCACTTCTGGTTACCAAACACTAAGTCCTAACCTTACTCCATCCCCTCACATCCTGTAACCCTGAATAACTCTGCTGTTCTATCCTTATATATGTGCAGAAACATGCTATACACTGCACATAGCAACCAGAATATAGGTCTCAAGATATTGCACTTCTGTATACCAAGCACTAAGTCCTAACCTTACTCCATCCCCTCACATCCTGTAACCCTGAATAACTCTGCTGTTCTAGCCTTATATATGTGCAGAAACATGCTATAAACTGCAAATAGCAACCAGAATATAGGTCTCAAGATATTGCACTTCTGTATACCAAGCACTAAGTCCTAACCTTACTCCATCCCCTCACATCCTGTAACCCTGAATAACTCTGCTGTTCTATCCTTATATATGTGCAGAAACATGCTATAAACTGCACATAGCAACCAGAATATAGGTCTCAAGATACTGCACTTCTGGTTACCAAACACTAAGTCCTAACCTTACTCCATCCCCTCACATCCTGTAACCCTGAATAACTCTGCTGTTCTATCCTTATATATGTGCAGAAACATGCTATACACTGCAAATAGCAACCAGAATATAGGTCTCAAGATATTGCACTTCTGGATACCAAACACTAAGTCCTAACCTTACTCCATCCCCTCACATCCTGTAACCCTGAATAACTCTGCTGTTCTATCCTTATATATGTGCAGAAACATGCTATAAACTGCAAATAGCAACCAGAATATAGGTCTCAAGATATTGCACTTCTGGTTAACAAACACTAAGTCCTAACCTTACTCCATCCCCTCCCATCCTGTAACCCTGAATAACTCTGCTGTTCTATCCTTATATATGTGCAGAAACATGCTATAACCTGCAAATAGCAACCAGAATATAGGTCTCAAGATATTGCACTTCTGGATACCAAACACTAAGTCCTAACCTTGCTCCATCCCCTCACATCCTGTAACCCTGAATAACTCTGCTGTTCTATCCTTATATATGTGCAGAAACATGCTATACACTGCAAATAGCAACCAGAATATAGGTCTCAAGATATTGCACTTCTGGATACCAAGCACTAAGTCCTAACCTTACTCCATCCCCTCACATCCTGTAACCCTGAATAACTCTGCTGTTCTATCCTTATATATGTGCAGAAACATGCTATAAACTGCACATAGCAACCAGAATATAGGTCTCAAGATATTGCACTTCTGGTTACCAAACACTAAGTCCTAACCTTACTCCATCCCCTCACATCCTGTAACCCTGAATAACTCTGCTGTTCTATCCTTATATATGTGCAGAAACATGCTATATACTGCACATAGCAACCAGAATATAGGTCTCAAGATATTGCACTTCTGTATACCAAACACTAAGTCCTAACCTTACTCCATCCCCTCACATCCTGTAACCCTGAATAACTCTGCTGTTCTATCCTTATATATGTGCAGAAACATGCTATAAACTGCAAATAGCAACCAGAATATAGGTCTCAAGATATTGCACTTCTGGTTACCAAACACTAAGTCCTAACCTTACTCCATCCCCTCACATCCTGTAACCCTGAATAACTCTGCTGTTCTATCCTTATATATGTGCAGAAACATGCTATACACTGCACATAGCAACCAGAATATAGGTCTCAAGATATTGCACTTCTGTATACCAAACACTAAGTCCTAACCTTACTCCATCCCCTCACATCCTGTAACCCTGAATAACTCTGCTGTTCTATCCTTATATATGTGCAGAAACATGCTATAAACTGCAAATAGCAACCAGAATATAGGTCTCAAGATATTGCACTTCTGGTTACCAAACACTTATTCCTAACCTTACTCCATCCCCTCACATCCTGTAACCCTGAATAACTCTGCTGTTCTATCCTTATATATGTGCAGAAACATGCTATATACTGCACATAGCAACCAGAATATAGGTCTCAAGATATTGCACTTCTGTATACCAAACACTAAGTCCTAACCTTACTCCATCCCCTCACATCCTGTAACCCTGAATAACTCTGCTGTTCTATCCTTATATATGTGCAGAAACATGCTATAAACTGCAAATAGCAACCAGAATATAGGTCTCAAGATATTGCACTTCTGGTTACCAAACACTAAGTCCTAACCTTACTCCATCCCCTCACATCCTGTAACCCTGAATAACTCTGCTGTTCTATCCTTATATATGTGCAGAAACATGCTATACACTGCACATAGCAACCAGAATATAGGTCTCAAGATATTGCACTTCTGTATACCAAGCACTAAGTCCTAACCTTACTCCATCCCCTCACATCCTGTAACCCTGAATAACTCTGCTGTTCTAGCCTTATATATGTGCAGAAACATGCTATAAACTGCAAATAGCAACCAGAATATAGGTCTCAAGATATTGCACTTCTGTATACCAAGCACTAAGTCCTAACCTTACTCCATCCCCTCACATCCTGTAACCCTGAATAACTCTGCTGTTCTATCCTTATATATGTGCAGAAACATGCTATAAACTGCACATAGCAACCAGAATATAGGTCTCAAGATATTGCACTTCTGTATACCAAATACTAAGTCCTAACCTTACTCCATCCCCTCACATCCTGTAACCCTGAATAACTCTGCTGTTCTATCCTTATATATGTGCAGAAACATGCTATAAACTGCAAATAGCAACCAGAATATAGGTCTCAAGATATTGCACTTCTGGATACCAAACACTAAGTCCTAACCTTACTCCATCCCCTCACATCCTGTAACCCTGAATAACTCTGCTGTTCTAGCCTTATATATGTGCAGAAACATGCTATAAACTGCAAATAGCAACCGGAATGTAGATCTCAAGATATTGCACATCTGGATACCAAGCACTAAGTCCTAACCTTACTCCATCCCCTCACATCCTGTAACCCTGAATAACTCTGCTGTTCTAGCCTTATAAACCTCCTACCGGCTGAGGGTTCTCATTCCTTCTAGGCAATGAAACAAATCTAAATGCTTATCAACTAAAATAACGACACGGAGACATCTATTTTGGCAGAAAATTGTTAGCTATTTATTGAAACTAACTAAATGAAAACCTGCAATAAAATGAATTAATATGAATATTAATAAAAAGTATGGTGGCCAGAAAAAGAACGGCTGAAGACCAAACCACAAAACCCCAATCTAGTAAAATCTAAACCAACCCAAACCGCAAAACAAAGGTATCCACTCAACCTTCATCTTGACTACCCACCCTGAAGGGTGATGACGCTGCCCCCTGAAGGGTGGTCCAGCAGACTTAACAGTCAACGAAGGAGAGTGCACCTATACAGCACCAAACTGACTAAAAAACTGTGACTAACAACTCACAAACAGGAACCTGCCGCTCTTTTCCGCCAACAAAATAGCTAACGAAAATCAACAATCGCTAACAAATTCAAACCAAAAACAACCTAAGCTCCGTACACTAAAACATGGGGCGGGAGGGTGGGAAGGCAAATCTGAAAGAGATCACCCCACATAACAAACACAGCCCCTTAAAGCACTGATCCCACCTCTCACTTTCCCTGATTGGCTGTGCCCCATCATACCATCCTGACCCATCCCCAGCCTAGTAGGTTTAACCCTCTCCATTCCAATGCTGTCATTCTGATCCTCTAAACCTCCTACCGGCTGAGGGTTCTCATTCCTTCTAGGCAATGAAACAAATCTAAATGCTTATCAACTAAAATAACGACACGGAGACATGTATTTTGGCAGAAAATTGTTAGCTATTTATTGAAACTAACTAAATGAAAACCTGCAATAAAATGAATTAATATGAATATTAATAAAAAGTATGGTGGCCAGAAAAAGAACGGCTGAAGACCAAACCACAAAACCCCAATCTAGTAAAATCTAAACCAACCCAAACCGCAAAACAAAGGTATCCACTCAACCTTCATCTTGACTACCCACCCTGAAGGGTGATGACGCTGCCCCCTGAAGGGTGGTCCAGCAGACTTAACAGTCAACGAAGGAGAGTGCACCTATACAGCACCAAACTGACTAAAAAACTGTGACTAACAACTCACAAACAGGAACCTGCCGCTCTTTTCCGCCATAAGCGAACGCCTCTTCTTAAAGAGACTTCGCACCGCCACCATACCCACACCCCAACTGACCCAAAACCAAAAACAGATCCTCCAGAAAAATCAACAAACCTTCTCTCGACAAGTGCACACCATCAGCCCTAAAAAGGTAGTCATACCGATACCTGATCCTATCATGGCGAACCACTGCCCCATCGTGAGCCAAGACCCACTTCGCCACTGCCTCATTCACCTTTTTTCTTGCCTCGTCAATAGGACGACCGTCCGGCACTCCCCTCCAACACAATCTGGGCACTATAAAAGAAAAAACCAATGTACAATGAGACCAGGCCATGGCAACACTAGACAAATCCCGAATCATAGCACATCTCAAATCCAGGGATGTCCTCTTACCCAAATCGTTACCCCCTAGATGCACCACCAAAATACGGGGAACCCCCCGCACCCTAGCCTGCTCCAATAGCCTACCTTTGAAATCCTGCCACAACATACCGCGCCAGCCCAACCACCTAAAACCACGAGCCCGTGGAAAAAACGGCGCTTCCTTGGATGCCAAAAACCTGGCCACCCAGTACACATAGGAGTGACCAACTACCCACACCTTACAAGCATCCTGCTCCCAACCTAAACGAGGAAAATGACATAAAAAGAAGTTAATAATCGGGCTAAAAGGAATGCAAACGTACAATGACCTGAAGGATCTGCCAAAAGAAAAAATTTTTGTTTTAATTCCACGGCCTGGCTGTGCGAACATGCTTCCAGCCAATTGAAGCGACATAAAAGACACGATGGGAAAGGCACAAACCAAATTGGAAATGGCAAACTTTCAAGTGAAATTGTGGATAGGACGGGTGGGGGTTGGGGATGGGGGGGGGGGGAGGGAGGGAGGTCCACACAAATAAACTCAGCTGGAGGTGAAACTTAAAAAACCTGCCGAGGAACTTTTAATTGGAGTCCAATTAGCCGAATTAGAATTGATTGATCGAATTCAGTCCGTCGGATCAGGCAAAAAAGTGAAAAATAACTCCAGACCCCCACTGCCAGCAGCGGCGAGTAGCTATTCCCTGAGTAGGAATGGACAAGGGATAACAGACAGACGTACTGAACATTAAGCACATAACCACTGAACAATAACCAACTGTAATTAACCAAATCAATTCCTTAACCTATAAGATAGGGCGAATATACCGCTTGTAGCTGGAAGACTTCCATCGGCCCAAAGATTGGATCTCCCTGACGGAAAAACCGGCCGCCGCGGCCGACGTAGCTGCTCCGATCCGAAACGAATGCGTCCCGAAAGCTGCGGGTGAAAGGCCCACGCCGGTGAGACAGCGATTCAACATCCACCGAAACTGGTATCTGGTCAACGGCAACCCGTCATAATGCATCAACCAGGACCCCTTGAGGGACGGCCGCACGGTCGCGTAGCGTGTTGCCCGCAGCACCGGGCAAATGCGATCATCCAAAGACGAGACCAAGGTGACCCAACGTCCTCTACCTGCTTGATCCGTCTTAGAATGCCGCAGCCTACACAGCACGGACCTCTCACCCACAACTACATCCTCCCGCCGCATAGTCGACTCCTTCCACTTCGACGGCGCCACCAGCTCCGATACGCGAAACGCCCCATGATAAGCCATGGAAAAAGCTAATTCGAATAATAAAGCTTCGAAGCTAGACAAAGCCACCCCGGCAACCGCCCCGATCACCACCGGCAAAAGGGAAGCATCAATCGGGCGCCTCCTATCGGGCGGCGTCGGGGCCAACCGCGCCCAACCTTTCAGAGCCTTCGCGAGGAGGAAACTCTTGGTAACATCAGGGAGACCCTTGAGCTTGGTAAAAAAGGAAATCCCCGCTAAGTAACGTGTCACCACTGCCCTAGATCTACCAGTGACGAAGAGTTGCCACATAAAAGAAAGCATCAGCCGATGCCCACTCTTACCTTGATGCCCACGACCGCGACCAAACTCTTCCCACTCACTCCAAGCCTGGCTATAGGCTTTAAGCGTAGATGGAGCCAAGGACCGCAACGCTAATTCCTCCATGCCGGACCGATCACCTGCCAAACATAATCGGGACAGCGGGTCCCAAGAGAATCAGCTTCAGGTGCCAACACTCGAAATCTTTCCCACTGCCCGCGCGACAAGGCGTCGGCAATCCCATTATCGTCCCCAGGCACGTGCCGCGCGCGAAACCACACATTCCAACGTAAACAAGCCAGCACAAGCTGCGCCAGTACTCTCAAAACCAACACCGACTTCGCCCTCTGGTTGTTAATCGCATGCACCACGCCCAGATTATCGCATCTGAACAAGATGCTGCGATCAGCCAAAAGCTTTCCCCACACTTCAAGCGCCACCATAATTGGGAAAAGCTCAAGCAGCAAAAGGTCCTTCGTGAGACCCTTACTGAACCATTCCTCGGGCCAATGAGCCACACACCAAGCACCATTGAGGTAGCAACCAAACCCCAAAGAGCCTGCCGCGTCGGTGAAAAGCTGAACCTCGTCATTGCGAACGACCGGGTTCATCCAAATCCGCACCCCGTTGAAATCGTCCAAGAAAGCAGCCCAAACAGCCAAATCTCTTTTAATTTCTGAGGACAATCGAACGAAGTGATGCGGTCTGGAACATCCCGCCGTCGCCCTTTCCAATTTTCGGCAAAAAACCCGGCCCATCGGGATGACCCGACAAGCAAAGTTAAGAAGGCCCAACAAGGATTGAGCCTGCCGAAGCGTGATCTTCCGCAACGACACGAACTGACCTATAACTTCCCGCAACTTACTCACCTTGTCCTGAGGGAGGCGACACGAACCTAATTGCGTATCAATTTCTATACCCAAATATGACAAGCACGACACCGGGCCTACCGTCTTATCTTCAGCCACTGGCACTCCGAAATGATAAAAAAGCGCTTTGATGCTAAATAACAACTCATTGCAACGATCCGAATCCGCCGGCCCCACACACAAAAAGTCATCAAGGTAGTGTGCCACCCCGTGACCTCCCGTGGAAAATTCCACGCACCAATGTAAAAAGGTGCTGAACCTCTCGAAATATGAGCAAGAGACGGAACATCCCATCGGCAAACACTTGTCAATGAAATATTCCCTCCCAATACGAAAACCCATAAAACGAAAAGACTCCGGATGCAATGGAAGCAACCTAAAGGCCGATTCCACATCAATCTTAGCCATTAAGGCACCCACACCATAAGTTCTCACGATCTCCAGAGCCTCATCAAACGACTGGTACACCACCGAACATTGCTCCGGAGGTATCCCGTCGTTGACAGACGACCCCTGTGGGTAAGACAGATGCTGAATGAGCCTAAAGGATCCCGGAGTCTTCTTAGGCACTACCCCCACTGGGGAAATAACCAGATCCTCCAACGGGGGAACCACAAACGGACCCGCCATCCTGCCGCAACGCACCTCCCTATCCACCTTCTCACGCAAAACTGCTGGAAACGCGCGTGCCGACTGAAGATTCCGTGAGGCCCGCACTCGCACTTCGCCCGAAACTGGTAACCTAAAACCGAACTTAAAACCTTTAAACAAAAACCCTGCAACCTCCTGATCTGGATACCACCTAAGCCATTTGGCCATAGTATCCAGCCTCACCGGCGTCGGAGCCCTACTGAGTACCCCCGCCACCGGCGGGTTTACCTGCTCCTGCCTTGCCTGGCCTGGGCGCCTGCCGATTTCCTCGAAAACAGTTCGAGGCCGGGTGGAATCCACTACACCGTAAACAGAGGTGTCGAAAACGACACTTGCGACCCAACGAGCAAGCAGAATTATTATACGCGAAGCATTTTCCTCTCGCTGGCCCTTGACCAAACCCTCGACTTGCCGCACCTGCCTTCCTACCAAGCGCCACGTCCGCTCCGGTCCCCTGCGCCGACGTGCCCGCTTGCTGGCCAACATCCGCCGCACCCCTGGGCTCCTTCAACTCCTCCGCAGCCCGCGTGACGTCCAGCCAAACTTCAACGTCTTTACAACCGAAATCAATCACCCGCAAACAATCCTGTTTGCGCCGAAATTTCTCGTCATATACGCGCCATTCTGCCCGTTTGGACGTACGCTGCATATCGTGAATAAGATGAATATACCGAAGTATATTCATATGCTCCTCTGGCCTATCCTCTAAATAACAGGCGGCAAAAACACAAAAACCAGCTAGCCAGTTATCGTATGACCGAAATGCGTCGGTCCCAATACCTCCCCTAGCCCTAGCCGCTTTAAACTCCTTCTTCACATCCTCCGTAAGGACAAACATATCCACGTACTCGCCCGTCTCGATCTTCTTACGGCAACTATCGCGCAGGCCCCTTAACACCGCCGTGTATTCACAACGTACCATGCCTGGTAGGTTACGGCGCCGCTTCGCTCTACGCACCCTTTCACTCAAATGCTTGCGCCTCTTCCTACGCTCACGCTGCGCGGACGCTCTCTTGGCGTATTTAACCGCACGCTTCTTCTCCCTCGTCCTGCTACTAGCCTCTGACGCTCCCGACGACAAAGACGAAGAAATCGAGGTACTCCTGGATATCGTAGAAGAAAAAGAGGCAGAGGATAACTCCGCCCCTTCGCCCATGTCCGAACTAACCACCTCACCTGCCGCCTCCGAATGCGACGACTCCTCTGCCTCTGCCGCGAACACGTCAAAGTCCTCATCATCTTCACCCTCCGCGTCACCGAGCTGGTCTGAAAAAGAAGAGACGACACGGGCCGAGGCCCCAGAAGCGAGCGGCCTCGCGGGACCAACGTCATCCCGCAACCTCCGCCCTCGCGAAACCACCGGTTGCTGACCGGTCCACTGCCCTGCGGCCTCCTCCAACTCACGTCTGGCTCTCACTACCTGCCCCCTTGCTACCACCGGAAAGGCGGGAGCCCTACTGCCACCACGCGCGGCGGAACTCCTCGCCACCGCAGGGGATACCGCCGCCACCAGCGGCGCAAGCGCCGCTGCGACAGACGATAGTGCCGAAACTAGATCAGCCGCGCCAACCTGCTCCCCCAACGCATTCCGGCTCCCGCTCTCTCTATCCGGAAGCAACGTATCCTGTTCACCCTGCCCCCCTCCCTGTTGCCTAGGGGGCGACCGAGAGGACTCCCCCGCTGCAACAGGAAACGTCCGCCCCGAGGACCCACGTCCCCGTGCCGCGGACCTAGCACCGCCTATCGCGTGCCCTAACCACCCTTCTCCTGAGCCATCTGACCCAGATGGCTCGTCCCGGCCACTGTCCCTCCTCACACCGGCGCGCCCCGCACGTCCCCCGGAGGCTGCTCTGAAAGGGTCCACCAGGGAAGTGATACCACTTCCCTCATCTCTGCCCTCCTGCAGCCTCACAGTCCTGGGGCCCGCATTTTCGCGCGCCCCCCCACCAAGCAGCCCCCCCCGTCCGCGCCCGGGCTCCTGCTCAGCCCGGAGCGACAGGGGAGAAGACAGCAGAGACGCCGCTGCGCGTCCCCGTGTGCTTACAGAGACAGCACGGGGGCGCGCGGCAGGACGGTGCGAGGGCGCGCGGCCGCGCACCCTCTCGCCGATGACATCTGGGGAGGGAGCCGCCGCCTGCCGCTCGGCAAGCTCAGCTCCCCGCCCGCACACAGCTCTCGGCCTTCCCGGCCGCCCCCTCCCTGCTCCTGTGCCAGAGCCCGCCCGCGACAGCCGAGCGGACACTGCACCCCGTCCGCGCCCGGGCTCCTGCTCAGCCCGGAGCGACAGGGGAGAAGACGGCAGAGGCGCCGCTGCGCGTCCCCGTGCGCCTACAGAGACAGCACGGGGGCGCGCGGCAGGACGGCGCGAGGGCGCGCGGCCGCGCACCCTCGCGCCGAGGACATCTGGGGAGGGAGCCGCCGCCTGCCGCTCAGCAAGCTCAGCTCCCCGCCCGCACACATCTCTCGGCCCTCCCGGCCGCCCACTCCCTGCTCCCGTGCCAGCGTCCGCCCGCGACAGTCGAGCGGACACCGCACCAAGGCCGCCCGCCGTGCGCGCGCGCGATGCGCGCGCACCAGACAGCACAGCTCCGGAGTGGGCCGCACAAGGCTCTGCTGGATCCCCGCCACCGCCGTCTGCAGAACGGTAACGAGCGGGGGTCCGTGGGACACGTCGGGGGCGAGAGGCAGTGGCCATAATAAAACCTGGTAATGAGTGAAGGGGGGGGATAATAAGCAGGGTACTAGGAACTTCCACAGGGCAATCTCTTCCCACAACACTTACCCAACGAAGGCAAATCTGAAAGAGATCACCCCACATAACAAACACAGCCCCTTAAAGCACTGATCCCACCTCTCACTTTCCCTGATTGGCTGTGCCCCATCATACCATCCTGACCCATCCCCAGCCTAGTAGGTTTAACCCTCTCCATTCCAATGCTGTCATTCTGATCCTCTATATGTGCAGAAACATGCTATAAACTGCAAATAGCAACCAGAATATAGGTCTCAAGATATTGCACTTCTGGTTACCAAGCACTAAGTCCTAACCTTACTCCATCCACTCACATCCTGTAACCCTGAATAACTCTGCTGTTCTAGCCTTATATATGTGCAGAAACATGCTATAAACTGCAAATAGCAACCAGAATATAGGTCTCAAGATATTGCACTTCTGTATACCAAGCACTAAGTCCTAACCTTACTCCATCCCCTCACATCCTGTAACCCTGAATAACTCTGCTGTTCTATCCTTATATATGTGCAGAAACATGCTATAAACTGCAAATAGCAACCAGAATATAGGTCTCAAGATATTGCACTTCTGTATACCAAACACTAAGTCCTAACCTTACTCCATCCCCTCACATCCTGTAACCCTGAATAACTCTGCTGTTCTATCCTTATATATGTGCAGAAACATGCTATAAACTGCACATAGCAACCAGAATATAGGTCTCAAGATATTGCACTTCTGGATACCAAGCACTAAGTCCTAACCTTACTCCATCCCCTCACATCCTGTAACCCTGAATAACTCTGCTGTTCTATCATTATATATGTGCAGAAACATGCTATAAACTGCACATAGCAACCAGAATATAGGTCTCAAGATACTGCACTTCTGGTTACCAAACACTAAGTCCTAACCTTACTCCATCCCCTCACATCCTGTAACCCTGAATAACTCTGCTGTTCTATCATTATATATGTGCAGAAACATGCTATAAACTGCACATAGCAACCAGAATATAGGTCTCAAGATATTGCACTTCTGTATACCAAATACTAAGTCCTAACCTTACTCCATCCCCTCACATCCTGTAACCCTGAATAACTCTGCTGTTCTATCCTTATATATGTGCAGAAACATGCTATAAACTGCACATAGCAACCAGAATATAGGTCTCAAGATATTGCACTTCTGGATACCAAACACTAAGTCCTAACCTTACTCCATCCCCTCACATCCTGTAACCCTGAATAACTCTGCTGTTCTAGCCTTATATATGTGCAGAAACATGCTATAAACTGCAAATAGCAACCGGAATGTAGATCTCAAGATATTGCACATCTGGATACCAAGCACTAAGTCCTAACCTTACTCCATCCCCTCACATCCTGTAACCCTGAATAACTCTGCTGTTCTAGCCTTATATATGTGCAGAAACATGCTATAAACTGCAAATAGCAACCGGAATGTAGATCTCAAGATATTGCACATCTGGATACCAAGCACTAAGTCCTAACCTTACTCCGTCCCCTCACATCCTGTAACCCTGAATAACTCTGCTGTTCTATCCTTATATATGTGCAGAAACATGCTATATACTGCAAATAGCAACCAGAATATAGGTCTCAAGATATTGCACTTCTGGTTACCAAGCACTAAGTCCTAACCTTACTCCATCCCCTCACATCCTGTAACCCTGAATAACTCTGCTGTTCTATCCTTATATATGTGCAGAAACATGCTATAAACTGCACATAGCAACCAGAATATAGGTCTCAAGATATTGCACTTCTAGATACCAAACACTAAGTCCTAACCTTACTCCATCCCCTCACATCCTGTAACCCTGAATAACTCTGCTGTTCTATCCTTATATATGTGCAGAAACATGCTATAAACTGCACATAGCAACCAGAATATAGGTCTCAAGATATTGCACTTCTGTATACCAAACACTAAGTCCTAACCTTACTCCATCCCCTCACATCCTGTAACCCTGAATAACTCTGCTGTTCTATCCTTATATATGTGCAGAAACATGCTATAAACTGCAAATAGCAACCAGAATATAGGTCTCAAGATATTGCACTTCTGGTTACCAAGCACTAAGTCCTAACCTTGCTCCATCCCCTCACATCCTGTAACCCTGAATAACTCTGCTGTTCTATCCTTATATATGTGCAGAAATATGCTATAAACTGCAAATAGCAACCAGAATATAGGTCTCAAGATATTGCACTTCTGTATACCAAGCACTAAGTCCTAACCTTACTCCATCCCCTCACATCCTGTAACCCTGAATAACTCTGCTGTTCTATCCTTATATATGTGCAGAAACATGCTATAAACTGCAAATAGCAACCAGAATATAGGTCTCAAGATATTGCACTTCTGGATACCAAGCACTAAGTCCTAACCTTACTCCATCCCCTCACATCCTGTAACCCTGAATAACTCTGCTGTTCTATCCTTATATATGTGCAGAAACATGCTATAAACTGCACATAGCAACCAGAATATAGGTCTCAAGATATTGCACTTCTGGTTACCAAACACTAAGTCCTAACCTTACTCCATCCCCTCACATCCTGTAACCCTGAATAACTCTGCTGTTCTATCCTTATATATGTGCAGAAACATGCTATACACTGCAAATAGCAACCAGAATATAGGTCTCAAGATATTGCACTTCTGGATACCAAACACTAAGTCCTAACCTTACTCCATCCCCTCACATCCTGTAACCCTGAATAACTCTGCTGTTCTATCCTTATATATGTGCAGAAACATGCTATAAACTGCAAATAGCAACCAGAATATAGGTCTCAAGATATTGCACTTCTGGTTACCAAACACTAAGTCCTAACCTTGCTCCATCCCCTCACATCCTGTAACCCTGAATAACTCTGCTGTTCTAACCTTATATATGTGCAGAAACATGCTATAAACTGCACATAGCAACCAGAATATAGGTCTCAAGATATTGCACTTCTGGTTACCAAACACTAAGTACTAACCTTACTCCATCCCCTCACATCCTGTAACCCTGAATAACTCTGCTGTTCTATCCTTATATATGTGCAGAAACATGCTATAAACTGCACATAGCAACCAGAATATAGGTCTCAAGATATTGCACTTCTGGTTACCAAACACTAAGTCCTAACCTTACTCCATCCCCTCACATCCTGTAACCCTGAATAACTCTGCTGTTCTATCCTTATAAATGTGCAGAAACATGCTATAAACTGCAAATAGCAACCAGAATATAGGTCTCAAGATATTGCACTTCTGGTTACCAAACACTAAGTCCTAACCTTGCTCCATCCCCTCACATCCTGTAACCCTGAATAACTCTGCTGTTCTATCCTTATATATGTGCAGAAACATGCTATAAACTGCACATAGCAACCAGAATATAGGTCTCAAGATATTGCACTTCTGTATACCAAGCACTAAGTCCTAACCTTACTCCATCCCCTCACATCCTGTAACCCTGAATAACTCTGCTGTTCTATCCTTATATATGTGCAGAAACATGCTATAAACTGCACATAGCAACCAGAATATAGGTCTCAAGATATTGCACTTCTGGTTACCAAACACTAAGTCCTAACCTTGCTCCATCCCCTCACATCCTGTAACCCTGAATAACTCTGCTGTTCTATCCTTATATATGTGCAGAAACATGCTATAAACTGCACATAGCAACCAGAATATAGGTCTCAAGATATTGCACTTCTGTATACCAAGCACTAAGTCCTAACCTTACTCCATCCCCTCACATCCTGTAACCCTGAATAACTCTGCTGTTCTATCCTTATATATGTGCAGAAACATGCTATACACTGCAAATAGCAACCAGAATATAGGTCTCAAGATATTGCACTTCTGGATACCAAGCACTAAGTCCTAACCTTACTCCATCCCCTCACATCCTGTAACCCTGAATAACTCTGCTGTTCTATCCTTATATATGTGCAGAAACATGCTATAAACTGCACATAGCAACCAGAATATAGGTCTCAAGATATTGCACTTCTGGTTACCAAACACTAAGTCCTAACCTTACTCCATCCCCTCACATCCTGTAACCCTGAATAACTCTGCTGTTCTATCCTTATATATGTGCAGAAACATGCTATACACTGCACATAGCAACCAGAATATAGGTCTCAAGATATTGCACTTCTGTATACCAAGCACTAAGTCCTAACCTTACTCCATCCCCTCACATCCTGTAACCCTGAATAACTCTGCTGTTCTATCCTTATATATGTGCAGAAACATGCTATAAACTGCAAATAGCAACCAGAATATAGGTCTCAAGATATTGCACTTCTGGATACCAAGCACTAAGTCCTAACCTTACTCCATCCCCTCACATCCTGTAACCCTGAATAACTCTGCTGTTCTATCCTTATATATGTGCAGAAACATGCTATAAACTGCAAATAGCAACCAGAATATAGGTCTCAAGATATTGCACTTCTGGTTACCAAACACTTATTCCTAACCTTACTCCATCCCCTCACATCCTGTAACCCTGAATAACTCTGCTGTTCTATCATTATATATGTGCAGAAACATGCTATAAACTGCACATAGCAACCAGAATATAGGTCTCAAGATACTGCACTTCTGGTTACCAAACACTAAGTCCTAACCTTACTCCATCCCCTCACATCCTGTAACCCTGAATAACTCTGCTGTTCTATCATTATATATGTGCAGAAACATGCTATAAACTGCACATAGCAACCAGAATATAGGTCTCAAGATATTGCACTTCTGTATACCAAATACTAAGTCCTAACCTTACTCCATCCCCTCACATCCTGTAACCCTGAATAACTCTGCTGTTCTATCCTTATATATGTGCAGAAACATGCTATAAACTGCACATAGCAACCAGAATATAGGTCTCAAGATATTGCACTTCTGGATACCAAACACTAAGTCCTAACCTTACTCCATCCCCTCACATCCTGTAACCCTGAATAACTCTGCTGTTCTAGCCTTATATATGTGCAGAAACATGCTATAAACTGCAAATAGCAACCGGAATGTAGATCTCAAGATATTGCACATCTGGATACCAAGCACTAAGTCCTAACCTTACTCCATCCCCTCACATCCTGTAACCCTGAATAACTCTGCTGTTCTAGCCTTATATATGTGCAGAAACATGCTATAAACTGCAAATAGCAACCGGAATGTAGATCTCAAGATATTGCACATCTGGATACCAAGCACTAAGTCCTAACCTTACTCCATCCCCTCACATCCTGTAACCCTGAATAACTCTGCTGTTCTAGCCTTATATATGTGCAGAAACATGCTATAAACTGCAAATAGCAACCAGAATATAGGTCTCAAGATATTGCACTTCTGTATACCAAGCACTAAGTCCTAACCTTACTCCATCCCCTCACATCCTGTAACCCTGAATAACTCTGCTGTTCTATCCTTATATATGTGCAGAAACATGCTATAAACTGCAAATAGCAACCAGAATATAGGTCTCAAGATATTGCACTTCTGTATACCAAACACTAAGTCCTAACCTTACTCCATCCCCTCACATCCTGTAACCCTGAATAACTCTGCTGTTCTATCCTTATATATGTGCAGAAACATGCTATAAACTGCACATAGCAACCAGAATATAGGTCTCAAGATATTGCACTTCTGGATACCAAACACTAAGTCCTAACCTTACTCCATCCCCTCACATCCTGTAACCCTGAATAACTCTGCTGTTCTATCCTTATATATGTGCAGAAACATGCTATAAACTGCAAATAGCAACCAGAATATAGGTCTCAAGATATTGCACTTCTGGTTACCAAACACTTATTCCTAACCTTACTCCATCCCCTCACATCCTGTAACCCTGAATAACTCTGCTGTTCTATCATTATATATGTGCAGAAACATGCTATAAACTGCACATAGCAACCAGAATATAGGTCTCAAGATACTGCACTTCTGGTTACCAAACACTAAGTCCTAACCTTACTCCATCCCCTCACATCCTGTAACCCTGAATAACTCTGCTGTTCTATCATTATATATGTGCAGAAACATGCTATAAACTGCACATAGCAACCAGAATATAGGTCTCAAGATATTGCACTTCTGTATACCAAATACTAAGTCCTAACCTTACTCCATCCCCTCACATCCTGTAACCCTGAATAACTCTGCTGTTCTATCCTTATATATGTGCAGAAACATGCTATAAACTGCACATAGCAACCAGAATATAGGTCTCAAGATATTGCACTTCTGGATACCAAACACTAAGTCCTAACCTTACTCCATCCCCTCACATCCTGTAACCCTGAATAACTCTGCTGTTCTAGCCTTATATATGTGCAGAAACATGCTATAAACTGCAAATAGCAACCGGAATGTAGATCTCAAGATATTGCACATCTGGATACCAAGCACTAAGTCCTAACCTTACTCCATCCCCTCACATCCTGTAACCCTGAATAACTCTGCTGTTCTAGCCTTATATATGTGCAGAAACATGCTATAAACTGCAAATAGCAACCGGAATGTAGATCTCAAGATATTGCACATCTGGATACCAAGCACTAAGTCCTAACCTTACTCCATCCCCTCACATCCTGTAACCCTGAATAACTCTGCTGTTCTATCCTTATATATGTGCAGAAACATGCTATATACTGCAAATAGCAACCAGAATATAGGTCTCAAGATATTGCACTTCTGGTTACCAAGCACTAAGTCCTAACCTTACTCCATCCCCTCACATCCTGTAACCCTGAATAACTCTGCTGTTCTATCCTTATATATGTGCAGAAACATGCTATACACTGCACATAGCAACCAGAATATAGGTCTCAAGATATTGCACTTCTGGTTACCAAGCACTAAGTCCTAACCTTACTCCATCCCCTCACATCCTGTAACCCTGAATAACTCTGCTGTTCTATCCTTATATATGTGCAGAAACATGCTATATACTGCACATAGCAACCAGAATATAGGTCTCAAGATATTGCACTTCTGGTTACCAAACACTAAGTCCTAACCTTACTCCATCCCCTCACATCCTGTAACCCTGAATAACTCTGCTGTTCTATCCTTATATATGTGCAGAAACATGCTATAAACTGCAAATAGCAACCAGAATATAGGTCTCAAGATATTGCACTTCTGGTTACCAAACACTTATTCCTAACCTTACTCCATCCCCTCACATCCTGTAACCCTGAATAACTCTGCTGTTCTATCCTTATATATGTACAGAAACATGCTATACACTGCACATAGCAACCAGAATATAGGTCTCAAGATATTGCACTTCTGTATACCAAGCACTAAGTCCTAACCTTACTCCATCCCCTCACATCCTGTAACCCTGAATAACTCTGCTGTTCTATCCTTATATATGTGCAGAAACATGCTATACACTGCAAATAGAAACCAGAATATAGGTCTCAAGATATTGCACTTCTGTATACCAAACACTAAGCCCTAACCTTACTCCATCCCCTCACATCCTGTAACCCTGAATAACTCTGCTGTTCTATCCTTATATATGTGCAGAAACATGCTATAAACTGCAAATAGCAACCAGAATATAGGTCTCAAGATATTGCACTTCTGGTTACCAAACACTAAGTCCTAACCTTACTCCATCCCCTCACATCCTGTAACCCTGAATAACTCTGCTGTTCTATCCTTATATATGTGCAGAAACATGCTATAAACTGCAAATAGCAACCAGAATATAGGTCTCAAGATATTGCACTTCTGTATACCAAGCACTAAGTCCTAACCTTACTCCATCCCCTCACATCCTGTAACCCTGAATAACTCTGCTGTTCTATCCTTATATATGTGCAGAAACATGCTATAAACTGCAAATAGCAACCAGAATATAGGTCTCAAGATACTGCACTTCTGGTTACCAAACACTAAGTCCTAACCTTACTCCATCCCCTCACATCCTGTAACCCTGAATAACTCTGCTGTTCTAGCCTTATATATGTGCAGAAACATGCTATAAACTGCAAATAGCAACCGGAATGTAGATCTCAAGATATTGCACATCTGGATACCAAGCACTAAGTCCTAACCTTACTCCGTCCCCTCACATCCTGTAACCCTGAATAACTCTGCTGTTCTATCCTTATATATGGGCAGAAACATGCTATATACTGCAAATAGCAACCAGAATATAGGTCTCAAGATATTGCACTTCTGGTTACCAAACACTAAGTCCTAACCTTACTCCATCCCCTCACATCCTGTAACCCTGAATAACTCTGCTGTTCTATCCTTATATATGTGCAAAAACATGCTATAAACTGCAAATAGCAACCAGAATATAGGTCTCAAGATATTGCACTTCTGGTTACCAAACACTAAGTCCTAACCTTACTCCATCCCCTCACATCCTGTAACCCTGAATAACTCTGCTGTTCTATCCTTATATATGTGCAGAAACATGCTATAAACGGCACATAGCAACCAGAATATAGGTCTCAAGATATTGCACTTCTGGTTACCAAACACTAAGTCCTAACCTTACTCCATCCCCTCACATCCTGTAACCCTGAATAACTCTGCTGTTCTATCCTTATATATGTGCAGAAACATGCTATAAACTGCACATAGCAACCAGAATATAGGTCTCAAGATATTGCACTTCTGGATACCAAACACTAAGTCCTAACCTTACTCCATCCCCTCACATCCTGTAACCCTGAATAACTCTGCTGTTCTATCCTTATATATGTGCAGAAACATGCTATAAACTGCAAATAGCAACCAGAATATAGGTCTCAAGATATTGCACTTCTGGATACCAAACACTAAGTCCTAACCTTACTCCATCCCCTCACATCCTGTAACCCTGAATGACTCTGTTATTCTATCCTTTGAGTATATGTAACTTGCTGGGAATGTGTGTGGAGACTATGTGTAAATTATGCACTATATAAATAGAATATTGAATCTGTCTTTGTGGCTTTTCTGTGCGATTGCGTATGCTACCATATATACTCATACCACGTGTCAATACGTGAACCAGTGTACGTAGCGTGCGTGGATGCGTACACATGGTGACTACGCGCACGCAGAGGCCACTCGGTTTGGTGTTTGCATGTGGTGTGTATGTAATATTTTTGACTTCGACAATACAACCCTAATTCACCTACACAAGTAAAAATAAAATAAAACTGAACCTTTGAACAGACATCATTTATTTCAAAAAAAATAAGATATCTATATACACCCCACTATTCACACGAGCACACAATCAGACATAGCCACAATCACAAGTACATAGTCACTATTGGTGGTTCTGGGCTCCGGCCAGTTCAAGGGAAATCGCACAGTCACAATGGCAGCGTGTGTACCCACCTTTGCACACCAGACGGGGTATTTATACACAGCAACACTGATATTATGTGGACACAAAAGTAACAATACAAGGGACACAGTAACAGGAAATTGTTTCTGTCACCATAGCGATAATTATCTGGAAATAAGATAATACACAGACACATAAAAAGACTCAACGGAAATCTTTTGTTTTTAAACAACTTTATTTCATATTTTTAATACACAGATTTTTCTCTATATTTTAAACTTAAAAAATACTTTACTCTGCACAACAGCCTATGGGGGTCATTCAGAACCAGCCGCAATAGCGTCTCGCAACAGTTTGCTGGTGGTGGTAATATATACATGCGCACATTGCGGTCACATCCCTGAGGGGTTAACGCGGGTGGGCTAGGACCATTTTTCAGGGGCTGCATGATGTCACATCTGCGTTCATCTCTGATTACCCCCTATAAGCTTCCAGAGTGCACCTCATATCTCATCTTTTCCAAGTTACTACAAATGATATGAGATCGGTAGCAGCACTACTTTCAGGATTATTACACAGAACACACATAAAGGCTGACACAGCAAATAACAGTAACACATACAAGGGATTCATTAGAAATAAGGAAGCATAATCATTAAGTCTAATTATCAACTGATTCTGTGCGGGACCCATACACCTCTTTACTGCCTCCAGCAGCCAATGTAACTGCACTGCGGCCACCCGCCCTGTCTCCCCCCCACTACTACCACTCGCCGTCTCCCCCACTACTACCACCTGCCCTGTCTCCTCCCACTACCCCATCTTCTCACACTACTGCCACCGCCCTGTATCCCCCCACTACGGTCACTTGCCCTGTCTACCCCTCTACTGCCACCACCCTGTCTCCTTCCACTACTGCCACCCGCTGTCTCCCTGACACCTTAGCTCTTTTTTGGGACATGATTACCCACATAGACACTGCCTCCAGCAGCCCCTGGTACCGCACTGCAGCCATCCGCCCTGTCTCCCCTGACACCTCAGCGCTGCTTGGAGACAATATTACCTATGTAGACACTGCTCCAGCAGCCCCCACTAATGCAAAGGTGCCGCCTACCCGACATCTCAGCACTGCTTGGGGAATTGATACTGCTAGTTACAGTCCTTCATCTGCAGATGGAACCGAACAGGGCGCTGCTTCTGGTACCTTGGACCCTGGTCATGTAGGGCTGGGAGAGTCAGTAAGATTATGTAATAGAGTCACCATCTTACAGGCAGCCGGTGAAGGGAGCAGAGAATGGGTGTTATGTGGCAGGAACGGGCTGGTTAGGTAACAACCTGGCTGCTGCATTCTGTACAAGCTACAAGCGGTGCAATTCTTTTGCTGGGAGACCCAGGTAGAGGACATTGCAGTAGTCTATGTGTGATGATACAAATACATGTATGACTGTAGGTAGATCTTCTGAGGGAAATAAGTGCTGGAGTCTGGCTATGTTCCTCAGATGAGGATCTGATTGTGGCTGATATTTGATGTCTAAGCGTGGAAGTCAACTGTTTGAAAAGTTGGTTGGGGGTGTTTTTTCCGGTCTAGTAGATAGGAAAAAACAAACACCTGACTTTTCAAACAGTTGAATACCCCCCAAGTATCACTCCACCATCCAGGACACCAAGGGGGAAATTTACTAAGATGGGAGTTCTATTTAAGATGGGATGTTGCCCATGGCAACCAATCAGATTCTACTTCTCATTTATCTAGCACCTTATAGAAGATAATACCTGAAATCTGATTGGTTGCTATTGGCAACATCCCATCTTAAATAGAACTCACATCTTAGTAAATTTACCCCCAAGATTCCGCACATGATCAGCATTTTGTTACTCTGAACCCCCAAGCTTAAGTCTGTTTGGTTTGCAAAGCTGAGCTGTAGCCCTGCCCTTTGTTGGTGAGCTTCTATCAGAAGGACCTGTTGCATGTATATTGCAAAAAGCATAAGAGATAGGACAGAATCTTGAGGAACATTACATGGCAATGATAAGTATACTCCAGAAGATTAAAATGGTTTCTCACCTGAGTGGTCTATTGTGTGCAACAAAAGCTTATTTCTCAGAGTATGGAAATGCCTGTGTGACTTCGCTGATGTGTAACAAGATGTGATTTCTGTGTAAAACATTTCCCGCACTCAGAGCAAGAAAATGGCTTCACACCTGTGTGACTTGTTATGTCTAACCAGATCTGATTTGTGTGCAAAACATTTCCCACACTCAAAACATGGAAATGGCTTCTCACCTGTGTGACTTCTCTGATGTGTAATAAGATCTGATTTCCGTGCAAAACATTTCCCACACTCAGAACATGAAAAAGGCTTCTCACCTGTGTGACTTCTCTGATGTTTAACAAGATCTGCTTTCCATGCAAAACATTTCCCACACTCAGAGCAAGAAAATGGCTTCTCACCTGTGTGACTTCTGTTATGTCTAACCAGATCTGATTTGTGTGCAAAAGATTTCCCGCACTCAGAGCAAGAAAATGTATTCACACCTGTGTGACTTCTGTTATGTCTAACCAGATCTGATTTGTGTGCAAAACATTTCCCGCACTCAGAACATGGAAATGGCTTCTCACTTGTGTGACTTCTCTGATGTATAACAAGAACTGATTTCCGTGCAAAACATTTCCCACACTCAAAACATGGAAATGGCTTCTCACCTGTGTGACTTCTCTGATGTATAACAAGAACTGATTTCCGTGCAAAACATTTCCCACACTCAGAACATGGAAATGGCCTCTCACCTGTGTGACTTCTCTGATGTTTAACAAGATTTGATTTCCATGCAAAACATTTCCCACACTCAGAGCAAGAAAATGGCTTCTCACCTGTGTGACTTCTCTGATGTCTAACAAGATCTGATTTACTTAAACAACATTTCCCACACTCAGAGCAAGAAAATTGCTTCTCACCTGTGTGACTTCGCTGATGTGTAATAAGATCTGATTTCCGTGTAAAACATTTCGTACACTCAGAGCAAGAAAACAGATTCTCACCTGTGTGACTCCTCTGATGTATAACAAGATGTGATTTCTGTGTAAAACATTTCCCACACTCAGAGCAAGAAAATGGCTTCTCACCTGTGTGACTTCTGTTATGTCTAACCAGATTTGATTTCCGTGTAAAACATTTCCCACACTCACAGCAAGAAAATGGCTTCACACCTGTGTGACTTCTCTGATGTGTAACAAGATGTGATTTACTTAAACAACATTTCCCACACTCAGAGCAAGAAAATTGCTTCTCACCTGTGTGATTTCTCTGATGTCTAACAAGATCTGGTTTGTGTGCAAAACATTTCCCACACTCAGAACATGGAAATGGCTTCTCACCTGTGTGACTTTGCTGATGTGTAACAAGATGTGATTTCCGTGTAAAACATTTCCCACACTCGGAGCATGAAAATGTCTTCTCACCTGTGTGACTTCTTTCATGTTTAGTAAGATTTGATTTGTCTGCAAAACATTTCCCACACTCAGAACATGGAAATGGCTGCTCACCAGTGTGACTTCGCTGATGTGTAATAAGATCTGATTTCCGTGTAAAACATTTCGTACACTCAGAGCAAGAAAACAGATTCTCACCTGTGTGAATTTGCTGATGTGTAACAAGTTGTGATTTCTGTGTAAAACATTTCCCACACTCAGAGCAAGAAAATGGCTTCACACCTGTGTGTCTCCTCTGATGTCTAACAAGATATAGTTTGTGTGCAAAACATTTCCCACACTCAGAACATGGAAACGGCTTCTCACCTGTGTGACTTCTCTGATGCATAACAAGATGTGATTTCCGTGCAAAACATTTCCCACACTCAGAACATGTCAGTGGCCTCTCACCTGTGTGACTTCTCTGATGTATAACAAGATGTGATTTGTATGTAAAACATTTCCCACACTCTGAACATATCAGTGGCCTTCCACCTGCCTTACCTGTGTGTGGGTTAATAGGCTTTGTGTTCTGTGTAAAACATTTGGCATCTATAGAACAGGGAAACACTGTATCTACTGTCAGAGCTGTAACAGATGCACCAATATCAGAGTGATCAGGAGAACACTTCCCAGGATCAGAAGGACCAGCTGATAGAGCTGGATGTATCATTGGGGTAATGGGGTTATCTCCTGGAGAATCCGGTCTACTGTCATTATCTTTTATGTCACAATCCGGGGATAACATTAGATGTCCTTCTGAGATATTCCTGCTTGTGTGTCCATCTGCTGGAAATAAAATACATTATGGAAATATGACATTTTTTGTAACAATATTAATCTTGTAAACAATAGGATAAGACGACTCTCTGGGACACTTAATTGTAAATGTGTGGGTATAATAAAACATAACTTTTAATGAAGGCTTTATAATATTGTGTCTCAATCATTGTGTCCACCCTCCTGAGAATACTCACAATAACAAATATAATATTATAATAAGACTTAGATATACCTCTCTCTTATAACTAACCATGAAACATCAATAGAGATGTAGTCACTCGCCAAGTCCTATGTCAGCACCAATGTAAAACAATAGATGGGGAACATATCGTAGACTCTAGATGAACAATAACATCAGTCATATGAGCTGATAGATCAGAGAAATGTCTCCTAACGTTACTCCTGGAAGCATTGGTAAGGTAGCATTCCTTTATGTGTGTGCTCATACGCTGGTAAGCCTGTACATGTGTTACTCACCCTTATATAAGGTATATTGCTACAGCAGAGTAGGTGTGTGGAACAAGGTATTTTACATGCAATACACCATATAATACACTGTAATCATCATCATCTGATAGGTTATAATACACTGTTACACCCCATCATCAGTGTCTTAACTCTATACTCTCCATAGTAATAAGGATGATGTGTGTACGGTAAGTATGATACAGAGAATTACATATCAGAATCTATACAGCTGCAGCCATACTTCTGCTTCTCATACGTGTGCTACTGGCAGCAGTGAACATCTGAGTGAGAGTGCAGGGAAGACAGCAGAGTCTGATGAGAAAGAGATTGGATCTGCCTTTGCAGGGATGTACCACACCTGTCACCCCTGTTAGTATATAAAATAATAAAAAAGAGGGGTGTGGTCCATCCAGGCGTGCTTTATGGAGATCTCCTCACTAAGTGGCTTCTTATCTAACCTACCTGATATCTCTTAGCCGCCGCTGGTACCAAGACCCAATCTATTAGGTCCACCACTCCTACTGCCCTAAAGCCGCTCCCTCCGGGCACCGTTCACTGCCACAGCCTAGTGACGCCGCTGATGCCACAGGCTGTATTCTGGGGCTAAGTGTGCCCAAGTTTTCCTGCACGCTCCTGACACCTGACTTGAAGGCGCTTTTCGCTCAGTCGGGATCACTTGCTCTCCCACTCACACGGGTGCGCAGATTCCGCTACTGCTGGGGACAGAACGGGCTGCCCATAGTCAGTGGAGCCCGGCGGTGATATTGGGAAGTGAGATGACTGTCATTTTGGATCCTGGTGCCCGGCCATCGCATGCTTTGACTTCTGCCTTCAATAAGGTGTAAAATTGATATAAGCTGCTAAAAAAGTGTTGTGATGGCTGGACCGGGGTCACTACACTAAATTGAGGCATTTGCCTGGAGGTGAAACTACCTTCTATTTATATGGTACCACTATAATCTACTTCCTCTCAGTCTACATGCAGAGCCCAGTATCAAGTATCGTCTGAGTACAGCTCATTACACTCTGATTACAACCTCACAGTATATTATTTTGTGGATTTATTCACTGAATATATTTTTCCATTTGTGTCTCTCTGTGCTGAGTACTTCACGTCTGTGATCACGCTGACCTCTAGTGGAATTTCTTGGTCATTACTGTGTTATTTGAGTTGCATTACATCATGTTTACTTGAAATTTTGGCTCGGCTACCCCTGTCATCCCGACTAAGAATGTCATTTTGAACTGTGTCATCTTGATGTAACCTCCTAACAGCGTACTCCTTTTATTTATAGATCGTTTGTATTTTCCTATCTCTGAGAGGTCCGTCTCTTTGTAGCCGGCTTAACATGCCTCCAAAAAAGGTTAAAAGGTACCAAATTGGCCCACCTGTCCATCCCTTTGGTACCTCAAATTCAGGTGGTCCTTCTAAGACCGCTACAACATCATCTGCTTCTTCTTGTCAGACGCACATGAGGCATACTGTGACAAATTACATGGCCCTATGTGGGCAATGCCATTATGTAGTGTTAGGACTGCTGACATCGGAGAAGCCGTGAAGTGGCGCAGCAGCTTAAACATGTGTAAACTTATTCTCTGAATTTCTATTACCAGATAGGTTCAGGTATGGTTACAGGTCATTTTTTAGTTTGCTGAAGGGAAATGTAGGGGTGGGATTTGCAACCCCCCCTCTCTGTCTGTTTGTCTGTGACCCCTGCCCCTTTCCAGTACCTGATACATAATTATCTCCAGGAATGATCGAGCATTTACCATTGTTTGTCTGCTTGTGTGCGAGAGGCATTGAATGGGAGCAGTATTTGGAAGGCATGCTGTTCCTTGTAGTACCCATGGGAGATCCTGGGGGTGGCTCCTGGGCAAGTTAGCTCTCTGTCTGGGTGTGTTTTAGTAATAGCCTTTATCATGAGGCCTACTGTGACAAATTACATGGCACTATGTGGGCACTGCCATTATGTAGTGTTAGGACTGCTGACATCGAAGAAGCCGTGAAGTGACGCAGCAGCTTAAACATGTGTAAACTTATTCTCTGAATTTCTATTACCAGATAGGTTCAGGTATGGTTACAGGTAATTTTTTTGTGTGCTGAAGGGAAATGTAGGGGTGGGATTTGCAACCCCCCCTCTCTGTCTGTCAGACGCACAGCCCA
This sequence comes from Pseudophryne corroboree, assembly GCF_028390025.1. Classification (NCBI taxonomy): domain Eukaryota; kingdom Metazoa; phylum Chordata; class Amphibia; order Anura; family Myobatrachidae; genus Pseudophryne; species Pseudophryne corroboree. The sequence goes on along the minus strand of NW_026967557.1, from coordinate 683,146 downwards.
GCTGTAATGGCTGAAAACATCTTAAGACACACTAGATGGTCCTGTTACTCTATGCTCTATACATTCTGTGTTATCTACATTTAAGGACTGAAATAACCTCAGAACTTAACTCTAATATTCAAGCTTTGAGGTCCGGTATCAGTGAGATTGGCACTCGTACAGACTAAGATGAAAGAGATTGTTGCGTCTCACAAAGATCTGATTTCAGCACATGACACCCTTCAGGAAGACCTGGTCTCTATTCGTGATAAAGTCATTGATTTAGAAGACAGGTCTCGGAGAAATAATATCAGAATAATGGGCATGACGGATTCTGTTACAAATTCTGAGCTTTATGATTATGCCACGGTCCTCTATTCAGAAGCTTCCACTGAAGACTCCCAAAGCCCAAACAGACCCCTATCCAAGCACCGAGGGACACTCTGCTCAGGGTCCACTTTCTTCATATAAAAGAACACATTCTAGTCTGCTTTGTCTTCCTCATCCACAGCCGAGTGTCTGGATAATCTGCAGATATTTCCAGATATTTCTTCTGTGACGCTGGCCAAAAGACGTCTATTCCACCCAAGGAAATGTGCAATACAAATGGGGCTTTCCTACTAAGATTATTGTGATGCGAAATGGCACCTTCACAGTGATACCTTCACCCGAGGATGGCCCTGCTATTCTGAAAATGTGGGATTTTTCTGTTGACAGTCCTTCATGACACTTTACCTAAACCAATCCCGGAGGAGTTGTCTTCCGTCTTGAAGCAATATGCTAAGTTGTAAGACTGCAAGAGACACTCAGAGTTTGTTTCCTACTGTAACATGTGCCAACTGGGACTAAGTTACTGGGCATGGATCTATTTTTGGGTCAGATTTATTTATTCTTATTATGGGTTTAAAACGTGTCTGTTTCTCTTTATTTCCTGTGCTATTTAATTGCTATATAGTATATGGTCTGATATACTTTCTAGTCTTACGTTTCATAATACCTTTCTAGAATGTTTGGGTGTTCAGGCAAAGCATGACTGATTCGTCTAACATCCTGTTGCCCTTATAACGGTGTTGGTGGAACCTGCATTGGATATCAGGCCATGTTCTTGGCCTTTACCTCCTTTGGATACATTGGTTACATTGAGATATGATATTTCTTTGTACAGTTGTTACTATGACCACCAGATTTTGCCCTCTTGTATGGCTACTTGAGGTAGTCGGTGGGTTTCCCTTTTAGGTCCGACCGCCACCTTTTTCTACCTTTCTGTCACGGTACCCTAGTGACGGAATCGCTAGCTCCTTTATGGACGCTATTTCTGTTTGTCTCCCATTTTTGTTCCCTATTTTATTTTTTCTGTTATGATAGTTTGAAGTATGCACACGCCCTACAGACTCTATTGGACTTTACACAGATGATCCTAGATGTTTCATACCATGATCTGATCTCTATCATGGTGACTTTTTTAATTCTTAATGTAAAAGGTCTTAATTCTCCTCATAAGAGACGTCTTGCAATAAAATATTTCACTGACCAGAAGGCGGCGGTGGTAGCCACTCAGGAATCACATGTTCCATTGCACTCTCCCCCTCAGTTTACCAATAACTACCCAGCATGCTCTATCTCCTGTGGTGTAGCCATCCTTTCTAATAGATCCTGCCCCATTCACCTGGAAAGCAAGTGGGTGGATTGCAATGGTAGATATTGGATTCTAGTTGTGAAAATTCATTATAAATATGTCCCCCTCATTTCTCTCTATGCCCCTCATGCCAGGCAGCCCCGATTTCTTATATATTGTTTTTCAAAAGCTACAAGAAATTGCACTTCTCCTTATGGGAGATGTTACTCTTCTCCAGACCCTCATCTTGATAGATCCTCCACTACTGATGAACAGACCAATAATGCCGCCCGTTCCTCATCTTCCTCATGCTCCCTTTATTAGCTGAATTTGACCTCTATAATACTCGGAGAATTAGACATCCAGGTGTGCGTGATTACATTTATTACTCTGCTGTACACAAGTCATATTAGAGAATAGACCTTCTTCTATGTCATTACAATTGATCCCTTACATAAATATATTTCAATATGGGGTGATAGTGTGACGACACAGCCGGCGCATCGTGTCGCACAGTGGTGAAATACATGCGGTTACTTTCCTAGCCCTGGTCCTAACCATGGACTCCACTAATTGCCATTATGTTATTAGTTATATGCTAGGCAATATTGTATTGTATTGTGTTATTATATTGTACAGTTGCTGCCAACTCAGTAATAGGAGCCGTTCACTAGCCAATTCCCTGAGGCCGGCTGTTACAGGAGCATGTGGATACATGACAGGGGCTGCGCCAGATATTTCCTAAGCATTGTGTCACGTGGCATGAGGAACCCTGAGCCTGTGCCCCAGCAAGCAGCCGAACCATGCCAGAAATATATGTAGTTATGGTAGACCTACTGTCGATAACGCTATTTCTCCTAATTCCACAGTATCCACATGATATACATTGGGATATGAGGTCAGCGGATTGGAACCAATGATCAAAAGCTTTTGGCCTCCCAGAATGCAACGGGCCAGTCCTCTATATCCCCGCCTCCTGGCTCAGGAAATTCAGTTGTTTTCCAAAGCTCAAGGCAGGAGCATCATAGAGAGCCCTAATCAGGCGAGAAGAAGACACATGCACACACTTCCGTACAAGAAGGAAGAGGTTAGTAAGTGTAAGGATCCTCAAATCAGGTGTGTCAGGGTGGGATCCCTGTGGATACAGTGGACCAAGGAGAAATAGAGTTATCGACAGTAAGTCTACCATAACTACATAATTCTCCTGTAGGGTCCACAGTAATATCCACAGAATATACATTGGGATGTCCCAAATCAATTTCGTGGAGGGGGCGCTCCAGATTGGAAAGGAGAATCCTTTGCCCAAATGCAGCATCCTGAGAGGCAAAGGTATCAAAGGCATAATATCTAATGAATGTGTTAATGGAAGACCATGTGGCTGCCTTACATATCTGTTCTGCTGAAGCACCACGTTGTGCTGCCCATGACAGACCTACCTTACGAGTAGAGTGAGCAGAGACACTAGCTGGATTAGGGATATCAGCTTGAGAATATGCTTCTGAATCATCATCCGAAGCCACCTCGCCAGTGTTTGCTTGTCAGCAGCCAATCCTCTCGTGAAATCCGTAGAAAATGAAGAGTGTCTGTCTTTCTGATGGCACTGGTACGATCCACGTAGATCCTTAAAGCCCGGACTACGTCCAAAGATGCATCTCCCGCAGAAAGATCTGGCCCTTGGAAGGCCGGGACTACAATTTCTTCGTTAAGGTGGAATTTAGACACCACCTTAGGAAGATAACCAGATTTGGTTCTGAGAACAGCTCTATCTGGGTGAAATATCAAAAAGAGGGCGACATAACAATGCCCCGAAATCTAAAACTCTTTTAGCTGAGGCAATAGCAGAGTAGAAAGAGAATCTTAGCTGTCAACCATTTAAGATCCACTTACGTCAGTGGTTCAAATGGAGCAATTTGAAGCACCTTTAGGACTATACCTAGATCCCAAGGCGCTGTAGGAGGAACAAAAGGAGGTTGGATGTGAAGCATTCCTTGGAAAAAAGTGCAAACATCCTGCAGGTTAGCATTTTTCTTTTGAAGCCATACAGTCAATGCTGACTCCTGAACTCTCAAGGAAGCCACCTGTAGACCTTTATCCATTCCTGCCTAAAGGAATGCTAGGACTCTGGGAACTCTGAAAGACCTAGGGTCAAATTTCCGGTCACTGCACCATTGAATATAAGCTTGCCATATTCGGTGATAAATGCAAGCTGAGGAAGGTTTCTGTGCTCTAAGCATTGTTTGAATTACCTGTTGTGAAAATCCTTTTGCTTTCAGGATGGAAGTCTGAAGAGACACGCCGTCAAAGACAGCCAATCCAGGTGCTTGTAATAACAAGGACCCTGAGACAGCAGATCTACACGTTGAGGGAGTAGAAACGGAGTATCCACTGACAGCCTCTGTAGATCTGTGTACCAATGTCTTCTGGGTAATCCAGAGCTATTAGCATCATGGCGCCCTTTCCCTGTTTTACCTTTTGCATCACCCTGGGCAACAGGGCGATCAGTGAAAACATAGTCCAGACGAAAGTCCCATCTTAATGACAGGGAATCCACGAAGGTCGCTTTGGGATCCTTTGTCCTTGACCCGTATTCGGGAACTTTGTTGTTATGACGGGACGCCATGAGATCTATCTCCGGCAACCCCAACTTGTCTACCAGAGTCTAGAAGACCTTGGGGTGTAAAGCCCATTCGTTTGCATGAATGGCATGTCGACTGAGAAAATCCGCTTCCTAGTGCCACCGTAACGTGTGGCTCACCTCCTTCATTGCCTTTTGGCTGCGAGTTTCTGATGATTGAGGTACGCTACTGCCATTGCATTATCCGAGCGAATTTGAACTGGTTTCCCCCGAAGAATGTCCTTTGCCTGAATGAGTGCCATATATATATGGCCCGAAGTTCCAATATATTTATTAGCAGGCAACTTTCTTCCTTGGTCCACTGCCCCTGGAAGCAACATTTTTCCGACACTGCTCCCCAGCCCTGAAGACTGGCATCCGTTGTCAGAACCTCCCAATCTGAGATCCTAAAGGGTCTTCCTTTGTCCAGATGGGATGTCTGTAGCCACCAGGCTAATGACCTCCGTACTTACAGAGGAAGGACCATAGTCTGAGTTTTTATTGTCTGATATAACCCATTACACTTGGAATTTAGCATACTCCACCATGTCGAATGTCGACACCATTGATCCCATCACACGCATAGCTGCGTAAATGGATACCCTTTGACTCTGTAGCAGCTCCTGAATCCTTGACTCTATTGTGGTCATTTTGTTCAGAGGTAAAAACACTCTCTGAAGACCAGAATTCAATACAGCCCCCAAGTGCGTCATACGTTGTGATGGAACCAGGGACAACTTTGCCCAATTTATGAGTCAACTGTGACACTGAAGCAATTCCTGAGACTTAACCAGGATTAATAGGTCGTAGAGGTATGGAAAACTCCTTATCCCTTGTCGACGGAGATAAGCCGCCATTACCATCATAATTGTGGTGAACACTCTGGGAGCTGTAGCCAGTCCAAATAGTAGGGCCTGAAACTGAAAGTATTGCTGGAGGATAGCAAACCTGAGATAGCACTGATTGGACAGTGCTATAGGAACATGCAGGTAATCATCCTGGATATCAAGGGATACCATAAAATCCTCCGGCTCCATGGCCAAAATAATGGAAGGTAAAGTCTCCATATGAAACAGAGGCACCCAAATGTACTTGTTCAGCACCTTGAGATTGAGTATGGGCCGGAATTACCAATTTGGCTTCTGAACTAGAAACATGTTGGAATAGAAACCTTGTCCTTGTTGCGCGAGCACAGGGAATTGGAATTATCATCCCAGATTGAAGCAACTTCTGACCTGCCTGTTGTAAGGCCCTGGCCTTCGTTTCTACGGAAGATGGGCTGGTACAAAAGAACCTTTGTGGAGGGTGTTTCTTGCAGGCAAACGCATAACCATGAGAAACCGCTTCTTGCTCCCAGGCATCTGTGGTGGACTGCTGCCAGATCTGTGCAAAATGATGAAGTCTGCCTCCCACCCTGGAGTCCCCCAGGTGGAGGACCACACCATCAAGCTGATGGCTTATCTTCTGGCTTGGAAGCAGGCCCTCTGCTAATTGCTTTTTAGTCTTACCAGACTTGTCAGATTGGGACTGTTTGCCATAACCCTTCCCTTTTGCTTTTCCCTGGGTCCGAAAGGGCCGAAAAGCTGGAAACCTAGGTTTGGATTTGTGGGTTGAAGGAAACTTCACTTTCTTGGAGTCTGCCTCTGACTCCAAAATACTGTTTAATTCTTTACCAAAAAGAATATCTCCAGTAATAGGCAAAAGACTCTAGAACCTCCTTGGACTCTGAGTCAGCCTTCCATGTACGTAGCCAGACCGCTCTGGGAGCTGCTACTGCTGAAGCTGATGCTTGAGAGACAATAGTACCCATGTCCAAGGCTGCTTCTTCCATAAACATAGCCGCCTGTTTAATATGTGCAATATGGGATTTTTGCTCCCTAGATGCCAATGAGACATCATCCTTCAATGCATCAGCCGAGGCCGCCACTGCTTTTGCCATCCAGGCTGAAGCCATGGCTGGTCTTACAATTACCCCAGACAATGAGAAAATAGTTTTTAAAAAACCATCTATTTTTCTATCCGTAACAATCATTTAATGATGTTGAAGGCAGAGGTAATGTAGATTTTCGCACCAATCGAATTACATGTGTATCTACTTTGGGAGCCACTCCCTTTTTAAACAGTCCCCAGCTGGAAGAGGATAATGGGAATTTCATTTCCTTGGAATTCTAAACTTCTTACTGGGTGTGACCAAAGCCTCTTGCATAATCTCCGTCAACTCTTCTAACCCCGGAAATTCAGTTCTGACTGTTTTGGGATGTTTAAACACAGGAGCATTGGATTTTAACAAAGGGCTCTGCTGCATCCTATAAGGATAGAATGGCTTTCACAGCACTAATTAGCTCAGGTATAACCACTGAGCTGGGACCTTCATCCTCGTCTCTGTATGCAGACCCAGAATGCGAGGAATCCTAATCCTCCGAAGTGTCCCCATCTGAAACATGGCCCTCATTCCGAGTTGTTCGCTCGCAAGGCGATTGTAGCAGAGTTACACACGCTAAGCCTACGCCTACTGGGAGTGTATCTTAGCTTCTTAAAAGTGCGACCGAAGTATGCGCAATATTGCGATCACAAACGAGTTAGCAGTTTTTGAGTAGCTTCAGACTTACTCTGCCTGTGCGATCAGTTCAGTGCTTTTCGTTCCTGGCTGACGTCACAAACACACCCAGCGTTCGTCCAGGCACTCCCACCGTTTCTCCGGCCACTCCTGCGTTTTTTCCGGAAACGGTAGCGTTTTCAGCCACACGCCCCTAAAACGGCCTGTTTCCGCCCAGTAACACCCATTTCCTGTCAATCACACTACGATCGCCGGAGCGATGAAAAAGCCGTGAGTAAAATTACTTTCTTCATAGTAAAGTTACTTGGCGCAGCCGCAGTGCGAACATTGCGCATGCGCACTAAGCGGATTCTCACTGCGATGCGATGAAAAACTCCGAGCGAACAACTCGGAATGAGGGCCCATGTGTAGACTGTGAAGATGTAGTTTCATGTTACCTTCCACAGGCCTTTCAGTCTGTTTTAGTTGAAAGGCTGCAGATTCCTGGACTGGATGTGATAAAACCCAGGGGGAATGTTGCATGTAAGAGTTAACAGGGTAACCTATCATTGGTATAGGAGCTGGCATTATGCGCTCAGCTACACCAAATAATGTCTGTGCAAACGTAGCCCATGGGGGTTCCATCTGAACGTGTGCCTGCCTAGGATTATTCAGGAGGCTTTGGTGAAAGCTAAAACAATTTGCACATAATCCATTCTGAACCAGATCCTGAGAGGTTAACCCAGCTTTGCAGGACAAACATGAAATCAGTGTTGGTGCTGCTGTGGAGAGTGTATCATCCTCACCCTTGCTGCTCTTAGACATGATAAACAAATCACACATTTGTATGGTGTTAACTACACAATTTGTGACTGAAATCAATTAATAGCTTGCTAAAGTGACATGCAATCCGATCCCTCCCTGCCTTGCACCAGCACTGAGGATCTGTATACATGACAGAAATAGTAAAGTCAGTAATCACACTAGCAATCAGTCACAAGTTATACATTAGTATAATAAGCAACATGAGCACATCATCAACTACAGATACATTTCAAGTATGTAGGAGAAACATATTACTGCATTACCTTATATAGGAAACTTAACGTATTCAGTCGCACAGCGAAAGAAACGGCAATAGTTTAAAGACTCATATGCATCAGGCACTTATCCAACTACTCGTACCCAATACATTAGTGAATGCTGAGTGGATCCAGACGCAAATAGTGTACACAAACTCCAAGTGCACACAACAGTGAACATAGACGCCCAAGTGAAGACCGATGCACCAGTCACACAGACGCCTATGCTGTGATTGGGTCCTTTAGAAACACAGCATCTCAGACGGAAGCAGCAAATCAGTTCATGGCAGGAAACTCGGAGGAAACTGGTCATGAACCGGGGGAGGGGTGACCAGGTGAGCGTCTTACTCCCCACTGCTGACTTCAACCCCAGGGACACAGGCCTCACACTAATCCCTGGAGTCTATGATCCCTGGAACCTAGCACTGGTGTACCCGAGGTGGCAGCCACGTCAGCAACTGTTCGGTAGTTTCCCGTACCCCCACGCTATGCGGAACTGACTCCTTACCTTCTCCCCATGCTCCGGCCACAGCCTGTTAACGTCAGCTGGACTTGCTAGTACATCCAACACAGACGCCCGCCGAAACAGCACTGTACACATGGGTTAGCGTTCTTGCGACCCGGCGGGGAGTTGTTGGAGTAACTCTTTCTAAGGTGCGTGTAAGATGCTTTTTAGAAAACTCGCTCAAAAAATGTAAGACTATAAAAATAAATGAAATAACAAGCTTAGGGCTGCCAAAATCAGCAACCCAAAGATCGTGGTCCGGCTCTTGCCACACCAACTAAAAAAACTGAAATGCCTACGCCAGAAGACAGGGATATAGGGGACTGGCCCACTGCATTCTGGGAGGCAGAAAATAAGATTTTAAACCTACCGGTAAATCTTTTTCTCCTAGTCCGTAGAGGATGCTGGGGACTCTGTAAGGACCATGGGGTATAGATGGGCTCCGCAGGAGACATAGGCACCGTAAAGAACTTTTAGTATGGTTGTGCACTGGCTCCTCCCTCTATGCCCCTCCTCCAGACCTCAGTTAGAGAAACTGTGCCCAGAGGAGATGGACAATATGAGGAAAGGATTTTGTAATCTAAGGGTAAGATTCATACCAGCCCACACCAACCACACCGTATAACCTGGAATATACGCAACCAGTTAACAGTATGAAACCAAACAGCATCAGTCAAAGACCAATCTCAACTGTAACATAACCCTTACGTAAGCAACAACTATATACAAGTCTTGCAGATTTAGTCCGCACTGGGACGGGTGCCCAGCATCCCCTACAAACTAGGAGAAAAAGATTTTACCGGTAGGTTTAAAATCTTATTTTCTCTTACATCCTAGAGGATGCTGGGGACTCCGTAAGGACCATGGGGATTATACCAAAGCTCCAAACCGGGCGGGAGTGCGCGGATAACTCTGCAGCACCGATTGAGCAAACGTGAAGTCCTCATCAGCCAGGGTATCAAACGTGTTTGAACCCGACCAAGTAGCTGCTCGGCACAACTGTAATGCCGAGACGACTCGGGCAGCTGCCCAAGAAGAGCCCACCTTCCTAGTGGAATGGGCCTTTACCGAATTTGCTAACGGCAATCCAGCCGTAGAATGAGCCTGCTGAATCGTGTGACAGATCCAGCGAGCAATAGTCTGCTTAGAAGCAGGCGCGCCAACCTTGTTGGCTGCATACAGGACAAACAGAGCCACTGTCTTCCTAACCCTAGCCGTCCTGGCAACATAGATTTTTAAGGCCCTGACTACATCCAGGGACTTGGAATCCTCCAAGTCACTTCTAGCCACAAGTACCACAATAGGTTGGTTCATATGAAATGAAGAAACCACCTTACGAGTCCTCAATTCCGCTCTATCCACATGAAAAATCAAGTAGGGGCTCTTGTGAGACAAGGCCGCCAACTCGGACACCCGCCTTGCAGATGCCAAGGCTAATAACATGACCACCTTCTAGGTGAGAAATTTTAATTCAATCGTTTGAAGGGGTTCAAACCAGCGTGATTTAAGGAACTGTAACACCACGTAAAGGTCCTATGGTGCCACTGGTGGCACAAAAGGAGGCTGGATGTGCAGCACTCCCTTTACAAAAGTCTGGACTTCTGGGAGAGAAGCCAATTCCTTCTGAAAGAATATAGATAGGGCCGAAATCTGTACCTTAATGGAGCCTAACTTTGGCCCATATCCACTCTTGTCTGTAGGAAGTGGAGAAAACGGTCCAGATGGAAATCTTCCGTAGCAACATTTTTGGTTTCACACCAAGATACATACTTCCTCCAGATACGGTGATAATGCTTCACCGTTACCTCCTTCCTAGCCTTTATCAGAGTAGGGATAACTTCCTCCGGAATACCTTTCTCCGCTAGGATTCGGTGTTCAACCGCCATGCCGTCAAACGCAACCGTGGTAAGTCTTGGAACATGCAAGGCCCCTGCTGCAACAGGTCTTCCCTGAGAGGAAGAGACCACGGATCTTCTGTGAGCATCTCCTGAAGATCCGAATACCAGGCCCTTTGAGGCCAATCTGGAACACTGAGTATTGTCTGTACTCTTTTTCGTCTTATGATTCTCAGCACTTTTGAGATGAGAGGCAGAGGAGGGAACACACAGACCGACAAACACCCATGGTGTCACTAGGGCGTCTACCGCTACTGCCTGAGGGTCCCTTGACCTGGCACAATACCTCTGAAGGTTTTTGTTGAGTCATGACGCCATCATGTCTATTTGAGGAAGTCTCTGCAAAGACTTCTTGATGAAGTCCCCACTCTCCTGGATGAAGATCGTGTCTGCTGAGGAAGTCTGCTTCCCAGTTGTCAACTCCCGGTATGAAGACTGCTGACAGAATGCTTACGTGATCTTCCGCCCAGCGCAGAATTCTGGTGGCTTCCGCCATTGCCACTCTGCTCCTTGTCCCGCCTTGGTGGTTTACATGAGCCACAGCTGTGACGTTGTCTGATTAAATCAGAACTGGAAGGTCGCAAAGAAGATACTCCGCTTGACGTAGGCCATTGTATATGGCCCTCAATTCCAGCATGTTGATGTGTAGACAAGCCTCCTGGCTTGACCATAGACCTTGAAAATGTCTTCCTTTTGTGACTGCACCCCATCCTCGGAGGCTCGCATCCGTGGTCACAAGAACCCAGTCTTGAATGCCGAACCTGCGACCCTCTAGAAGGTGAGCACTCTGCAGCCACCACAGGAGAGACATCCTGGCCCTGGGGGACAGGCTTATCCTTTGATGTAGTTGCAGATGGGACCCTGACCACTTGTCCAGAAGGTCCCACTGAAACGTCCTCGCATGGAACCTGCCGAAGGGGATGGTCTCGTAGGCTGCCACCATTTTTCCCAGAACTCGAGTGCATTGATGAACAGACACTCTTTTTGGTTTTAGCAGGTCCCTGACCATGTTCTGGAGATCCTGGGCTTTATCCATTGGTAGAAAAACCCTCTTCTGTTCCGTGTCCAGAATCATGCCTAGGAATGATAGTCGAGTCGTTGGAATCAACTGCAACTTTGGCAGATTGAGAATCCAACCGTGTTGTTGTAACACTCTCAGGGAGAGCGACACGCTTTTCAGCAATTGATCTCTCAATCTCGCCTTTATCAGGAGATCGTCCAAGTACGGGATAATTGTGACTCCCTGCCTGCGCAGGAGCACCATCATTTCCGCCATCATTTTGGTGAAAATTATCGGGGCCGTGGAAAGCCCAAACGGCAACGTCTGAAACTGGTAATGACAGTCCTGTACCGCGAACCTCAGGTACTCCTGATGAGGAAGAAATATGTGGACATGAAGGTAGGCATCCATAAAATCCCCTCCTTCCAGACTGGATATCACAGCCCGGAGTGATTCCATCTTCAATTTGAACTTTTTCCAGTACAGGTTTAGGGATTTTAGATTTAAAATGGGTCTGACCGAATCATCCGGCTTCGGGACCACGAACAGGGTTGAATAGTACCCTTTCCCCTGTTGGACCAGGGGAACCTTGACAATCACTTGCTGTTGACACAGCTTTTGAATTGCATCTAATACTACTTCCCTCTCCGAGGAAGAGGCTGGCAAGGCCGACTTGAAAAATTGGCGTGGGGGCACCTCTTCGAACTCCAGTTTGTAACCTTGGGATACAATTTCCAACGTCCAAGGATCCACGTCTGATAGAACCCAGACCAGGCTGAAGAGTCGAAGACGTGCCCCCACCGGCGCGGACTCCCTCACTGGAACCCCAGCGTTATGCGGTGGATTTAGCAGAAGCCGGGGAGGACTTCTGCTCCTGGAAACTAGCCAAAGCAGGTGTTCTCTTACTTCTGCCCTTACCTCTGGCGAGGAAAGAGGAGCCCCGACCTCTTCTGGACTTATGCCACCGAAAGGACTGCATCTGATATTGTGGAGTTTTCTTTTGCTGTGGGGGAACAAAAGGAAAAAATTTGGATTTACCCGCGGTAGCTGTGGAAAACCAGGTCCGCGAGACCATCCCCAAACAAAACTTCACCATTGTAAGGTAAAACCTCCATATCCTTCTTTGAGTCGGCATCACTCGACCATTGGCGGGTCCACAGAGCTCGTCTCGCCGAAACTGCCATGGAGTTGGCTCTGGAACCAAGCACACCACGTCTCTTTGAGCGTCTCTCATATATAAGACTGCGTCTTTAATGTGACCTAAAGTCAGTAAAATTTTATCCTTGTCCAGGGTATCAATGTCAGCTAATAAGGTATCTGTCCACGCTGCCACTGCGCTACAAACCCATGCCGTTGCTATTGCCGACCTGAGCAAAGCACCCATATGTGTATTAATAGATTTTAAGGTAGTCTCCTGTCTACGATCCGCAGGATCCTTGAGGGTTGCGGTGTCTGGAGACGGTAGCGCCACCTTCTTGGACAGAGGTGTTAAAACCTTGTCCACCCTGGGCGAGGATTCCCACCGTACCCTGTCCTTTGCAGAGAAAGGATACGCCATAAGGATACGCCAAGGGAATGGGCAGTTTTTTGTCTGGAGTTTCCCAAGCTTTTTCAAATAATTAGTTCAGTTCATGAGATTGGGGAAAGGTTACCTCAGGTTTCTTTTCCTTATACATGCGCTACCTCGTGTCAGGGACAGAGGGGTCATCTGTGATATGCAAAACATCTTTTATTGCAATAATCATTTAATGAATACTTTTGGCCACCTTTGGGTGTAACCTTGCCTCATCATAGTCGACATTGGAGTCAGAATCCGTGTCGGTATCAGTGTCTGCTATTTGGGATAGGGGACGCTTTTGAGACCCCGACGGGCTCTGTGATCCAGTCAAATCCGTGGATTGACTCCCTGCTGTTTCCCTGGACTCAGCTTTGTCCATTCTCTTATGTAATAAGGTCACGTTTGCATTTAAAATATTCCACATATCATACCAATCATGAGTCGGCATTGCCGACGGACACACCATAATCATCTGCTCCTCCTTGGATGAGCCTTCCGCTTCAGACATGCCGACACACGCGTACCGACACCCCCACAGGGATATATCTATAAGGGGACAGTTCCCCAACAAGGCCCTTTGGAGAGACAGAGAGAGAGTATGCCAGAACACACCCAGCGCCAACTGACACTGGAACCAATTCCCAGATAAAGCGCTTTTATATATATATTAAATGTGATATACACTCACTGCGCCTACATGTGCCCCCCTCCCCCTTCTCTCTCTTTCAGCCCTGTGTCACAGTTCTGCAGGGGAGAGTCCGGGGAGCCAGCTTCTCTGCAGTGCTCTGTGGAGAAAATGGCGCTGGTTAGTGCTGTGAGTCCAAGCTCCGCACCCTCAGCGGCAGGCTCCGGTCCCACTCAAATGTACAAATAATGGCGGGGAATGTATATATCTACTGCCTCCGCAGCCCATATATAAAAAAATGGCAGAGGTTTATATTGCTGTTCACGGCGCCCCCTCTATGCCCTGCACCCATCAGTGCCTGTCAGTGTTTAATGTGTGGGAGCAATGGGAAGGTCTGAAGTCTTCTGCCGCCTTTGAAGTCTTTTTTCTTATACTCACCCGGCTTCTATCTTCCGGCTCTGCGAGGAGGAGGACGGTGCGGCTCTGGTACGAACTGCGGGGGGATACCTGCGTTCCGATCCCTCTGGAGCTAATGGTGTCCAGTAGCCTAAGAAGCAGAGCCTGTCAGTTAAGTAGGTCTGCTTCTCTCCCCTCAGTTCCACGATGCAGGGAGCCTGTTGCCAGCAGTGCTCCCTGAAAATAAAAAAACCTAATAAAATTATTTTATCAGAGAAACTCAGTAGAGCTCCCTGTAGTGCACCCATTCTCCTCTGTGCACAGGATCTAACTGAGGTCTGGAGGAGGGGCATAGAGGGAGGAGCCAGTGCACACCCATACTAAAAGTTCTTTATGGTGCCCATGTCACCTGCGGAGCCCGTAAATACCCCATGGTCCTTACGGAGTCCCCAGCATCCTCTAGGACGTAAGAGAAAGCTTTTGATCATTGGTGCCAATATGCTGACGTTACCTCATATCCCAATGTATATCCAGTGGATACTACTGTGGACCCTGGAGAAAAGGAGTGGTTTATATATATAGACCGGCGTGAGCTAATAGTGATACTCTCAGGAAATACCTTGTATGTAATACCATAGGCAGAGGTACTGCTAGCAAATAGTATGCCTGCTGGTGACACACAGTGACATGATGTGAGGAGAGCAGGAGTATAGTATGGGCTGATGGCTCCTGATGTATGAGATACACCAGAGAGTGTGGGGAGGAGACTGGTCAGATCTCTGGGCTGGTAGCACACAGTGACATGATGTGAGGAGGAGAGCAGGAGTATAATAGGGGCTGATGTCTCCTGATGTATGAGATACACCAGAGAGTGCGGGGAGGAGACTGGTCAGATCTCTGGGCTGGTAACACACAGTGACATGATGTGAGGGGGAGAGCAGGAGTATAATAGGGGCTCATGGCTGCTGATGTATGAGATACACCAGAGAGTGTGGGGAGGAGACTGGTCAGATCTCTGGGCTGGTAACACACAGTGACATGATGTGAGGAGGAGAGCAGGACTATAATAGGGTCTGATGGCTCCTGATGTATGAGATACACCAGAGAGTGTGGGGAGGAGACTGGTCAGATCTCTGGGCTGGTAACACACAGTGACATGATGTGAGGGGGAGAGCAGGAGTATAATAGGGTCTGATGGCTCCTGATATATGAGATACACCAGAGAGAGTGGGGAGAAGACTGGTCAGATCTCTGGGCTGGTAACACACAGTGACATGATGTGAGGGGAGAGCAGGAGTATAATAGGGGCTGATGGCTCCTGATGTATGAGATACACCAGAGAGTGTGGGGAGGAGACTGGTCAGATCTCTGGGCTGGTAACACACAGTGACATGATGCGAGGAGGAGAGCAGGACTATAATAGGGACTGATGGCTCTGATGTATGAGATACACCAGAGAGTGTGGAGAGGAGACTGGTCAGATCTCTGGGCTGGTAACACAGTGACATGATGTGAGGGAAGAGCAGCAGTATAATAGGGGCTGATGGCTCCTGATGTATGAGATACACCAGAGAGTGTGAGGAGGAGACTGGTCAGATCTCTGGGCTGGTGACACACAGTGACATGATGTGAGGGGAGAGCAGGAGTATAATAGGGGCTGATGGCTCCTGATGTATGAGATACACCAGAGAGTGTGAGGAGGAGACTGGTCAGATCTCTGGGCTGGTGACACACATTGACATGATGTGAGGGGAGAGCAGGAGTATAATAGGGGCTGATGGCTCCTGATGTATGAGATACACCAGAGAGTGTGGGGAGGAGACTGGTCAGATCTCTGGGCTGGTAACACACAGTGACATGATGTGAGGGGAGAGCAGGAGTATAATAGGGCAGATACATTTCCCTCATTAGTTTGTACTGACAGAGGAGAGTGTAGGATAAGAGATTGCTGTAGTGACTGATAAAGGAGAATATGTGATTCTTTTCTGTAATAAGTGTTTATTACTCACCTGTGCTGATATCTGTAGGGATTTCCTCCTCCTTACACTGCTGATCACCCTTCAGATACGTCTCTTCTTCTCCCTCTAGATCTTCAGCCTTTATATCAGTCACATACGTCTCTTCTTCTCCCTCTAGATCTTCAGCCTTTATATCAGTCACATACGTCTCTTCTTCTCCCTCTAGATCTTCTGCCTTTATATCAGTCACATACGTCTCTTCTCCCCCTATATCTTCTGCCTTTATATCAGTCACATACGTCTCTTCTTCTCCCTCTGTATCTTCTGTCTCTATATCAGTCACATACGTCTCTTCTTCTCCCTCTATATCTTCTGCCTTTATATCAGTCACATACGTCTCTTCTTCTTCCTCTATATCTTCTGCCTTTATATCAGTCACATACGTCTCTTCTTCTTCCTCTATATCTTCTGCCTTTATATCAGTCACATACGTCTCTTCTTCTCCCTCTGTATCTTCTGTCTCTATATCAGTCACATACGTCTCTTCTTCTCCCTCTATATCTTCTGCCTTTATATCAGTCACATACGTCTCTTCTTCTTCCTCTATATCTTCTGCCTTTATATCAGTCACATACGTCCCTTCTTCTTCCTCTATATCTTCTACCTTTATATCAGTCACATACGTCTCTTCTTCTCCCTCTATATCTTCTGCCTTTATATCAGTCACATAAGTCTCTTCTTCTCCCTCTATATCTTCTGCCTTTATATCAGTCACATACGTCTCTTCTTCTCCTTCTATGTCTTCTGTTTTAATATCAGACAGACGTTCTACCTAAAACACAAAAAAAAAACCACTATAATGATATTTGCATACAGTCAGTTTAAACTGAGGTGAAAAATAGTTATGGTAGACTTACCGTTGATAACTCTATTTCTCCTAAGTCCACAGTATCCACAGGATATACATTTGGATATGAGGTAGCGTCAGCGGATTGGCACCAACGATCAAAAGCTTTCGGCCTCCCAGAATGCAACAGGCCAGTCCCCTAAATCCCCCCCTCATGGCTCAAGTAATTCAGTTGTTTTCCAAAGCTCAAGGCAGAAGCATCATAAAGAGCCCTAATCAGGCGAGAAGAACACACATGCACACCCTTCCGTACAAGATGGAAGATGTTAGTAGGTGAAAGGATCCTCAAATCAGGTGCGTCAGGGTGGGATCCCTGTGGATACTGTGGACTAAGGAGAAAGAGTTATCAACGGTAAGTCTACCATAACTATAATTTCTCCTGCAGGGTCCACGGGTTATCCACAGGATAACATTGGGATGTCCCAAAGCAAATTTAGTGGGTGGGACGCTCCTGATTGGACAAGAGAATCTTTTGCCTGAATTCAGCGTTCTGTGGTATTAAAGGCATAATGTCTAATGAATGTGTTAATGGAAGACCATGTGGCTGCCTTACATATCTGTTTAGGTGAAGCACCACGTTGTGTTGCCCATGACGGACCTACCTTACGAGTAGAGTGAGCAGAGATATTAGCCAGAATAGGGAGTTCAGCTTGAGAATATGCTTCTGAAATAGTCATCCGAAGCAACCTCGCCAGTGTCTGCTTGTCAGCAGGCCATCCTCTCTTGTAAAATCTGTAGAGAACAAAGAGAGTGTCTGTCTTTCTGATGGCACTGATATGATCCACGTAGATCCTTAAGGCACGAACTATGTCCAATGATGCATCTTCCGCAGAAAAGTCCGTCCCTTGGAAGGCTGGGAAAATAAATTCTTTGTTAAGATGGAATTTAGACACCACTATAGCAAGATAACAAGATTTGGTTCTAAGAACCGCTTATCTGGATGAAAAATCAGAAATGGAGGACGACATAATAATGCCCGTATCGGACACTCTTCTAGCTGAAGCAACAACCAGTAGAAAGAGAGCTTTAGCTGTCAACCATTTAAGATCCACCTGCTTTAGTGTTTCAAATGAAGCAACTTGAAGTGCCTTTAGGACTAAACTTATATCTCAAGGCACTGCAGGGAGGTTGGATGTGAAGCGTTTCCTGGAAGAAAGTGCAAACATCCTGCAGGTTAGCAATTTTCTTTTGGAACCATACAGACAATGCTGACTCCTGAACTTTCAAGGAAGCCACATGTGGTCCTTTGTCCATTCCTGCCTGAAGGAATGTTAGGACTCTGAAAGACCAAGGGTCAAATTTCCGGTCACTGCACCACTGAATATAGGCTTGCCATATTCGGTGATAAATGCGAGCTGAGGAAGGTTTCCTTGCTCTAAGCATTGTTTGAATTACCTGTTGTGAGAATCCTCTTGCTTTCATAATGGAAGTCTCAAGAGCCACGCCGTCAAAGACAGCCGATCCACATGTTTGTGAAAAAAAAGACCCTGAGACAGCAGATCTGGATGTTGAGGGAGTAGAAATGGAGCATCCATCGACATCCTTTGCAGATCTGTGTACCAATGTCTTCTGTGCCAAGCCGGAGCTATTAGTATCACGGTGCCCTTTCCCTGTTTTTCATCTCGCATCACCCTAGGTAACAGGGCGATTGGTGAAAACACATAGGCCAGACAAAATTCCCATCTCACTGACATCCACAAAGGTCGTCCTGGGATCCTTTGTTCTTGACCAGTACGCATGAACTTTATTCTTCTGACGGGATGCCATGAGATCTATCTCCGGTAACATCCACTTGTCTACCAGAATCTGGAACACCTCGGGGTGTAAGGCCCATTCATTTGCATGAATGGCGTGTCGACTGAGAAAATCTGCTTCCCAATTTAGGACTCCCGGAAAAAACACTGCAGACAAGGCTGGATGATGAAGTTCTGGCCACCTTAACGTGTGGCTTACATCCTTCACTGCTTTTTGGCTACGACTTCCTCCTTGATGATTGAGGTACGCTACTATTGTTGCATTGTCCGAGCGAATTTCAACTGGTTTCCCTTGAAGAATGTCCTTTGCCTGAATGAGTGCTATATAAATGGCCCGAAGTTCCAATATATTTATTGTCAGGCAACTGTCTTTCTTGGTCCACTGCCCTTGGAAGCAACTTCTTCCTGACACTGCTCCCCAACCCTGAAGACAGGCATCTGTTGTCAGAATTTCCCAATATGATATTCAAAAGGGTCTCCCTTTGTCCAGATGGGTTGTCTGCAGCCACCAGGCTAATGATCTCCTTAATTCCAGAGGAAGGACTATAGTCAGAGTTTTTATTGTCTGATGAAAACCATTCCATTTGGAAAGGATCAGACATTGTAGAGGCATCGAATGGAACTGAGCATATTTCACCATGTCGAATGTCAACACCATCAAACTCATCACACACACTGCTGCGTGAGTGGATACCCTTTGACTGTGTAGTAGCTCCTGAATCCTTTACTGAATTTTGTACATTTTATTCAGAGGTAAAATTATTCTCTGAAGACCCGAATCCAACACAGCCCCCAAGTCAAAAAAATGTATTTGCACCTGGCGCTAATCACTAAACCCAGTGAAAGCAGCTGAACTCTGAGGGATGATCCGAAAAACCCTCCAAGAAAGAATATACAGACAAAGAATGAGACAGCGCTACCCACTTTGGTTATGAGATTTAAATTTATCTTTTTATAATGTACATACACAAAGATGACAAAAAAGAAATAAATATAATAAATACAAACAAAAAGATACCGGCCAGTATCACATTAATGATTAATCAAATAAAAATATAATCATAAAATATAATTCTTCTTAAAAATTGCCCTAGCAAATTGATGACAAGATTATAAATAGCTCTGGACTTTATAATGGTAAGTGCTATGCTAACAGTCCCGGTAATTAGCACAATGATTTACTATACCCCAATGAGCGAACATATATTTCCTTATCCGAGCAGCCTTTCAATCATCCATATCTGGCACAATTCTCCCAGCCCAGATGGAAGGAGCACACTTTTAAAATAATGTGCTATAAGATTTGTAAAGATAGACAGCCAATTTCCAGTGACAGAAGCAGAGTTAGTAGATTAGCTTAGCCCTTTTTTTGCATTGATCCAGGATTAGAGCACATATAGCCAACGCACTCAAAATAGATGTTATCCTTTCTGGCTGCACAAGCTAGCAGCATATGAATCAAAGGGTCACCAAAGCTTCATAGCACTCTTAACCCTGTGCACTGGGGTATGAGTGATGACAGCTCATCGGCCGGTAAATGTAAGTTGTGAGCTCTCCACCTGGTATTGCAAGGGGTGAGAGGCTTACTCTTTAACTCACGGTACTTTGTCTTTATCCCTCTCAAACGCGTTTTTCCGCCTCAGGGTCCGTTTTCAGCGGCTTCATCAGTGTCAGATCAAGCGCCCAAGTGAGTAATCCGCTGTGACGGAACCAGGGACGACTTTGCCCAATTTATGAGCCAACCGTGTCTCTGTAAACAAGCTATTGTCTGTTGCAGATGACACTGAAGCAATTCCTCAGATTGTGCCAGGATTAATAGGTTGTAGAGGTATGGAAAACTCCTTATCCCTTGCCGACGGAGATAAGCCGCCATTACCACCATAATTTTGCTGAATACTCTAGGAGCTGTGTCCAGTCCAAATGGTAGGGCCTGAAACTGAAAATATTGCTGGAGGATAGCAAACCTGAGATAGCACTGATAGGACAGTGCTATAGGAACATGCAGGTAATCATCCTGGATATCTAGAGATACCATCAAATCCTCCAGCTCCATGGCCAAAATAATGGAACGTAAAGTTTCCATATGAAACCGAAGCACTCAAATGTACTTGTTCAGCATCTTGAGAATGAGTATGGTCGATCTCAATTTTCTGTTTCTGAACTAGAAACAGGTTGAAATAAAAACCTTGGGGCAAATTTACTAAGATGGGAGTTCTATTTAAGATGGGATGTTGCCCATAGCAACCAATCAGATTACAGGTATTATCTTCTAGAAGGTGCTAGATAAATGAGAAGTAGAATCTGATTGATTGCTATGGGCAACATCCCATCTTAAATAGAACTCCCATCTTAGTAAATTTACCCCCTTGTCCTCATTGTGCAGGGGAACTGGAATTATCACTCCTGACTGAAGCAACTCCTGAAATAGCCCTGGTCTTCGTTTCCAATGAAGATGGGCTGGTACAAAAAAAACCTTTGAGGAGGGTGTTTCTTGAAAGCAAACGCATAACCGTGAGATACCGCTTCTTGCACCCAGGCATCTATGGTGGACTGCTGCCAGACATGTGCAAAATGAAGAAGTCTGCCTCCCACCCTGGGGTCCTCCAGGTGGAGGACCACACCATCAGGCTGATGGCTTATCTTCTGACTCTGGTAGCCCAATGCTTTTTAGTCTTCCCAGACTTGTCAGATTGGGACTGTTTAGCATAACCCTTTCCTTTTCCTTGAGTCCAAAAGGGCAGAAAAGCTGGAAACCTAGGTTTGGATTTGTGTGTGGAAGGAAACTTCACTTTCTTGGAGTCTGCCTCTGACTACAAAATAATGTTTAATTCTTTACCAAAAAGAATATCTCTAGTAAAAGGCAAAGACTCTAGAACCTCCTTGGACTCTGAGTCAGCTTCCCATGTACGTAGCCAGACTGCTCAGCGAGCTGCTACTGCTGAGGCTGATGCTCGAGAGACAATAGTACCCATGTCCAAGGCTGCTTCTTCCATAAACATAGCCGTCTGTTTAATATGTGCAATATGGGATTTTTGCTCTCTAGATGCCAATGAAAGATCATCCTCCAATGCATCAGCCCAGGCCACCACTGCTTTTGCCATCCAGGCTGAAGCCATGGCTGGTCTTATGACTGCCTCAGACAGGAAGAAAATGGTTTTAAAAAAACCCATCTATTTTCCTATCCATGACATCATTTAATGATGTTGAAGGCAGAGGTAATGTAGATTTTCACACCAGTTGAACAACGTGTATCAACTTTGAGAGCCACCTCTCTTTATAAACAGTCCCCACCTGGAAGAGGATAATGGGAATTCCTTTTCTTTGGAATTCTAAACTTCTTACTGGGTGTTACCCAAGCCTCTTGCATAATTTCCGTCAGCTGCTCTGACCCAGGAAATTCAGTCCTGTTTTGGGACGTTTAAACACAGGTGCCTTGAATTTTAACAAAGGCTCTGCTGCTTCTTCTAAGGATAGAAAGGCCTTCATAGCACTAATTAGCTCAGGTTTGTCCACTGAGCTGAGACCTTTATCCTCATCTCTGTATGCAGACCCAGAGTGCGATGAGTTCTCATCCTCCGAAGTATCCCCATCTGAAACATGTGTAGACTGTGAAGATGTTGTTTCATGTCTATCTGATTTACTTTCCATCAGCCTTTCAGCCTGTTTTTGTGAAATGGCTGCAGATACCTGTACTGATATGATAAACCCCAGGTGGAATGTTGCATGTAAGGGTTAATAGTATAACCTAACCCTGGTATGGGAGATGGCATTATCCACTCAGCTATACTGGATAATGACTGTGCAAACGTAGCACATGGGGGCTCCATTTCAACCTGTGCCTGCCTCGGATTATTTAAGAAGCTTTGGTGAGAGCTAAAACAATTTGCACATAATCCATTTTGAACCAAATCCTGAGAGGTTACAAGACAAACATGAAATTAGTGTTGGTGCAACTGTGGAGAGTGTATTCTCCTCACACTTGTCTCTTTTAGACATGATAAACAAATCACACATCTGTACACAATTTGTGACTGAAATCACTTTAAAACTTATTAAAGTGACATACAATCCGATCCCTCCCTGCTTTGCACCAGCATTGAGGATTGAAATACACAAAAAACTGACAGAATTATAGTAAAGTCAGCAATCATACAAGCAATCAGTCACAGGTTATACATTGGTATAGTAAGCAATATGAGCACATATTCAACTACAGACACATTTCAGGTATATATGAGAAACATTACTGCATTACCTTATATAGGACTTTAAACGTATTCTAGAACAGCGAAAGAAACAGCAGTAATACTTTACAGACTCATATGCATCAAGCACTTACAGTATTCAAATATTCATACTTAAAGGTAGACAGAGACTCAGTGCTGTATCACCTGGCTCAGGAGAGTGGGATACAGGGAGACGTCACCTCGCTTCCAGGATCGATCAATACGTTAGTGAACGCTGAGTGGATCTAGACGCTATTAGTGACCTACAGTGAACAGACGCCCAAATGAACACCGACGCACAAGTCACACAGCCGCCTAAGCTGCGACTGGGTCCTTTAGATACACAGCGTCTCAGACGGAAGCAGGAAATCAATTCATGGTGGGAAACTCGGAGGAAACTGGTCATGAACCGGGAGAGCATCTTACTCCCCAATGCTGACATCAACCCCAGGGATCCCAGCCTCATACTACTCCTGGAGCCTATAATACCTGAGGCCTAGCGCTGGTGCACCCAGGGTGGCAGCCGCGTCAGAGACTGTTTGATAGTCTCCTCCCAAAACAGTGCGGCTGTGTCTCGCGTTTCCCCGCTTAACAGAACCGATGCCTTACCTATTCCCTGTGCTCCGGGCACAGCCTGGTAATGTCTGCTGGACTTGCTAGTACATCCTACACAGACGCCCTCCGAAACAGCAATGTACTCATGCGTAAGTGTTTTTGCGACCCGGCAGGAATTGTTGGAGCGACTCTTTCTAAGGTACGAATCACTCAAAAAAGAGTAAGACTCTAAAATAAAAAAACAGAAGCCCTCTGACCATGGTCTGGCTCCTGCCGCACCAAACAAAAAACTGATTTGCCTGATGTAGGCGATAGAATAGGATATAGGCCCATTGCATTCTGGAAGGCCAAAAGCTTTGATCGTTGGTGCCAATCCGCTGTCGCTACCTCATGTCCCAAAGTTATACTGTGGATAACCTGTGGACCCTGCAGGAGAAAGTATAACATCAGTGCAAAATACACACACAGCGTCTTTACAGATCAGAGGGACAGTAACTTTGGTATATGGGCGAGACCCTAAATCCCACCTACCTGATCCTCCTGTGCGGTCCTGTGATTCTCCTCTGTACAATCCTGGGAATACAGAGGACGGGGACATCTCTCTGGGGTATCTCTGTTACTGGGCCCATCTGTAGGAGACACACAGTGACTGAGTACAGTATATATATATATATATATATATATATATATATATATGTGATTATCAGATGATGTGTGTATATAGGGGACCCCCATACCTGCTCTCCCCTGTACAATACATGACAGTCTCCTCTTACCCAGTGATGTGAGGGGCCGGTGATTCTCCATCATCACGTCCTTGTATAGACCCCTGTGTTCCTCTATATACTCCCTCTCCTGCATGGAGACATAGACAGTGACATCCTGACACCTTATATGAACCTGACACACACAGTGATACAGTCATCACCCAGTCACATCCCCTGGTGTTAATGTATAATGCCCCATTCCCAGCAGTCACAGTGACATCCTGACACCTTATATGAACCTGACACACACAGTGATACAGTCATCACCCAGTCACATCCCCTGGTGTTAATGTATAATGCCCCATTCCCAGCAGTCACAGTGACATCCTGACACCTTATATGAACCTGACACACACAGTGATACAGTCATCACCCAGACACATCCCCTGGTGTTACTGTATAATGCCCCATTCCCAGCAGTCACCTCTCCAGTCATCACCCAGACATCCCCTGGTGTTACTGTATAATACCCCATTCCCAGCAGTCACCTCTCCAGTCATCACCCAGACACATCCACTGGTGTTACTGTATAATGTCCCATTCCCAGCAGTCACCTCTCCAGTCATCACCCAGACACGTCCCCCGGTGTTACTGTATAATGTCCCATTCCCAGCAGTCACCTCTCCAGTCATCACCCAGACACATCCCCTGGTGTTACTGTATAATGTCCCATTCCCAGCAGTCACCTCTCCAGTCATCACCCTGACATGTCCCCTGGTGTTACTGTATAATGTCCTATTCCCAGCAGTCACCTCCCCAGTCAACACCCAGACACATCCCCTGGTGTTACTGTATAATGTCCCATACCCAAAAGTCACCTCTCCAGTCAGCTGAATCGTCTTGTTGGTGAGTTCCAGGATCTTTTGGTTATTGTGTCTCATGTATCAGTGAGTGAGGTGGAGGCACAGTGATGGGGCTCTGGGTTCTGCTCAGTCCCTCTAACACAATGCGATCGGATGTCTTCTTTACCACTGTTTAACCCTGTGAAATAGGGGAGACATCAATATCCCTGTAAATACTGCCAGATCCCCTCACCTCCCTGTATTATAACTATAGATATAAGTGATATCACTGTGATGCTCCCAGATCCCCCCACCTCCCCAGTCATGTCCCTGTATTATTACTATAGATGTAAGTGATGTCACTGTGACACTCCCAGTTTCCCTCACCTCCCCAGTCATGTCGCTGTATTATTACTATAGATATAAATGACGTCACAGTGACACTCCCAGGAGTGTGATATACATTTTCTTCATACTGCTCCAATTATCATCTGTTACACATGCCAGGGATATTATGGTCTCTGCTTTAATATATCCTAAAATTTTAGCAAAATTTTCAATCTCCACAATTACATATAATAAAACGAATAGTAATAATAATAATAATAATAATAATAATAATAATAATAATAATAACGACACTAAAGGCTGCACCCCAGTATAAAAATAATAACAGATGTCTTTAAAAGCTGGACACCTCAGACCATTCATCCTCTATTGTAGGACATCACCACCACTCCCAATGTATAATAACAATACCAGGACACCACAAGATGCTGTCCCTGTATAATAATAACGGTACACAAAAACCTGCTCCCTCTGTATAACACTAATAACAAGAGGACACCACAGGCTGCAACCAATGCAAAATAATGATAATAATAGGACACCACAGGCTGCTCCCACTGTATAATACTTATAATAATAATATTAATAATAATAACAAAAACAACAACTGGACACCATAAGCTGCTCCTCCTGCATAATAATAATAATAATAGGACACCACAGGCTGCTCGCTCTGTAAAATAATAATAAAAATAATAACAACAGGACACCACAGGATGCTCCTCCTGTATAATAATAATATTAATAATAATACACCACAGGCTACTCCTCCTGTAAAATAATAATAATAACTGGACACCACAGGGTGCTCCCCCTGTATAATAATATTAAGAGGACACCACAGGCTGCTCCCCCTGTATAATAATAATAATAACAAGACACTACAGGCAGCTCCGGTGGCATAGAACCAACCATTACCTGATCTGTGTGACCGGAAGTAAGGAGGAAAGCAGGAAGTAGGGCATGATTGGCACGGGCCGCTTCCTGGTGACTGGCCCCTCCCCTCCCACACCCCGCTCACAGCCGTGTTCTGTAATGATTATTACAATACATGTCCTCAGTGCAGGAGGCCGGCGGCCATTTTCTTGTAGACCAGTCCGGCAGCAGCAATAGGATCCCTGGCCGTGTAGTGACGTCAGGAGCGGCGGCCATTTTCCCCTGGTCTGAGCTCCGCCTTCCTTCTATCATTCCCACAAGGCAGCAGGAGCAGAGAGCAGCCATTGCTGTGTCTGGCAGCAGGTAATGATATTATTATTATTATTCTATAGGCTGAGCAGCTCTGGTGTCAGGTTCTGTACTACAGGGGGAGCAGCCTCTGGTGCCTTGTTATAGTGCAGCTGGAGCAGCCTCTGGTGCTGCATTATCTTTGTACAGGTGGCTGACACTCTAGTGTCCTATTACTGTAATACAGGTGGTGCAGACCCCGCCGCTACCGTAATACAGGTGACGCAGACCCCACCATTACCGTAATACAGGTGGCGCAGACCCCGGCGTTACCGTAATACAGGTGGCGCAGTCCCCGCCGTTACCGTAATACAGGGGGCGCGGACCCCGCCTTTACCGTAATACAGGTGGCGCAGACCCCGCCGTTACCGTAATACAGGTGGCGCAGACCCCGCCGTTACCGTAATACAGGTGGCGCAGACCCCGCCTTTACCGTAATACAGGTGGCGCAGACCGCGTAGTTACCATAATACAGGTGGCACAAGACCCCGCCTTTACCGTAATACAGGTGGCGCAGACCCCGCCGTTACCGTAATACAGGTGGTGCAGACCCCGCTGTTACCGCAATACAGGTGGCGCAGACCCCGCCATTATCGTAATACAGGTGGCGCAGACCCCGCCGTTACCGTAATATAGGTGACGCAGACCCTGCGTTACCGTAATACAGATAACGCAGACCCCGCCGTTACGTAATACAGGTGGCGCAGACGCCGCCATTACCGTAATACAGGTGGCGCAGTCCCCACCATTACCGTAATACAGGTGGCGCAGACCCCGCCATTACTGTAGTACAGGTGGCGCAGACCCCGCCGTTACCGTAATACAGGTGGCGCAGACCCCGCCGTTACCGCTTTTCTGTACATATAATGGCATTGTACTATATAGGGGAGCGCTATGTGTTGTACTACTCTACAGGGGGTACAACCTGTGTTTCCCTTTTATACAGGGGAAGGTGCCTGTGGTGTCTTGTTACTATTATTATATATAAGCGGCATGTAGTGTCTTCCTATACAGAAGGAGTTGCATGTGTTGTCATAATATACAGGGGTAGCATCCTGTGCTGTCATAGTATACAGGGGGAGTGGCCTGTGTTGTCATAATTTACAGGGGTACCCTCCTGTGCTGTCATAGTATACAGGGGGAGTGGTCTGTGTTGTCATAATATAAGGGAGGAGCATCCGGTGCTGTCATAGTATGCAGGGGGAGCGGTCTGTGTTTTCATAATATACAGGGGTAGCATCCTGTGCTGTCATAGTATACAGGGGGAGTGGCCTGTGTTGTCATAATTTACAGGGGTACCCTCCTGTGCTGTCATAGTATACAGGGGGAGTGGTCTGTGTTGTCATAATATAAGGGAGGAGCATCCGGTGCTGTCATAGTATGCAGGGGGAGCGGTCTGTGTTTTCATAATATACAGTGGTAGCTTCCTGTGCTGTCAAAGTATACAGGGGAAGTGGCCTGTGTTGTTATGATAGACAGGAGGGGTGGTCTTCAGTATGCCGGCGGTCGGGCTCCCGGCGACCAGCATACCGGTGCCGGGAGTCCGACAGCCGGCATACCGACACTTGTTCTCCCTCGTGGGGGTCCACGACCGCCCTGGATGGAGAATAAAATAGTGTGGCGCGCGTAGCGTGCCACCGTGCCCGTAGCGTGGCGAGTGCAGCGAGCCCGCAAGGGGCTCATTTGCGCTCACCACACTGTTGGTAAGCTGGCGGCCGGCCTCCCGGCGCCGGTATGCTGGTCACCAGGAGGCCGGCCGCCGGCAGATCGTAGTGAACCCGACAGGAGGAGCTGCCCACGTTGTCGTAATATACAGGGGTAGCATCCTGTGTTGCCATAATATACAGGGGTAGCATCCTGTGTTGTCATAGTATACAGGGTGAGCAGCCTGTGTTGTCATAGTATAAGGGGAGCAGCCTGTGTTGTCATAGTATACAGGGGGAGCAGCCTGTGTTGTCATAGTATACAGGAGGAGCGGCCTGTGTTGTCATAAAATACAGCGGTAGCATCCTGTGCTGTTATAGTATACAGGGGGAGCTGCCTGTGTTGTCATAGTATACAGGGGGAGCAGCCTGTTTTGTCATAAAATACAGGGGTAGCATCCTGTGCTGTTATAGTATACAGGGGGAGCTGCCTGTGTTGTCATAGTATACAGGTGGAGCAGCCTGTGTTGTCACAAAATACAGCGGTAGCATCCTGTGCTGTCATAGTATACGGGAGGAGCGGCCTGTGTTGTCATAATATACAGGGGTAGCATCCTATGTTGTCATAGTATACAGGGGGAGCTGCCTGTGTTGTCATACTATACCGGGGGAGCAGCCTGTGTTGTCATAAAATACAGGAGGATCAGCCTGTGTTGTCATAAAATACAGGGGGTAGCATCCTGTGCTGTTATAGTATACAGGAGGAGCGGCCTGTGTTGTCATAATATACAGGGGTAGCATCCCGTTTTGTCATAATATACAGGGGTAGTGGCCTGTGTTGTCATAGTATACAGGGGGAGCAGCCTGTATTGTCATAATATACATGAGGAGCGGCCTGTGTTGTCAGAAAATACAGGGGTAGCATCCTGTGCTGTTATAGTATACAGTAGGAGTGGCCTGTGTTGTCATAATATACAGGGGTAGCATCAGTGGTCGAGGTGGAAATTTTAAAGTGGGGGAAAGCAAAAGCAAAGGACTCAATCATGTGCGTGCGCTCCAGAAAAGGGGGCGTGATCACTTAAAAGGGGGCGTGTCTCATGTAGTAGAACCCCTTATACTATCTAGTACTGGTGCCCCTTTCACATTATAGCACACGGTACGAGCTGAAATTCACATTGTACCACACTGAATGAGCTGAAATTCACATTATAGCACACTGAATGAGCTGAAATTCACATTATAGCACACTGAATGAGCTGAAATTCACATTATAGCACACTGAATGAGCCGACATTCACATTATAGCACACTGAATGAGCCGACATTCACATTGTAGCACACTAAATGAGCTGAAATTCACATTGTAGCACACTGAATGAGCTGAAATTCACATTATAGCACACTGAATGAGCCGCAATTCACATTATAGCACACTGAATGAGCCGCAATTCACATTTCTCTGACGTCCTAGTGGATGCTGGGAACTCCGTAAGGACCATGGGGAATAGCGGCTCCGCAGGAGACTGGGCACAAAAGTAAAAGCTTTAGGACTAGCTGGTGTGCACTGGCTCCTCCCCCTATGACCCTCCTCCAAGCCTCAGTTAGATTTTTGTGCCCGAACGAGAAGGGTGCATGCTAGGTGGCTCTCCTGAGCTGCTTAGAGTAAAAGTTTAAATAGGTTTTTTTATTTTCAGTGAGTACTGCTGGCAACAGGCTCACTGCATCGTGGGACTAAGGGGAGAAGAAGCGAACTCACCTGCGTGCAGAGTGGATTGGGCTTCTTGGCTACTGGACATTAGCTCCAGAGGGACGATCACAGGTACAGCCTGGATGGGTCCCGGAGCCGCGCCGCCGGCCCCCTTACAGAGCCAGAAGAGCGAAGAGGTCCGGAAAAATCGGCGGCAGAAGACGTTCCTGTCTTCAAATAAGGTAGCGCACAGCACTGCAGCTGTGCGCCATTGCTCTCAGCACACTTCACACTCCGGTCACTGAGGGTGCAGGGCGCTTGGGGGGGAGCGCCCTGAGACGCAATAAAACACTGATAAAACCTTATATGGCTAAACAAATGCATCACATATAGCTCCTGGGCTATATGGATGCATTTAACCCCTGCCAGTTTTACTAAAAAAAGCGGGAGAAAAGGCCGCCGTGAAGGGGGCGGAGCCTATCTCCTCAGCACACAAGCGCCATTTTCCCTCACAGCTCCGCTGGAAGGACAGCTCCCTGACTCTCCCCTGCAGTCCTGCACTACAGAAACAGGGTAAAACAAGAGAGGGGGGGCACTATTTGGCAGATAATATAAATACAGCAGCTATAAAAGGGAGAAACACTTGTATAAGGTTATCCCTATACATATATAGCGCTCTGGTGTGTGCTGGCAAACTCTCCCTCTGTCTCCCCAAAGGGCTCGTGGGGTCCTGTCCTCTATCAGAGCATTCCCTGTGTGTGTGCTGGGTGTCGGTACGATTGTGTCGACATGTATGAGGAGGAAAATGATGTGGAAGCGGAGCAATTGCCTGTTTTAGTGATGTCACCCCCTAGGGAGTCGACACCTGACTGGATGGTCGTATTTAAGGAATTACGTGACAATGTCAGCACTTTGCAAAAAACTGTTGACGACATGAGACAGCCGGCAAATCAGTTAGTGCCTGTCCAGGCGTCTCAAACACCATCAGGGGCTCTAAAACGCCCGTTACCTCTGATGGTCGAAACAGACCCAGACACGGATACTGACTCCAGTGTCGACGGTGAGGAGACAAACGTAATGTCCAGTAGGGCCACACGTTACATGATCACGGCAATGAAGGAGGCGTTGAACATTTCTGACACTACAAGTACCACAAAAAAGGGTATTATGTGGGGGGTGAAAAAACTACCCATAGTTTTTCCTGAATCAGATGAATTAAATGAGGTGTGTGATAAGGCGTGGGTTTCCCCCGATAAAAAACTGCTGATTTCTAATAAATTATTGGCATTATACCCTTTCCCGCCAGAGGTTAGGGCACTTTGGGAAACACCCCCTAGGGTAGATAAGGCGCTCACACGCTTATCAAAACAAGTGGCGTTACCGTCTCCTGATACGGCCGCCCTCAAGGAACCAGCTGATAGAAAGCTGGAAAATATCCTAAAATGTATTTACACACATACTGGTGTTATACTGCGACCAGCAATCGCCTCAGCCTGGATGTGCAGCGCTGGAGTGGCGTGGTCGGATTTCCTGACTGAAAATATTGATACCCTGGATAGGGACAGTATATTATTGACTATAGAGCATTTAAAGGATGCATTACTATATATGCGAGATGCACAGAGGGATATTTGCACCCTGGCATCAATAGTAAGTGCGCTGTCCATTTCTGCCAGAAGAGGGTTATGGACGCGACAGTGGTCAGGTGATGCGGATTCCAAACTGCATATGGACGTATTGCCGTATAAAGGGGAGGAGTTATTTGGGGTCGGATTATCGGACCTGGTGGCCACGGCAACGGCTGGAAAATCCACCTTTTTACCCCAGGTCACCTCTCAGCAGAAAAAGACACCGTCTTTTCAAACTCAGTCCTTTCGTCCCCATAAGGGCAAGCGGGCAAAAGGCCACTCATTTCTGCCCCGGGGCAGAGGAAGGGGAAAAAGACTGCACCAGCCAGCATCTTCCCAGGAGCAGAAGCCCTCCCCCGCTTCTGCCAAGTCTTCAGCATGACGCTGGGGCCTTACAAGCGGACTCTGGCACGGTGGGGGCCCGTCTCAAAAATGTCAACGCGCAGTGGGCTCACTCGCAAGTGGACCCCTGGATCCTGCAGGTAGTATCACAGGGGTACAAATTGGAGTTCGAAACGTCTCCCCCTCGCCGGTTCCTGAAGTCTGCTCTACCAACGTCTCCCTCCGACAGGGCGGCGGTATTGGAAGCTATTCACAAGCTGTATGCTCAGCAGGTGATAATCAAGGTACCCCTCCTACAACAGGGAAAGGGGTATTATTCCACGCTATTTGTGGTACTGAAGCCGGACGGCTCGGTGAGACCAATTTTAAATCTGAAATCATTGAACACTTACATACAAAGGTTCAAATTCAAGATGGAGTCACTCAGAGCAGTGATAGCGAACCTGGAAGAAGGGGACTATATGGTGTCTCTGGACATCAAAGATGCTTATCTCCATGTACCAATCTACCCTTCTCACCAAGGGTACCTCAGGTTTGTGGTACAAAACTGTCATTATCAGTTTCAGACGCTGCCGTTTGGATTGTCCACGGCACCCCGGGTCTTTACCAAGGTAATGGCCGAAATGATGATTCTTCTTCGAAGAAAAGGCGTCTTAATTATCCCTTACTTGGACGATCTCCTGATAAGGGCAAGGTCCAGGGAACAGTTAGAGGTCGGAGTTGCACTATCTCAAGTAGTGCTACGTCAGCACGGGTGGATTCTAAATATTCCAAAATCGCAGCTGATTCCAACAACACGTCTACTGTTCCTAGGGATGATTCTGGACACAGTCCAGAAAAAGGTGTTTCTCCCGGAGGAGAAGGCCAGGGAGTTATCCGAGCTAGTCAGGAACATCCTAAAACCAGGCCAGGTGTCAGTGCATCAGTGCACGAGAGTCCTGGGAAAAATGGTGGCTTCTTATGAAGCGATTCCATTAGGAAGATTCCATGCAAGAACTTTTCAGTGGGATCTGCTGGACAAATGGTCCGGATCGCATCTTCAGATGCATCAGCGAATAACCCTATCTCCAAGGACAAGGGTGTCTCTCCTGTGGTGGTTGCAGAGTGCTCATCTTCTAGAGGGCCGCAGATTCGGCATTCAGGACTGGATGCTGGTGACCACGGATGCCAGCCTGAGAGGCTGGGGAGCAGTCACACAGGGAAGAAATTTCCAGGGC
Source organism: Pseudophryne corroboree (assembly GCF_028390025.1). Lineage (NCBI taxonomy): Eukaryota > Metazoa > Chordata > Amphibia > Anura > Myobatrachidae > Pseudophryne > Pseudophryne corroboree. The sequence continues at coordinate 650,303 of NW_026967557.1, read as the reverse complement.
TTGTGGTCAAGCATGGAAACGTCTCTTCACATAAATATCCTGGAACTAAGGGCCATTTACAATGCCCTAAGTCAAGCAAGGCCTCTGCTTCAGGGTCAGCCGGTATTGATCCAATCGGACAACATCACGGCAGTCGCCCACGTAAACAGACATGGCGGCACAAGAAGCAGGAGGGCAATGGCAGAAGCTGCAATGATTCTTCGCTGGGCGGAAAATCATGTGATAGCACTGTCAGCAGTGTTCATTCCGGGAGTGGACAACTGGGAAGCAGACTTCCTCAGCAGACACGACCTCCACCCGGGGGAGTGGGGACTTCACCCAGAAGTCTTCCACGTGATTGTAAACCGTTGGGAAAAACCAAAGGTGGACATGATGGCGTCCCGTCTCAACAAAAAACTAGACAGATATTGCGCCAGGTCAAGGGACCCTCAGGCAATAGCGGTGGACGCTCTGGTAACACCGTGGGTGTACCAGTCGGTGCATGTGTTCCCTCCTCTGCCTCTCATACCCAAAGTACTGAGAATCATAAGAAGGAGAGGAGTAAGAACTATACTCGTGGCTCCGGATTGGCCAAGAAGAACTTGGTACCCGGAACTTCAAGAGATGCTCACGGAGGACCCGTGGCCTCTACCTCTAAGAAAGGACCTGCTCCAGCAGGGACCTTGTCTGTTTCAAGACTTACCGCGGCTGCGTTTGACGGCATGGCGGTTGAACGCCGGATCCTGAAGGAAAAAGGCATTCCAGATGAAGTCATCCCTACCCTGATCAAAGCCAGGAAGGATGTAACCGCAAAACATTATCACCGCATTTGGCAAAAATATGTTGCGTGGTGTGAGGCCAAGAAGGCCCCTACAGAGGAATTTCAACTGGGTCGTTTCCTACATTTCCTGCAAACAGGACTGTCTATGGGCCTAAAATTAGGGTCCATTAAGGTTCAAATTTCGGCCCTGTCGATCTTCTTCCAGAAAGAACTGGCTTCAGTGCCTGAAGTTCAGACGTTTGTCAATGGGGTACTGCATATACAGCCTCCTTTTGTGCCTCCAGTGGCACCCTGGGATCTCAATGTTGTTTTGGGTTTCCTAAAATCACATTGGTTTGAACCACTCACCACTGTGGAATTAAAATATCTCACATGGAAGGTGGTAATGCTGTTAGCCCTGGCTTCAGAATTGGCGGCTTTATCATATAAAAGCCCTTACCTAATTTTTCATTCGGACAGGGCAGAATTGAGGACTCGTCCTCAATTTCTCCCTAAGGTGGTTTCAGCGTTTCACCTGAACCAGCCTATTGTGGTACCTGTGGCTACTAGGGACTTGGAGGACTCCAAGTTGCTGGACGTAGTCAGGGCACTGAAAATATATGTTTCCAGGACGGCTGGAGTCAGGAAATCTGACTCGCTGTTTATTCTGTATGCACCCAACAAGCTGGGTGCTCCTGCTTCTAAGCAGACTATTGCTCGTTGGATTTGTGGTACAATTCAGCTTGCACATTCTGTGGCAGGCCTGCCACAGCCAAAATCTGTAAAAGCCCATTCCACAAGGAAAGTGGGCTCATCTTGGGCGGCTGCCCCGAGGGGTCTCGGCTTTACAACTTTGCCGAGCAGCTACTTGGTCATGGGCAAACACGTTTGCTAAATTTTACAAATTCGATACCCTGGCTGAGGAGGACCTGGAGTTCTCTCATTTGGTGCTGCAGAGTCATCCGCACTCTCCCGCCCGTTTGGGAGCTTTGGTATAATCCCCATGGTCCTTACGGAGTTCCCAGCATCCACTAGGACGTCAGAGAAAATAAGAATTTACTTACCGATAATTCTATTTCTCATAGTCCGTAGTGGATGCTGGGCGCCCATCCCAAGTGCGGATTGTCTGCAATACTTGTATATAGTTATTGTTACAAAAATCGGGTTATTATTGTTGTGAGCCATCTTTTCAGAGGCTCCTTCGTTATCATACTGTTAACTGGGTTCAGATCACAAGTTGTACGGTGTGATTGGTGTGGCTGGTATGAGTCTTACCCGGGATTCAAAATCCTTCCTTATTATGTACGCTCGTCCGGGCACAGTATCCTAACTGAGGCTTGGAGGAGGGTCATAGGGGGAGGAGCCAGTGCACACCAGCTAGTCATAAAGCTTTTACTTTTGTGCCCAGTCTCCTGCAGAGCCGCTATTCCCCATGGTCCTTACGGAGTTCCCAGCATCCACTACGGACTACGAGAAATAGAATTATCGGTAAGTAAATTCTTATTTATAGCACACTGAATGAGCCGAAATTCACATTATAGCACACTGAATGAGCCGCAATTCACATTATAGCACACTGAATGAGCCGCATTCACATTATAGCACACTGAATGAGCCGAAATTCACATTGTAGCACACTGAATGAGCCGAAATTCACATTGTAGAACACTGAATAAGCAGACACATTGTAGCACACTGAATGAGCCAAAATTCACATTATAGCACACTGAATGAGCCGAAATTCACATTATAGCACACTGAATGAGCCGAAATTCACATTGTAGCACACTGAATGAGCCGAAATTCACATTATAGCACACTGAATGAGCCGCAATTCACATTATAGCACACTGAATGAGCCGCATTCACATTATAGCACACTGAATGAGCCGAAATTCACATTATAGCACACTGAATGAGCCGAAATTCACATTATAGCACACTGAATGAGCCGAAATTTACATTGTAGCACACTGAATGAGCCGAAATTCACATTATAGCACACTGAATGAGCCGCAATTCACATTATAGCACACTGAATGAGCCGCAATTCACATTATAGCACACTGAATGAGCCGCATTCACATTATAGCACACTGAATGAGCCGCAATTCACATTATAGCACACTGAATGAGCCTAAATTCACATTATAGCACACTGAATGAGCCGAAATTCACATTATAGCACAATGAATGAGCCACAATTCACATTATAGCACACTGAATGATCCGAAATTCACATTGTAGCACACTGAATGAGCCGAAATTCACATTGTAGCACACTGAATAAGCAGACACATTATAGCACACTGAATGTGCCGCAATTCACATTATAGCACACTGAATGAGCCAAAATTCACCTTGTAGCACACTGAATGAGCTGAAATTCACATTATAGCACACTGAATTAGCCGAAATTCACATTGTAGCACACTGAATGAGCCGAAATTCACATTATAGCACACTGAATGAGCCGCAATTCCCATTATAGCACACTGAATGAGCCGCATTCACATTATAGCACACTGAATGAGCCGAAATTCACATTGTAGCACACTGAATGAGCCGAAATTCACATTGTAGCACACTGAATGAGCCGAAATTCACATTGTAGCACACTGAATAAGCAGACACATTGTAGCACACTGAATGAGCCAAAATTCACATTATAGCACACTGAATGGGCAGAAATTCACATTATAGCACACTGAATGAGCCGAAATTCACATTGTAGCACACTGAATAAGCCGAAATTCACATTATAGCACACTGAATGAGCCGCAATTCACATTTTCTCTGACGTCCTAGTGGATGCTGGGAACTCCGTAAGGTCCATGGGGAATAGCGGGCTCCGAAGGAGGCTGGGCACTCTAGAAAGATCTTAGACTACCTGGTGTGCACTGGCTCCTCCCACTATGACCCTCCTCCAAGCCACAGTTAGATTTCGTGCCCGGCCGAGGTTGGATGCACACTAGGGGCTCTCCTGAGCTCTTAGAAAGTAATAGTCTTAGATTTTTTTATTTTCAGTGAGACCTGCTGGCAACAGGCTCACTGCAGCGAGGGACTAAGGGGAGAAGAAGCGAACTCGCCTGCTTGCAGCCGGATTGGGCTTCTTAGGCTACTGGACACCATTAGCTCCAGAGGGATCGACCGCAGGCCCAGCCTTGATGTTCGGTCCCGGAGCCGCGCCGCCGTCCCCCTTACAGAGCCAGAAGCAAGAAGATGGTCCGGAAAATCGGCGGCATGAAGACTCAGTCTTCACCAAGGTAGCGCACAGCACTGCAGCTGTGCGTCATTGCTCCTCTCACACACTTCACACTCCGGTCACTGAGGGTGCAGGGCGCTGGGGGGGGGCGCCCTGAGGCAGCAATAAAAACACCTTGGCTGGCTAAAATACCTCAATATATAGCCCCAGGGGCTATATATGAGGTAAATACCCCTGCCAGATTCCAGAAAAAGCGGGAGAATAGGCCGCGAAAAAGGGGCGGAGCCTATCTCCTCAGCACACTGGCACCATAAAGGGGCGGAGCCTATCTCCTCAGCACACTGGCACCATTTTTCCCTCACAGCTCCGCTGGAAGGAAGCTCCCTGGCTCTTCCCTGCAATCTACAGTACCAGTAAGAGGGAAAAGAGAGGGGGGGCATTAAATTTGGCAGTATATACATTATATTTTATTGAAAAGCAGCTATTAGGGACATAACTCAGTTAGTCCCTGTATATATATAGCGCTCTGGTGTGTGCTGGCATACTCTTACTCTGTCCCCCCAAAGGGCTTTTTGTGGGTCCTGTCCTCTGTTTGAGCATTCCCTGTGTGTGTGGAGTGTGTCGGTACGGCTGTGTCGACATGTTTGAGGAGGATAATGATGTGGAGGGGGAGCAGATGCCTTTAGCAGGGATGTCACCCCCTGGGGGGCAGACACCTGAGTGGATGGTATTATGGCAGGAAATGAGTGCACGTATAGACTCCTTACATAAAAAATTTGACGACATGCCGACTGTGGGACAGCCGAGTCTTCAGCTCGTGCCTGTCCAGGGTCTCAAAAGTCATCAGGGGCTCTGAAACGCCCGCTATCTCAGATGGCACAAGTAGATGTCGAGACGGATACTGACACCAGTGTCGACGACGATGAGTCAAATTTAATGCCCGTCAGGGCCATTCACTGCATGATTGAGGCAATGAAAGAGGTGTTAAATATTTCTGATTTACATCCAGGTACCACAAAAAAGGGTATTATGTTTGGGGAGAAAAAACTACCCGTAGTTTTTCCCCCGTCAGATGAATTAAATGAAGTGTGTGAAGAAGCGTGGGCTTCCCCTGATGAGAAATTGGTAATTCCTAAGAAGATACTAATGGCGTTCCCTTTCCCGCCAGAGGATAGGTTACGTTGGGAAACACCCCCTAGGGTGGATAAAGCGCTCACACGTTTGTCTAAAAAGGTGGCACTACCGTCCCAGGATACGGCCGCCCTTAAGGAACCTGCTGATAGAAAGCAGGAGACGATCCTGAAGTCTGTATATACACACTCAGGCATTATACTTAGACCAGCTATTGCGTCAGCATGGATGTGCAGTGCTGCCGCTGCGTGGTCAGATAAACTGTCAGAAAATATTGACACACTAGACAGAGACACGATTCTGCTAACAATTGACCATATCAAAGACTCAGTCTTATACATGAGAGATGCACAGAGGGAAATCTGCCGGCTGGCATCTAAAGTAAGTGCATTATCCATCTCTGCTAGGAGATGCTTATGGACTCGCCAGTGGACTGGAGATGCAGATTCCAAAAGGCACATGGAAGTTTTGCCTTATAAAGGGGAGGAATTATTTGTGGATGGTCTCTCCGACCTAGTTTCCACAGCAACGTCTGGGAAGTCAGCATTTTTACCCCATGTCCCCTCACAGCCTAAGAAGGCGCTATTTTATCAGGTTCAGTCCTTTCGGACCCAGAAAAACAAGCGGGGAAAAGGAGGGTCTTTTCTGTCTAGAGGCAGAGGTAGGGGAAAAAGGCTGCAGCAAACAGCAGGTTCCCAGGAACAAAAGTCCTCCCCCGCTTCCTCTTCCAAGTCCGCCGCATGACGGTGGGGCTCCACAGGCGGAGCCAGGTACGGTGGGGGCCCGCCTCATGAATTTCAGCGATCAGTGGGCTCGCTCACAGGTGGATCCCTGGATCCTTCAAATAGTATCTCAGGGATACAAGCTGGAATTCGAGGCGGCTCCACCCCACCGGTTCCTAAAATCCGCCTTGCCGATTGCTCCCTCAGACAGGGAGGCGGTGCTAGCAGCGATTCACAAGCTGTATTCCCAGCAGGTGATAATCAGGGTACCCCTACTTCAACAAGGCCGGGGTTACTATTCCACACTATTTGTGCTGCCGAAACCGGACGGTTCGGTGAGACCCATTTTAAATTTGAAATCCTTGAACACATACATAAAAAAATTCAAGTTCAAGATGGAATCGCTCAGGGCGGTTATTGCAAGCCTGGACGAGGGGGATTACATGGTATCCCTGGACATCAAGGATGCTTACCTGCATGTCCCCATGTACAATCCTCACCAGGAGTACCTCAGATTTGTGGTACAGGATTGCCATTACCAATTCCAGACGCTGCCGTTTGGACTCTCCATGGCACCGAGGGTATTTACCAAGGTTATGGCGGAAATGATGATACTCCTTCGAAAAAAGGGAGTTTTAATTATCCCATACTTGGACGATCTCCTAATAAAGGCACGATCCAAGGAACAGTTGTTAGTGGGAGTAGCACTATCTCAGGAAGTGCTGCGCCAGCACGGCTGGATTCTGAATATCCCAAAGTCACAGCTGGTCCCCACGACACGTCTAATGTTCCTGGGAATGATTCTGGACACAGTCCAGAAAAAAGTGTTTCTCCCAGAGGAGAAAGCCAGGGAGTTGTCTTCTCTAGTCAGAGACCTCCTAAAACCAAAACAGGTATCGGTGCATCACTGCACGCGGGTCCTGGGAAAGATGGTAGCTTCTTACGAAGCAATTCCATTCGGCAGGTTCCATGCCAGAATTTTTCAGTGGGACCTGTTGGACAAGTGGTCCGGATTGCATCTTCAGATGCATCGCTTGATAACCCTGTCCCCAAGAACCAGGGTGTCTCTTCTGTGGTGGCTGCAGAGTGCTCATCTTCTGGAGGGCCGCAGATTCGGCATACAGGACTGGGTCCTGGTGACCACGGATGCCAGCCTACGAGGCTGGGGGGCAGTCACAAAGGGAAGAAACTTCCAAGGACTATGGTCAAGTCAGGAGACTGCCCTTCACATAAATATTCTGGAACTAAGGGCCATTTACAATGCCCTAAGTCAAGCAAAATCCCTGCTACTACACCAGCCGGTGCTGATCCAGTCAGACAACATCACGGCAGTCGCCCATGTGAATCGACAGGGCGGCACAAGAAGCAGGATGGCAATGGCAGAAGCCACAAGAATTCTCCGATGGGCGGAGAATCATGTACTAGCACTGTCAGCAGTGTTCATCCCGGGAGTGGACAACTGGGAAGCAGACTTTCTCAGCAGGCACGACCTCCACCCGGGAGAGTGGGGACTTCATCCAGAAGTCTTCCAAATGATTGTAAATCAATGGGGTCGTCCACAGGTGGACATGATGGCGTCCCGCCTAAACAAAAAACTAGAGAGGTATTGCGCCAGGTCAAGAGACCCTCAGGCGATAGCTGTGGACGCTCTAGTGACACCGTGGGTGTACCGGTCAGTTTATGTGTTCCCTCCTCTACCTCTCATACCAAAGGTATTGAGAATAATAAGAAAGCGAGGAGTAAACACAATTCTCGTGGTTCCGGATTGGCCAAGAAGAGCGTGGTACCCGGAACTTCAAGAGATGATCTCAGAGGACCCGTGGTCTCTGCCGCTCAGACAAGACCTGCTACAGCAGGGGCCCTGTCTGTTCCAAGACTTACCGCGGCTGCGTTTGACGGCATGGCGGTTGAACGCCGGATCCTGAAGGAAAAGGGCATTCCGGAGGAAGTCATTCCTACGCTTATTAAAGCCAGGAAAGAGGTCACAGCAACTCATTATCACCGCATATGGCGCAAGTATGTTGCATGGTGTGAGGCCGAAAAGGCCCCAACGGAGGAATTTCAACTAGGTCGATTTCTGCATTTCCTGCAAGCAGGAGTAAATATGGGCCTAAAACTGGGCTCCATTAAGGTACAGATCTCGGCTCTGTCGATTTTCTTTCAAAAAGAACTAGCTTCAGTACCTGAAGTTCAGACATTTGTTAAAGGAGTGCTGCATATTCAGCCCCCGTTTGTGCCCCCTGTGGCACCTTGGGATCTCAACGTGGTGTTGAGTTTCTTAAAATCACATTGGTTTGAACCACTAAAAACCGTGGATCTGAAATATCTCACGTGGAAGGTGGTTATGTTATTGGCCTTGGCTTCTGCCAGGCGAGTATCAGAATTGGCGGCTTTGTCTTGTAAAAGCCCTTATCTGATTTTCCATATGGATAGGGCAGAATTGAGGACTCGTCCCCAGTTTCTCCCAAAGGTGGTGTCAGCGTTTCCCCTGAACCAGCCTATTGTGGTGCCTGCGGCTACTAGGGACTTGGAGGACTCCAAGTTGCTAGACGTTGTCAGGGCACTGAAAATATATGTTTCCAGAACGGCTAGAGTCAGAAAATCTGACTCGCTGTTTATCCTATATGCACCCAACAAGCTGGGTGCTCCTGCTTCTAAGCAGACTTTTGCTCGTTGGATTTGTAGTACAATTCAGCTTGCACATTCTGTGGCAGGCCTGCCACAGCCAAAATCTGTCAATGCCCATTCCACAAGGAAGGTGGGCTCATCTTGGGCGGCTGCCCGAGGGGTCTCGGCTTTACAACTTTGCCGAGCTGCTACTTGGTCAGGGGCAAACACATTTGCAAAATTCTATAAATTTGATACCTTGGCTGAGGAGGACCTGGAGTTCTCTCATTCGGTGTTGCAGAGTCATCCGCACTCTCCCGCCCGTTTGGGAGCTTTGGTATAATCCCCATGGTCCTTACGGAGTTCCCAGCATCCACTAGGACGTCAGAGAAAATAAGAATTTACGCACCGGTAATTCTATTTCTCGTAGTCCGTAGTGGATGCTGGGCGCCCATCCCAAGTGCGGTTTATCTGCAATACTTGTACATAGTTATTGTTAACTAAATCGGGTTATTGTTGAGCCATCTGTTGAGAGGCTCTGTTGTTTCATACTGTTAACTGGGTTTCATATCACGAGTTATACGGTGTGGCTGGTATGAGTCTTACCCGGGATTCAAAATCCTTCCTTATTGTGTGCGCTCGTCCGGGCACAGTATCCTAACTGAGGCTTGGAGGAGGGTCATTGTGGGAGGAGCCAGTGCACACCAGGTAGTCTAAGATCTTTCTAGAGTGCCCAGCCTCCTTCGGAGCCCGCTATTCCCCATGGTCCTTACGGAGTTCCCAGCATCCACTACGGACTACGAGAAATAGAATTACCGGTGAGTAAATTCTTATTATAGCACACTGAATGAGCCGAAATTCACATTATAGCACACTGAATGAGCAGGAAGTCGGCACCAACCCCCCCACAGATACATCGGAAGATAAGTCTCCGTATTGACTGCGTAGGCTGAAAAGCCGTGCCGGACGACGTCCCCTCGCCAGGCTGCGGCTAACTTCTGCGTTCCGGTGTGTATATCACCCCACCCGTGTGATTATATCGCCCCATGTGTATACCGTTACCCTATGTGTGTATACTGCCTCCCTGTGTGTGTATACTGCCTCCCTGTGTGTGTATACCGCCCCCCTGTGTGTGTATACCGCCCCCTTGTGTGTGTATACCGCCCCCTTGTGTGTGTATACCGCCCCCTTGTGTGTGTATACCGTCCCCCTATGTGTGTATACCGCCCTCCATGTGTGTATACTTCCTCCCTATGTGTGTATACCGCCCCCTCTGTGTACATACTGCCCTGTGTGTATACCGTCCCCCTATGTGTGTATACCGTCCCCCTATGTGTGTATACCGTCCCCCTATGTGTGTATACCGTCCCCCTATGTGTGTATACCGCCCTCCATGTGTGTATACCGCCCTCTGTTTGCATACCGCCCTCTGTGTGCACACCGCCCTCTGTGTTTACCACCCCCTATGTATGTATAGTGCCCCCTGTGTGTATATACCGCCCCCTATGTGTATATACCGCCCCCATATGTGTATATTCCGGCCCCTTATGTGTATATACCGCCCCCCTATGTGTGTATACCGCCCCCCTATGTGTGTGCAGTGCTGTGTGTGTATGACACTGGTAATATACACTCCATGCACCACACACTGCAGCACATACACCCTGCCCGTCAGGAGACAGGGAAGAGACAGGAGAGGGGGCGGCGGCCATTACCTGGAGGAGGAGGCGGCAGCAGAGGAGACCGGGGGCGGAGCTCGGCATACAGGAAGTGGTGGGGCACTGTTTCCGGGTCACCGTCTGCATAGCGTATGGGATTATGGGTAGGGACAGCCGCAGTCACTAAGCAACCAGGAGCAGCCCCGCCCAGTCTCCCGACACAGGCCGCAGATACCATCACTCATCATCCAGCCCCGCCCTATCTACCCGCCATTGGTCGGAGCGTCCCATCACTTATCGTGACGTTTTGAGAGCAAGAGGGGGCTGGACTGCGAGCAATGAGCAGGAGAAAAGTGACTGGACTCTGCGACCAATAGCTAGAGACAGGGGCGGGGCTGGCTGAGTGACGGGATGCTGCAGCCTATGAGAGAGTGGGCCGGGCTGGTGGCTGATCCCATGCGCTGTGCAGGAGGCAGCTGTGGGCGGGGACTGTGCTGCTGCCAATAGGAGGGATAGGGGGCGGGGACTGCTGCGGCGTATGGGAGGAAGAGGGGGCAGAGCTGTGACGTATGGGAGGAAGAGGGGGCGGGGCTGCGGCGTATGGGAGGAAGAGGGGGCGGGGCTGTGACATATGGGAGGAAGAGGAGGCGGGGCTGCGGCGTATGGGAGGGTGAGGGTAGTGATGGGAAATCTAGTTCACTCAGGAGATTAGTTCATGTAGTTCATCCTGTCACTCACTGACTCTGAGACTGAGAGGAGTGATTGGATGTAGAACTAGTCTAGACTATTACACATAGAGGAGGTATTTCTAACACTAGCTCATTGTAGGAGTAAATGATCAGATGTGTGTAATATGTCAGATTGTTTTATATGTAAGAAAAGCAATAAGTTATATAACAACCTTATAGTGACATACGTATCTCTGCCATATTACTCCCATTGGTGGTACTCCTATTTACTTCATAATATGCAAGTGACCCAAATTCAGAGTAACCTCATAAGTCACTTTTTCCGCTTTTAAAATACAATAATTAAAAGAAAAAAAGTCCCTTTGCCCCAATGTAACAGACCTTAGAGAGAGAGAAAGTGGAGATGTTGTAAAGTAACCAATCAGCTTCTGTCATTTATCTTCAACAGTATATAAAGTGACAGAAGCTGATTGGTTGCTAGGGGCAACTGCTCCACTTTATGTTACTTGAAGGGGCATAGTACATATCCCCCTGTGTCTTGTGTGGAGTCATCTGACCCTACAGGGACTCAGCGCTGTGTCTGTAGCTGATTGGGAGTGTAGCCTGTCACCTAATATACTGGGGGAATGAATCATGGCTATATGCAGCTCAGTATCACCTCCATACAATGCATATGCCTGAGCACAGCAGTGCCACACATGGTAGCTTAGAGGTACTGCACTGACTCGTATGGCTGTATGAGTCAGAGATCTGATCAGTGATCTGTAATGAATCACTGAACTACTTGCAAGGAGAGTGACTCATGAGTCGTCAGGCCAATGTAACTCAATCAGCTCCACAGAGTGAGTCCACTCCATGTCTGAGCACAGCAGTGACCCCTGTGGCAGCAGAGATGTACTGACTCATGAGTATTGCTGAGTGAGAGCTGAATAACAACAGTGCTGCTGCAGCTGCACCTACACAACACCCAGCAGAAGGTTTAGCACAGCAGTATGCACAGAAGCCAGTAGTACCAGAAGTAGCAGCAAGTGTTTGGACATCTGGACTAATAGGACAGTGATTGTATCACAGAAAGGTGAGCAGCATGACCACACATGCTCACTCACAGACACACATAGACTTTGGCTAGGCAGCGCAGATGCTATTTGTTTAGGGTGTGGTATTGAAAGTCGACAGTGTCTAGGTCGACCACTATTGGTCGACAGTAACTAGGTCGACAGGGTCTTTAGGTCGACATGTTCTAGGTCTGCAGATCAAAAGGTCGACATGAGTTTTGAATGTTATTTTGGCGTCGTTTTGTTCCCTCGGCACAGATTACCGTTCCAATCGTAGTCCACATGGATCGTTAAGTATGAAAAGGTTAACAAAAAAAGAAAAAAATTGTGAAAACCTCATGTCGACCTAAAGACCCTGTCGACCTAGTCACTGTCGACCAATAGTGGTCGACCTAGACATTGTCGACCTAGTTACTGTCGACTTTCAGTCCGGATCCCATCTTTTTATTAGATCTGTATTGCTGGGCTGTGTTGTACTTTTACCTTTCATTTCACAGCATCAGATTCAGGAAGTGAAAATCCAGTGAGTGAATGAGACAGTGAGAAGCCTAATGCAGCTGCTGGTTCTATTGTGTCTGTGTCTGACTCCTCCTTCCTGATGAACTAATCTTTGCCAAAGCTGTGACCTGAACAAACTAGTTCACTTTGAGATTAGTTCATTTTGAACTAATCATTCATGAACTACCCATCACTAGAGAGGGAGAGAGGGCGGGGCTGGGTCTAACAGTGACTGGAGCTGCGGCCTATGGGCAGCGAGTGGGCGGGCAGCTCTTGGTTGCTGAGTTGCCGTGGTAGTCACTACCCATAATCCCATGCGCTATGATGACGATGGCTCGGAAATACCGCCCCACCCACTTCCGGTACATATTCCTCCATCCAGGGTGTGACCTCCTGCCCCCTCATCCTCCAGGTAATGTCCACTAATCCCACCTGTACCCTGTCCCAACCTCTCCTAATACCCCCTCTCCTGCCCCCAACCTCTCCTAATACCCCCTCTCCTGCACCCAATCTCTCCCAATCGCCCCTCTCCTGCCCCAAGTCTCTCCTAATACCACTTCTCCTGCCCCAACCTCTCCTAATACCCCCTCTCCTGCCCCATCCTCTCCTAATACCCCCTCTCCGGCCCCAAGCCTCTCCTAATACCCCCTCTCCTGCCTCAACCTCTCCTAATACCCCTTCTCCTGCACCCAACCTTTCCTAATACCCAATCTCCTGCACCCAACCTCTCCTAATACCCAATCTCCTGCCCCTACATTCTCCTAATACTCCCTCTCCTGCCCCCATCCTCTCCTAATACCCCCTCTCCTCTCCTAGTACCCCTCTCCAGTCCCCAACCGCTCCTAATACCCAATCTCCTGCCCCTACATTCTCCTAATACCCCCTCTCCTGTCCCCAACCTCTCCTAATACCCCCTCTCCTGCCCCCAACTTCTCCTGCCCCAATCTCTCCCAATCCCCCCTCTCCTGCCCCAAGCCTCTCCTAATACCTCCTCTCCTGCCCCATCCTCTCCTAATACCCCCTCTCCTGCCCCAACTTCACCTAATACCCCCTCTACTGCCCCAACCTCTCCTAATACCCTGTCTCCTGCACCCAACCTCTCCTAATACACCATCTCATGCCCCTATCCTCTCCTAATACCCCCTCTCCTGCCCCCATCCTCTCCTGCCCCTATCCTCTCCTAATACCCCATCTCCTGTCCCTCTCCTCTCCTAATACCCCCTCTCCTGCCCCTATCCTCTCTTAATACCCCCTCTACTGTCCCCAACCTCTCCTAATACCCAATCTCCTGCCCCTACATTCTCCTAATACCCCCTCTCCTGCCCCCAACCTCACCTAATACCCCCTCACCTGCCTCCAACCTCTCCTAATACCCCCTCTCCTGCCACCAACTTCTCTTAATACCCCCTCTCCTTCCCCCAACTTCTCATAATACCCCCTCTTCTGCCCCCATCTTCTCCTAATACCCCCTCTCCTGCCCCCAACCTCTCCTAATATCCCCTCTCCTGCCCCCAACCTCTCCTAATATCCCCTCTCCTGCCCCCAAGCTCTCCTAATACCCAATCTCCTGCTCCCAAACTCTCCTAATACCCAATCTCCTGCCCCTACATTCTCCTAATACCCCCTCTTCTGCTCCCAACCTTTCCTAATACCCCCTCTCCTGCCCCTACATTCTCCTAATACCTCCTCTCCTGCCCCCAACCTCTCCTGCCCCAACCTCTCCTAATATCCCCCTCCTGCCCCTGACACTCTCCTAATACCCCCTCTCCTGCTCCTATCCTCTCATGATGCCCCCTTATATGCTGCCCCTTAGAATTCTCCTAATGTCACCTCACCTGCTGCCCCTGACATTCTCCTAACGCCCCCTCACCTGCTGCCCCTGACATTCTCCTAATGCCCCCTCACCTGCTGCCCCTGACATTCTCCTAACGCCCCCTTCTCCTGCTGCCCCTGACATTCTCCTAATGCCCCCTCACCTGCTGCCTCTGACATTCTCCTAATGCCCCCTCACCTGCTGCTCCTCCACTTTCTACTAATGCCCCCCTCCTGCTGCCTCTGACATTCTCCTAATGCCCCCTCACCTGCTGCCCCTGACATTCTCCTGATGCTCTCTCATTTGCCACCGCCTGTCTGTCACCTGGTGCCCCTGGCATTCTCCTAATGCCCCCTCACCTGGTGCCCCTGGCATTCTCCAAATGCCCCCTCACCTGGTGCCCCTGGCATTCTCCAAATGCCCCCTCACCTGGTGCCCCTGGCATTCTCCAAATGCCCCCTCACCTGGTGCCCCTGGCATTCTCCTAATGCCCCCTCACCTGCTGCCCTCGGCATTCTCCTTATGCCCCCTCATCTGCTATCCGTCTGTCATCTGCTGCCCCTGACATTCTCCTAATGCCTCTGACATTCTCCTAATGCCATCTCGCCTGCTTGCCCTGTCTATCACCTGGTGCCCCTGACATTCTTTTAATACCCCCCCATGCTTCCTCTGACATTCTCCTAATGTCCCCTCACCTGCTGCCCCATATCTGTCCCTGCTGCCTTTCTGACCTGCCGCTCCCTGTCATTCTCCTGTTGCCCCTTCACCTATCTCCTGCCACACCCCAGTCTTCTGCCACCAAAGCCATTTCTAGGGCTAGGCGATTTGTGCAATCGCACGGGGCGAATGCGGCTGCGGTCACTTTGAGACAGTATTCCATGTCTGGTTTCCTCCATGGAATAATGTTGAAAGTGTCCCACCCAAAATGGCCACCGCCTCAGAGGAGACACTTCTGACGGTAGCTAGAGGAGATGGCAACTATTTTTGGAGGGCCATTTAAAAGACTGGCAGACGCGAACAACATCCCCACCTGTCTCTACTGCCGCTCTCATCCTCTAGATAATGGCTGCCGCTTCCCTTCCCCACCTGTCTCTCCTGCCGTCACCCTCCTCCATTTCCTGCCGCTCTCATCCTCCAGGTGATGGCTGCCGTATCCCATTTCACCCTGCAACCCCCCTTACCTGTGGCCCACTGCCACCACTTTCTGCTGCCCCCGACCTGTCCCTTCCCAGTCTCCAGCCGCTCCCCACCTGTCTACTGTTGACCCCCTCACCTGCTCCTTTCCTCACCTGCTGACCATTGTCTCCTACCCCCCCCCCCCCCCACACACACACATGCAGCCCCCTGCCTGTCATTACCCCGTCTCTACTGCAACCCCTCCTCACCTACCGGATCCCCCCATCCTACCACCTCACCTGCTGCCACCTGTCTTCTACAACCACCCTTTCCTGCTATCACCAGTCTGTTTCCCACTGACCCTACACCTGCCATCCCGTCTGCCCCTGCTGACAGCCTGTCTCCTGCTGCCCTCCTTCTTGAGGTGAGGGGATCTGGGAGCGTCACAGTGACATCACTTATATCTATAATAATAATACAGGGACATGACTGGGAAGGTAAGGAGATCTAGGAGTGTATGCAATGATATTTGGTGTCTCCCGCATTTCACAGGAATACACAGTAGTGAAGAAGACGCCCAGCTATCCCCACGTGTCAGGAGGACATAGGAGGACCCAGAGCCCCATCCCGGTGCCTCCACCTCACTCACTGATACATGAGGGAGACAATGACCAGAAGATCCTGGAACTCGCCAACAAGATCATTCAGCTGCTGACTGGAGAGGTGACTGATGGGAATGGGGTATTATACAGTAACACCGGGGGATGTGTCTGGGTGATGACTGGAGAGGTGACTGCTGGGAATGGGGTATTATACAGTAACACCGGGGGATGTGTCTGGGTGATGACTGGAGAGGTGACTGCTGGGAATGGGACATTATACAGTAATACCAGGGGATGTGTCTGGGTGATGACTGGAGATGTGACTGCTGGGAATGGGATATTATACAGTAACACCAGGGGATGTGTCTGGGTGATGACTGGAGAAGTGACTGCTGGGAATGGGGCATTATACAGTAATACCAGGGGATGTGTCTGGGTGATGACTGGAGAGGTGACTGCTGGGAATGGGGCATTATACAGTAACACCAGGGGACGTGTCTGGGTGATGACTGGAGAGGTGACTGCTGGGAATGGGGCATTATACAGTAACACCAGGGGACACGTCTGGGTGATGACTGGAGAGGTGACTACTGGGAATGGGGCATTATACAGTAACACCAGGGGATGTGTCTGGGTGATGACTGGAGAGGTGACTACTGGGAATGGGGCATTATACAGTAACACCAGGGGATGTGTCTGGGTGATGACTGGAGAGGTGACTGCTGGGAATGGGGCATTATACAGTAACACCAGGGGATGTGTCTGGGTGATGACTGGAGAGGTGACTGCTGGGAATGGGACATTATACAGTAACACCAGGGGACGTGTCTGGGTGATGACTGGAGAGGTGACTGCTGGGAAAGGGACATTATACAGTAACACCAGGGGATGTGTCTGGGTGATGACTGGAGAGGTGACTGCTGGGAATGGGACATTATACAGTAACACCGGGAGATATGTGTCTGGGTGATGACTGGAGAGGTGGCTGCTGGGAATGGGGTATTATACAGTAACACCGGGGGATGTGTCTGGGTGATGACTGGAGAGGTGACTGCTGGGAATGGGACATTATACAGTAATACCAGGGGATGTGTCTGGGTGATGACTGGAGATGTGACTGCTGGGAATGGGATATTATACAGTAACACCAGGGGATGTGTCTGGGTGATGACTGGAGAGGTGACTGCTGGGAATGGGACATTATACAGTAACACCAGGGGACGTGTCTGGGTGATGACTGGAGAGGTGACTGCTGGGAAAGGGACATTATACAGTAACACCAGGGGATGTGTCTGGGTGATGACTGGAGAGGTGACTGCCGGGAATGGGACATTATACAGTAACACCAGGGGATGTGTCTGGGTGATGACTGGAGAGGTGACTGCTGGGAATGGGGTATTATACAGTAACACCGGGGGATGTGTCTGGGTGATGACTGGAGAGGTGACTGCTGGGAATGGGACATTATACAGTAATACCAGGGGATGTGTCTGGGTGGTGACTGGGGAGGTGACTGCTGGGAATAAGGCATTATACAGTAACACCAGGGGATGTGTCTGGGTGATGACTGGAAAGGTGACTGCTGGGAATGGGGTATTATACAGTAACACCGGGGGATGTGTCTGGGTGATGACAGGAGAGGTGACTGCTGGGAATGGGGTATTATACAGTAACACCAGGGGATGTGTCTGGGTGATGACTGGAGGGGTGACTGCTGGGAATGGGACATTATACAGTAACACCAGGGGATGTGTCTGGGTGATGATTGGAGAGGTGACTGCTGGGAATGGGACATTATACAGTAACACCAGGGGATGTGTCTGGGTGATGACTGGAGGGGTGACTGCTGGGAATGGGACATTATACAGTAACACCGGGGGATGTGTCTGGGTGATGACTGGAGAGGTGACTGCTGGGAATGGGGCATTATACAGTAACACCAGGGGACGTGTCTGGGTGATGACTGGAGGGGTGACTGCTGGGAATGGGACATTATACAGTAACACCGGGGGATGTGTCTGGGTGATGACTGGAGAGGTGACTGCTGGGAATGGGACATTATACAGTAACACCAGGGGACGTGTCTGGGTGATGACTGGAGAGGTGACTGCTGGGAATGGGACATTATACAGTAACACCGGGGGATGTGTCTGGGTGATGACTGGAGAGGTGACTGCTGGGAATGGGGTATTATACAGTAACACCAGGGGACGTGTCTGGGTGATGACTGGAGAGGTGACTGCTGGTAATGGGTCATTATACAGTAACACCAGGGGATGTGTCTGGGTGATGACTGGAGAGAGGTGACTGCTGGGAATGGGACATTATACAGTAACACCAGGGGATGTGTCTGGGTGATGACTGGAGGGGTGACTGCTGGGAATGGGACATTATACAGTAACACCGGGGGATGTGTCTGGGTGATGACTGGAGAGGTGACTGCTGGGAATGGGGCATTATACAGTAACACCAGGGGACGTGTCTGGGTGATGACTGGAGGGGTGACTGCTGGGAATGGGACATTATACAGTAACACCGGGGGATGTGTCTGGGTGATGACTGGAGGGGTGACTGCTGGGAATGGGACATTATACAGTAACACCGGGGGATGTGTCTGGGTGATGACTGGAGGGGTGACTGCTGGGAATGGGACATTATACAGTAACACCAGGGGATGTGTCTGGGTGATGACTGGAGAGGTGACTGCTGGAAATGGGACATTATACAGTAACACCAGGGGATGTGTCTGGGTGATGACTGGAGAGGTGACTGCTGGGAATGGGGCATTATACAGTAACACCAGGGGATGTGTCTGGGTGATGACTGGAGAGGTGACTGCTGGGACTGGGGTATTATACAGTAACACCAGGGGACGTGTCTGGGTGATGACTGGAGAGGTGACTGCTGGTAATGGGTCATTATACAGTAACACCAGGGGATGTGTCTGGGTGATGACTGGAGGGGTGACTGCTGGGAATGGGGCATTATACAGTAACACCAGGGGATGTGTCTGGGTGATGACTGGAGAGGTGACTGCTGGAAATGGGACATTATACAGTAACACCAGGGGATGTGTCTGGGTGATGACTGGAGAGGTGACAGCTGGGAATGGGGCATTATACAGTAACACCAGGGGATGTGTCTGGGTGATAACTGGAGAGGTGACTGCTGGGAATGGGGCATTATACAGTAACACCAGGGGATGTGTCTGGGTGATGACTGGAGAGGTGACTGCTGGGAATGGGGCATTATACAGTAACACCAGGGGATGTGTCTGGGTGATAACTGGAGAGGTGACTGCTGGGAATGGGGCATTATACAGTAACACCAGGGGATGTGTCTGGGTGATGACTGGAGAGGTGACTGCTGGGAATGGGACATTATACAGTAACACCGGGGGATGTGTCTGGGTGATAACTGGAGAGGTGACTGCTGGGAATGGGGCATTATACAGTAACACCAGGGGATGTGTCTAGGTGATGACTGGAGAGGTGACTGCTGGGAATGGGGCATTATACAGTAACACCAGGGGATGTGTCTGGGTGATGACTGGAGAGGTGACTGCTGGGAATGGGACATTATACAGTAACACCAGGTGATGTGTCTGGGTGATGACTGGAGAGGTGACTGCTGGGAATGGGACATTATACAGTAACACCAGGGGATGTGTCTGGGTGATGACTGGAGAGGTGACTGCTGGGAATGGGGCATTATACAGTAACACCAGGGGATGTGTCTGTGTGATGACTGGAGACGTGACTGCTGGGAATGGGGCATTATACAGTAATACCAGGGGACGTGTCTGGATGATGACTGGAGAGGTGACTGCTGGGAATGGGACATTATACAGTAACACCAGGGGATGTGTCTGGGTGATGACTGGAGAGGTGACTGCTGGGAATGGGACATTATACAGTAACACCAGGTGATGTGTCTGGGTGATGACTGGAGAGGTGACTGCTGGGAATGGGACATTATACAGTAACACCAGGGGATGTGTCTGGGTGATGACTGGAGAGGTGACTGCCGGGAATGGGGTATTATACAGTAACACCAGGGGATGTGTCTGGGTGATGACTGGAGAGGTGACTGCTGGGAATGAGGCATTATACAGTAACACCGGGAGACGTGTCTGGGTGATGACTGGAGAGGTGACTGCTGGGAATGGGGCATTATACAGTAACACCAGGGGATGTGTCTGGGTGATGATTGGAGAGGTGACTGCTGGGAATGGGACATTATACAGTAACACCAGGGGATGTGTCTGGGTGATGACTGGAGAGGTGACTGCTGGGAATGGGACATTATACAGTAACACTGGGGGACGTGTCTGGGTGATGACTGGAGAGGTGACTGGTGGGAATGGGACATTATACAGTAACACCAGGGGACGTGTCTGGGGGATGACAGGAGAGGTGACTGCTGGGAATGGGACATTATACAGTAACACCAGGGGACGTGTCTGGGGGATGACAGGAGAGGTGACTGCTGGGAATGGGACATTATACAGTAACACCAGGGGACGTGTCTGGGGGATGACAGGAGAGGTGACTGCTGGGAATGGGACATTATACAGTAACACCAGGGGGGGTGTCTGGGTGATGACTGGAGAGGTGACTGCTGGGAATGGGACATTATACAGTAACACCAGGGGATGTGTATGGGTGATGACTGGAGAGGTGACTGCTGGGAATGGGGCATTATACAGTAACACCAGGGGATGTGTCTGGGTGATGACTGGAGAGGTGACTGCTGGGAATGGGACATTATACAGTAACACCGGGGGATGTGTCTGGGTGATGACTGGAGAGGTGACTGCTGGGAATGGGACATTATACAGTAACACGGGGGATATGACTGGAGAGGTGACTGCTGGGAATGGGACATTATACAGTAACACCAGGGGATGTGTCTGGGTGATGACTGGAGAGGTGACTGCTGGGAATGGAACATTATACAGTAACACCAGGGGATGTGTCTGGGTGATGACTGGAGAGGTGACTGCTGGGAATGGGGCATTATACAGTAACACCAGGGGATGTGTCTGGGTGATGACTGGAGAGGTGACTGCTGGGAATGGGACATTATACAGTAACACCGGGGGATGTGTCTGGGTGATGACTGGAGAGGTGACTGCTGGGAATGGGACATTATACAGTAACACCAGGGGATGTGTCTGGGTGATGACTGGAGAGGTGACTGCTGGGAATGGGACATTATACAGTAACACCAGGGGATGTGTCTGGGAGATGACTGGAGAGGTGACTGCTGGGAATGGGACATTATACAGTAACACCAGGGGACGTGTCTGGGAGATGACTGGAGAGGTGACTGCTGGGAATGGTACATTATACAGTAACACCAGGGGACGTGTCTGGGTGATGACTGGAGAGGTGACTGCTGGGAATGGGACATTATACAGTAACACCAGGGGACGTGTCTGGGTGATGACTGGAGAGGTGACTGCTGGGAATGGGACATTATACAGTAACACCAGGGAACGTGTCTTGGTGATGACTGGATAGGTGACTGCTGGGAATGGGACATTATACAGTAACACCGGGGGATGTGTCTGGGTGATGACTGGAGAGGTGACTGCTGGGAATGGGACATTATACAGTAACACCAGGATGTGTCTGGGTGATGACTGGAGAGGTGACTGCCGGGAATGGGACATTATACAGTAACACCAGGGGACGTGACTGGGTGATGACTGGAGAGGTAACTGCTGGGAATGGTACATTATACAGTAACACCAGAGAACGTGTCTGGGTGATGACTGGAGAGGTGACTGCTGGGAATGGGGCATTATACAGTAACACCAGGGGACGTGTCTGGGTGATGACTGGAGAGGTGACTGCTGGGAATGGGACATTATACAGTAACACCGGGGGATGTGTCTAGGTGATGGCTGGAGAGGTGACTGCTGGGAATGGGACATTATACAGTAACACCGGGGGATGTGTCTAGGTGATGGCTGGAGAGGTGACTGCTGGGAATGGGACATTATACAGTAACACCAGGGGACGTGACTGGGTGATGACTGGAGAGGTAACTGCTGGGAATGGTACATTATACAGTAACACCAGAGAACGTGTCTGGGTGATGACTGGAGAGGTGACTGCTGGGAATGGGGCATTATACAGTAACACCAGGGGACGTGTCTGGGTGATGACTGGAGAGGTGACTGCTGGGAATGGGACATTATACAGTAACACCGGGGGATGTGTCTGGGTGATGGCTGGAGAGGTGACTGCTGGGAATGGGACATTATACAGTAACACCGGGGGATGTGTCTAGGTGATGGCTGGAGAGGTGACTGCTGGGAATGGGACATTATACAGTAACACCAGGGGATGTGTCTGGGTGATGACTGTATCACTGTGTGTGTCAGGTTCCTATAAGGTGTCAGGATGTCACTGTCTATGTCTCCATGCAGGTGGGGGAGTATATAGAGGAACACAGGGGTCTGTACAAGGACGTGATGATGGAGAATCACTGGCCCCTCACATCACTGGGTAAGAGGAGACTGTCATGTATTGTACAGGGGAGAGCAGGTATGGGGGCCCCCTATATACACACATCACCTGATAATCACATATATACACTGTACTCAGTCACTGTGTGTCTCCTACAGATGGGCCCAGTAACAGAGATACCCCAGAGAGATGTCCCTGTCCTCTGTATTCCCAGGATTGTACAGAGGAGAATCACAGGATCCCACAGGAAGATCAGGTAGGTGGGATTTAGGGTCTCACCAATATACCAAAGTGACTGTCACTATATGATCTGTAGAGGAGCTGTGTGTCTTATACACTGATATTATACTGTTTCACCTCAGTTTAATCTGACTGTATGCAAATGTAATTATAGTCTGTGTTTTTTTTGTTTGTTTTTTCTCTTGTGTCGTAGAGGATGCTTGGGTCCATATTAGTACCATGGGGTATAGACGGGTCCACCAGGAGCCATTGGCACTTTAAGAGTTTGAGAGTGTGGGCTGGCTCCTCCCTCTATGCCCCACCTACCAGACTCAGTTTAGAAAATGTGCCCGGAGGAGCCGGTCACAGCTAGGGGAGGGAGCTCTCCTGGGTTCTCTTAGGAAAAGTGTATTTTCTTTATTTCAGAGTTTATTTTTTTACAGGGAGGCTGCTGGTGACAGCCTCCTTGCAGGCGAGGGACTGAGAGGGGAGGAGTAGTGTCCGCCCTGCATGGTCCTGCCCCTGCTGACTGGACGTTGAGCTCCAGCGGGGTCTGATCACGTCCCGCTGCAGGGGAGCGCTCTCCCTGGCAGCCAGCTGCCACACCCTCAGGGAACTGAAGATGACGAGTGAGTCACTGTCCCCCCTCGCAAGCGGAAGGCTCAGCGGTACTGCGGTGAAGCCCTGGGCCAGCTTCGGATCCTAATCTGACCACAAGCAGCCTGTCGGGGGTCTGTGGATCCAGGCCAGCATAAATCCCTCCGGCCAGTATAATCTTCATTGAGCGGGAAGACAGCGCCATTGAGGGGGCGGAGATTCTCCTCAGAGCGGACCCAGCAGCGTTCAGCGCCATTTTCCTGCCAGTGGATGCCAGGTCTCTCCTGAATGACTCCAGCTATCTGTACGGTACCAGGGGGCTGTAGAAGGGGGGGGAGGCTGTATTATAGGCTGTCTCTCCTATTAAGGGGCACAGTCAGCGCTGGTTTGGGGTCTCCCTATACCTGTAATAGCGCTGTGTTTGGGTTGGCTCCAATCTCTGTGTCTCTCTGCCATTCTTGGGGGGAAACTCTGTCTTCCAGTACCCTGTGTGTATGTGGGGTGTTTGAGGGTGTGTGACAACATGTCCGGGGACACTGTTTCATATGCTGCAGAGGATTTGTCTTCCCAGGAAGATCCCATGCCATGTAATCAGGATTGCACTGTTTTAGCACAGATCCCAGCTAGAGAGCCAGAATGGTTAGCCTCTCTGAGGAGGACTATTTCCCAGATTTCTGATAGGGTTGCTAGGACTGAGCATGCCATTCAGGTCCTCCAGTCGTCTATGGTGGTGTGGACTGATTCTGCCTCCTCGGGGTCCCCTGCGGTTCATTCTCACAAACGTGCGCTGGCAATTATGCAGGATGACACGGACACCGACTCTGACGCTGTAGACGGTGACGGGGATGTGTTGAGGGGGACGGCATCACTTGCCAAGCGGGTGCAGGTGATGATTGAGGCTGTTAGGGATGTTGTACACATTTCAGACACAGCTCCGGAACAGGTGGAGGAGGCCTTCTTCACAGATAATAAGAAGCCCCCCCTCACCTTCCCGGCATCCAAGGAATTGAATGCTATCTTTGAAAAGGCATGGAAAACTCCAGAAAAGAAATTCCAGATTCCCAAGAGGGTCTTGGTGGCTTTTCCGTTCCCAGAGGAAGATAGAAAGAGATGGGAGTCCCCACCGATGGTCGACTCCTCTGTCTCCAGGCTGTCCAAACAGGTGGTATTACCGGTCCCGGGATCTACCACGTTAAAGGACCCGGCAGATCGCAAAGGTGGATGCTACACGGAAATCCATTTACACGGCTTCAGGGGCCATATTGCGGCCTACTATGGCCTGTGCTTGGATTGCTAAAGCTATTGCCAGGTGGTCAATCACTCTACAGGAGGAGTCATCTACGCTGGACAAAGGTGACGTTGATTTATTTTTACGTAATAATCAGGATTCTGCAGGGTTCCTGGTGGATTCCATGAAAGACCTGGGTTCCATGGCTGCGTGGATCTCCTCCATGTCCGTCTCGGCTCGCAGGGGTCTCTGGCTGCGCAACTGGTCTGCGGACGCGGAATCCAGGAAGTGTGTGGAGAGCCTACCATACAAAGGTCAGGCTCTCTTTGGGGAGGCGCTGGATGCGTGGATTACCACGGCTACCGCGGGTAAGTCTCCTTTTCTCCCCTCAGTTGCACCGGCTACGAAGAAACCTTTCTCGTATGTCCTAGAGTAGGCATTCCCAACCACGGTCCTCAAGGCACACCAACAGTGCAGGTTTTAGTGATATCCAGGCTGCAGCACAGATGGTTAAATCAAAATAACTGAGCTACTAATTAAGTCACTTGTGCTGAAGCCTGGATATCACTAAAACCTGCACTGTTGGTGTGCCTCGAGGACCGTGGTTGGGAATGCCTGTCCTAGAGGATGCTGGGGTCACCAAAAGAACCATGGGGTGTAGACGGGATCCGCAGGAGACATGGGCACTTTAAGACTTTTAAGGGGCATGACCTGGCTCCTTCCTCTGTATCCCTCTCCAGACTCAGTTTAGAATTGTGCCCAGTGAGACTGGATGTACTCCAGGGGAGCTCTACTGAGTTTCTCTGAAAAGACTTATGTTAGGTTTTTATGTTCAGGGAGGACTGCTGGCAACAGGCTCCCTGCTTCGTGGGACCTAGGGGAGAGAAGCAGAATCTCTTCCGTATAAGGGTGGTGTGTTTGGTGACGGCCTCACTGATTTAGACTCTACGGCTACCGCGGGTAAGTCGTCCTTTTTACCTAATGTTCCTGCGCAACAAAAGAAAACACACCACTATTAAATGCAGTCCTTTCGGCCCAATAAATACAGGAGAGGCCGAGGTTCCTCCTTCCTCGCTACTAGAGGTAGGGGAAGAGGTAAACGAGCACCCGCCTCATCGAGTTCCCAGGAGCAGAAGTCCTCCCTGGCTTCTGCCAAATCCACCACATGATGCTGGGACTCCCATAAGGGAACCCGCACCGGTGGGGGCACGTCTAAAGCTCTTCAGTCAGTTCTAGTTTCGCTCAGGCCTGGACCCGTGGGTTTTACAAATAGTGTCCCAAGGGTTCAAACTAGAGTTTCAAGACTTCCCCCTCGCCGTTTTTTTTTTTTCAAATTGGCCTTACCAGCTTCTCTTCTAGACAGGGAGGTGGTCTGCGGCACGATACAAAAGTTGTATCAAAACCAGGTTGTGATCCCGGTTCCCCTGTCACAACAGGGATAAGGCTTTTATTCAAGCCTATTCGTGGTCCTGAAGCCGGACGGTTCGGTCAGACCGATCCTAAACCTAAAATCTCTCAATTTCTACCTGAAGAAATTCAAGATGGAGTCTCTCCGAGTGGTGATCTCCAGTCTGGAGGAAGGGGATTTTATGGTGTCGTTGGACATAAAGGAGGGCCTACTTGCATGTTCCCATTTATCCTCCACATCAGGCTTACCTGAGGTTTGCAATTCAGGATTGTCATTACCAATTCCAGCCGTTGCCGTTTGGTCTGTCCACGGCTCCGAGGATTTTCACCAAGGTGATGGCGGAAATTATGTTTCTCCTCCGCAAGCAAGGAGTCACAATTATCCCGTACTTGGACGATCTCCCGATAAAAGCGAGATTAAGGGATCAGTTGGTACAGAACATTGCACTATCCCTGACAGTGCTTCAACAACATGGTTGAAGCACAGTTTATTTCCGACAACTTGGTTGGCGTTTTTGGGAATGATACTGGACACAGACCTGCAGAGTTTTTCTTCCAGTGGAAAAGGCTCTGAAGATTCAGGGTCTGGTCAAACTCATACTGAAACCAGCAACAGTCTCCATCCATCAATGCATTTGGTTGCTGGGGAAGATGGTTGCGGCCTACGAGGCCATTCGATTTGACAGGTTCCATGCCAGAGTTTTTCAGTGGGACCTGTTGGACAAGTGGTCCGGATCCCACTTCCACATGCACCGGAGGATAATCCTGTCTTCCAAGACCAGAATCTCACTCCTGTGGTGGCTGCACAGCTCTCACCTCCTAGAGGGGCGCAGGTTCGGGACCCAGGACTGGATCCTAGTGACCACGGATGCAAGTCTCCGAGGTTGGGGGGCAGTCACATAAGGGGAAAACTTCCAAGGAAAATGGTCAAGTCAGGAAACTTGACTCCACATCAACGTTCTGGAATTAAGAGCCATTTACAACGGCCTTCTACAAGCGGAACGTCTTCTTCGCACTCTGCCCGTACTGATCAAATCGGACAATGTCACAGCAGTAGCATACATAAACTGCCAGGGCAGAACAAAACGCAGAGCGGCGATGGCAGAAGCCACAAAGATTCTCCGCTGGGAGGAAAAGCATACAAGCGCTCTATCTGCGATATTCATTCCAGGAGTGGACAGCTGGGAAGCAGACTTCCTCAGCAGACACTATCTCCATCCAGGAGAGTGGGGCCTCCATCAAAAGGTCTTCACAGAAGTGACAAGTCTTTGGGGGGTTCCCCATATAGACATGATGGCGTCTCGTCTCAACTAGAAGCTTCAGAGGTATTGGTCCAGGGACCCTCAAGCAACAGCAGTGGATGCACTGGTGACACCGTGGGTGTTTCAGTCGGTGTATGTATTCCCTCCACTTCCTCTCATTCCAAAAGTTCTAAAGATCTTGTGAAGAACAAAAGTTCGAGCAGTCCTCCTGGTCCCAGACTGGCCAAGGAGGATTTGGTACCCGGATCTTCGGGCATTACTCGTAGAAGATCCCTGGCCTCTTCCTCTCCGCGAAGACCTGTTGCAGCAAGGGCCGTGCGTGTATCATGACTTACAGCGGCTACGTTTGACGGCATGGCGGTTGAACGCCTGATCCTAGCTCGCAAGGGTATTCCCAGCGAGGTTATTCCCACTCTTAATCAGGCCAGAAAAGGAGTTACGTTGAAACATTACCACCGTATTTGGAGAAAATATGTTTCTTGGTGTGAATCCAAGAAGGCTCCTACGGAGGAATTTCAGCAGGGGCGTTTTTTCCATTTTCTGCAAGCAGGTGTGGATGCGGGCCTAAAATTGGGCTCGATTAAGGTTCAGATTTCAGCCTTATCGGTTTTCTTTCAAAAACAATTGGCCTCCCTTCCGGAAGTTCAGACTTTCGTGAAGGGTGTGTTACACATCCAACCTCCATTTGTGGCACCATGGGACCTTAATGTGTTGTTGCAGTTCCTTCAATCACGTTGGTTTGAACCCTTAGGGAAGGTGGAATTGAAATTCCTCACTTGGAAAGTGGTCATCCTGTTGGCCTTGGCATCCACAAGGCGGGTGTCTGAGTTAGCGGCCTTGTCTCAAAAGAGCCCTTATTTGATCTTTCATGAATATAGAGCAGAGTTGAAAACTCGTCAACATTTTCTGCCGAAAGTGGTTTCATCTTTCCACATGAACCAAACGATTGTGGTGCCAGTGGCTACTGACTCTTTGGTTGAATCAAAGTCTCTGGATGTGGTCAGAGCTTTGAAAATTTATGTCGCCAGAACTGCTCCGATTAGGAAAACAGAGGCTCTGTTTGTCCTGTATGCTCCCAACAAGATTGGGTGTCCTGCTTCCAAGCAGACTATTGCACGCTGGATCTATAATACGATTCAGCAAGCTCATTCCACGGCAGGATTGCTGTTACCAAAATCGGTGAAGGCCCACTCTACTAGGAAGGTGGGTTCGTCCTGGGCGGCTGCCCGGGGAGTCTCGGCATTGCAACTTTGCCGAGCTGCTACTTGGTCGCCTGTCCCAGTGCGTACTGTATCTGCGGTATTCGTTGTGGTTACACAGTAGTTGTGTTTCACTTCTGTTCAGCATGTTGCTGAATTTTGTTCATGTCCGTTGACGTGTTCAGTTGAATGTCATGTTGTACGGCATGCTTAAGGCGTGAGCTGGTATGATGCTCACCATGGTTTAATAATTATTTTCCTCAAAATCTCCGTCTCTCTGGGCACAGTTCCTATACTGAGTCTGGAGGAGGGATATAGAGGGAGGAGCCAGGTCACGCCCCTTAAAAGTCTTAAAGTGCCCATGTCTCCTGCGGATCCCGTCTATACCCCATGGTTCTTTTGATGACCTCGGCATCGTCTACGGACTAAGAGAAAAGGATTTACCGGTAGGTATCAAAATCCTATTTTTTAATCTACCACGTCACAGTCCTTTTGGCCTGCGAGGCCTAGAAAGAATAAGCCTTCGAACACCTTCTTCAGAGGTGGTCGTGCCAAAGGAAAGAAACCTGCTCCCGCAGGTTCCCAGACCCAGAAGCCCGCTTCTGATATCCCTAGGTCCTCCGCATGACGGTGGACAGCTAGGCCTGGAGGAAGGTCAGGTGGGGGCTAGACTCTGGCAGTTCAGCCACGTCTGGGTGTCGTCTGGCCTGGACCCCAGGGTCCTGGATATAGTGTCCAGGGGGTACAGACTGGAGTTTCAAGATCCCCCGCCTCACCTTTTCTTCAGGTTGGGCTTGCCAGCCCTGCTGGCAGACAGGACAATTCTTTTGGAGGCCATCAGAAAATTGGTGGTGTCAGAGGTCCTTGTTCCTGTCCCACTTCAGCAGTGGAACAAGGGTTATTATTTGAACCTTTTTGTGGTACCGAAACCGGATGGTTCGGTACGGCCTATTCTAAACTTAAAATCTTTGAACCCTTATCTCAGGGAGTTCAAATTCAAGATGGCATCTGAGAGCTGTCATCTCAGGACTGTCGGAGGGGGAGTTTCTGGTGTCCCTGGACATCAAGGATGCTTACCTCCACATTCCAATTTGTACGCCGCATCAAGCATATCTCAGGTTTGCGCTGATGGACGATCATTATCAGTTCCAGGCGCTACCATTTGGCCTCTCCACAGCACTGAGGATCTTCATCAAGGTGATAGCGGAGATGATGGTTCTCCTCCGCAAACAGGGGGTGAACATAATTCCATATCTGGACGATCTCCTGATCAATGCGTTGTCCAGGGTGAGGTTGTTGCGTTACATCGCGCTCAGGAGGCACGGTTGGATCCTAAACCTTCCAAAGTCTCATCTGGAGCCGACAAAGAGGCTGTCTTTCCTGGGAATGATCCTCGACACGGAAGTGCAGAGGGTATTTCTGCCGGTGGATTAAGCGTTGGTGATTCAAGCAATGATCTGGGAGGTCCTAAAGCCTACCCGGGTATCTGTTCATCAATGCATACACTTTCTGGGGAAGATGGTTGCTGCCTACGAGGCTCTGCAGTACGGCAGGTTTCATGCTCGACTCTTTCAGCTGGACCTATTGGACCAGTGGTCGGGCTCTTACCTACACATGCACAAGAGGATACGCCTGTCTCCAAAAGCCAGGATTTCACTCCTCTGGTGGCTGCAACTTCCGCACCTTCTGGAAGGGAGAAGGTTCGGAATTCAAGACTGGATCCTTTTAACCACAGATGCAAGTCTAAGAGGTTGGGGAGCAGTCACTCTGGGGGAAACCTTTCAGGGACGATGGTCGGATCAAGAGTCACTTCTCCCAATAAACATCCTGGAACTCAGGGCCGTTTACAACGCCCTTCTGCAAGCAGCACACCTTTTACGGGATCGGGCTGTTCAGGTGCAGTCGGACAATGTGACCACAGTGGCCTACATAAACCGACAAGGCGGAATGAAGAGCAGCGCTGCCATGTCAGAGGTGTCAAAAATCCTCATCTGGGCAAAAAGGCACGCGGTGGCGATATCGGCAATCTTCATTCCGGTCGTAGACAACTGGGAAGCAGACTTCCTCAGCAGACACGATCTCCATCCAGGGGAGTGGGGCCTCCATCCGAAGGTGTTCGAGGAGGTAACCGGTTGGTGGGGGGTTCCCCACATATACATGATGGCCTCACGCCTCAACAAGAAGCTTCGGAGGTACTGTTCCAGGTCAAGAGACCGACAGGCAGTGGTGGTGGACGCACTGGTAACACCGTGGGTGTTTAAGTCAGTGTATGTTTTCCCTCCACTTCCTCTGATACCAAAGGTTCTTCAGTTTTGTGAGAAGAACAAAGGTTGAGGCTATCCTCATTGCTCTGGACTGGCCAAGGAGGGCTTGGTACGCGGATCTGCTGGATCTTCTGCTGGAAGATCCACGGCCTTTACCTCTTCGGGAGGATCTGCTTCTGCAGGGGCCGTTCGCTTATCAAGACTTACCGCGGCTACGTTTGACTGCATGGCAGTTGAACGCCAGATCTTAGCTCGGAAAGGTATCCTGAGTGAGGTCATTCCTACCCTGATACAGGCCAGGAAGGGGGTAACGTCTAAACATTACCATCGCATTTGGAAGAAATATATTTCTTGGTGTGAGGCCAAGAAGTTTCCGGCGGTGGAGTTTTAACTTGGACGTTTTCTCCTTTTCCTGCAAGCTGGGGTGGATATGGGACTGAGCCTGGGCTCCATCAAGGTCCAGATCTCTGCTTTGTCCATCTTCTTCCAAAAACAATTGGCTGTTCTTCCTGAGGTTCAGACCTTTTTGAAAGGGGTTCTGCACATCCAGCATCCCTTTGTGGCTCCTATGGCTCCATGGGATCTTGATGTGGTGTGGCAGTTCCTGCAATCTAGTTGGTTTGAGCCTCTACAGGAGGCTGACCTCAAGTTTCTCACATGGAAGGCGGTCACCTTGTTGGCCTTGGCTTCTGCACAACTCGTGTCGGAATTGGGGGCTTTATCTTGTAAAAGCCCCTATCTGATCTTCCATGAAGACAGGGCGGAACTTAGGACTCATGCACAGTTCCACCAAAGGTTGTGTCGGCTTTCCACATCAACCAACCTATTGTGGTGCCAGTGGCTACTGACTCAATTACTTCAAAGGCCTTGGATGTAGGGAGGACTTTGAAGATTTACGTGAAGAGGACGGCTCGTCATAGGAAAAGTGACTCTCTGTTTGTCCTCTATGATCCAAAAAAAATTCGATTTCCTGCTGGATCAGGTTCACTATCCAGTATGCTTATTCCACGGCAGGATTGCCGTGTCCGAGATCTGTAAAGGCCCACTCTACTCGTAAAGTGGGCTCTTCCTGGGCGGCTGCCCGGGGTATCTCGGCGGTACAACTCTGCCAAGCAGCTACTTGGTCTGGGTCGAACACGTTTTGCCAAGTTTTACAAGTCCGATACTTTGGCCTCTGATGACCTCAAGTTTGGTCAAGCAGTGTTGCAGGAGCCTCCGCTCTCCCTCCCGTACTGGGAGCTTTGGTACATCCCCATGCTACTATTATGGACCTCAGCATCCTCTAGGACGTAAGAGAAAATAGGATTTTGGTTACCTACCGGTAAATCCTTTTCTCGTAGTCCGTAGAAGATGCTGGGCATTGGTTTTATGGTTCAGTGTTACCTGGTTCCTAGGTAAATTCTGCGTTGTTTATTATTTCAGCTGTTGCTGAAGTTGTTCCGGCATGTTGTCCGGATTATCCTGTTTGTGTGAGCTGGTATAAATCTCGCCACTATCTGTGTAATGCCTTCTCTCTAAGTATGTTGTCTCCTCGGGTACAGTTTCTAGACTGAGTCTGGTAGGAGGGGCATAGAGGGAGGAGCCAGCCCACACTCTTAAACTCGTAAAGTGCCAATGGCTCCTGGTGGACCCGTCTATACCCCTTGGTACTAATATGGACCCCAGCATCCTCTATGGACTACGAGAAAAGGATTTACCGGTAGGTAACCAAAATCCTATTTTTTTAGGTAGAACATCTGTCTTATATTAAAACAGAAGATACAGAGGGAGAAGAAGAGACGTATGTGACTGTTATAAAAGAAGAAGATATAGACGGAGAAGAGGAGACATATGTGACTGATATAAAGGCAGAAGATATAGAGGGAGAAGAGGAGACGTATGTGACTGATATAAAGACAGAAGATATAGAGGGAGAAGAAGAGACATATGTGACTGATATAAAGGCAGAAGATACAGAGGGAGAAGAAGAGACGTATGTGACTGATATAAAGGCAGAAGATACAGAGGGAGAAGAAGAGACGTATGTGACTGATATGAAGGCAGAAGATACAGAGGGAGAAGAAGAGATGTATGTGACTGATATAAAGGCAGAAGATACAGAGGGAGAAGAAGAGACATATGTGACTGATATAAAGGCAGAAGATATAGAGGGAGAAGAAGAGACGTATGTGACTGATATGAAGGCAGAAGATATAGAGGGAGAAGAAGAGACGTATGTGAGGGGTGATCAGCAGTGTAAGGAGGAGGAGATCCCTACAGATATCAGCACAGGTGAGTAATAAACACTTATTACAGAAGTCACATATTCTCATTGCTCAGTCACTACAGCAATCTCTTATCCTACACCCTCCTCTGCCATCAGCCCTGTTCTCAGTTGGGTGTTTCTAACACAAGGCTATCCATGACAAATATCACATGTAGAGAGTTATTACACACAGCACTATAATGTTATTAAAAGTAACAAACAGAAGTTTATTAGTGATTATAAATGTGTATATACGTATGTATATAATATAATTGGTATTGTTTTTTGTGGAGTGCCTAATTTATATGCATTTTGTTAGATGATGCAGGTATGAAATGTTTCCTGCTATACTGTAGACCTGAGCTCACCAAATACAATTCGTATAAGATTTAGAAATAATATGAAATTTGAATCTAGAACTTCAAGTAAAACAGAGTAAAAGCTTATCACAAGTACATATTTGTATAATCATAAGGCAAGCGTTTTGCACTTGTTGTCACCCTTGCATGGGCGGGCTTGTTCTTATCCACTCCAATTCACTCTAAATCCAAATTGCGTGTCACCCAATGCGTTTTGTCAATAGTGACTTCTTCAGGGGTGTTTTCTGTTAAAGGCTTTATCCTCAAATATCAATTGTGCAGACTTGAAATAATTGTGTAACCTTCAGACGGTAATTGTGGACTTGTTCATGATGAACACATTCCTAATTACTTGTGAATAATAGTTCCTGCTCTGTGCAGTTCTGAGGTTATGACTTTAGGGAATGTAATGGTCAGATCAAATATTGCTCAATCTAAGGTCTCCCAGTAGCCTTACTACATACATAAATGTGTCTTGCATTACTATTTTAACTAACAATAATAAACAGTGGAGTTTTAGTTCATGTATTGCTCAGTGCATTTAAGCCTGCAGCCCCCGACAAGGGACCCCGCTATACTGCAGGTCCTACTCTATTGCTCAAAATAATTACCATAAAAACAGCTATCACATTAGTGTAAAACTTTAGGTTTGCTCTCAGCATCGGAACATTTGCCGAAAGGCTTGGATTGGTTTTCAGATCATCAGCTGACGTGCCACCACATCTCACGTGGCCCTCCAATTCACCAGATCTGGGACTGTGGGACTGTTTGGCTGGGTCCGGCATTGTACTGTTGGTGCAGTTCCTGATGCGTTTGGAACGATTGGTGGTTGCTAGGGGTCCTAAATGCCTGTGGTCCTGATTTGTCATGATCTACTTTTGCCCACTGTCCCACAGCTGAGATTCTTGGTGTCCATGCTTCTTCCACTGTAGATGGATACTACTCACTGTCTACAAGGGATCACCAACAAACAAATGCCGGTCTCTGCCAAAACCAATGGCTCCCTTATGCCAGTCGTATCACGTGCATGACCTATGGTCCCATCTGAAAAAGAAACAATATCTCAACAAATTTGCGTTGTATCAATACCTCAGACATTCACAATGATCATCCAGTAGTTTGTGTCACCATCTACACACATGTGCACGTCCCATGTCGTTGTACTTCTATATATTTTGGTAAAGCAGCACTCCTCAAGAAGACCTGAAGTTGATATTAAAGAATCAATAGCTGGTGCCCTCCAAACCAGGCTGCATCAGCTGGTGTAACGTAATGTAGAATCCATACAAGGAGGCACTCAGAATAAATAGACCAGGCAGGTTTAGTGTACCAACGTTTCTATTCGCAGCATTTTCGTTAGGGTGCAGAACACAAGAGACATACAACCACTCACCTAATATACCCGGTGGAACCGTCCATGTCGCCATCCGTTGCGCGCTCCAGCACATCAAAGTGACGTCATCTGACGCACGCTACGTCCGGGTACACGGAGAGAACCTCGTCCACGTGACCAATAGTAACCAATGAGGAGAAAAGTATCAAGTAACCTGCCAACAAAACAGTGTAACAACACCGATCAAATTCTATCCTCTTAGATATATATATCTCTCTCCGGCAGGGACCACAGGTTATCCATAGGATAACATTGGGATATGATGACGTGACAGCGGATTTGCAACAAACTGTCAAAGCTTTCAGCCTCCCAGCATGCAACGGGCCTGTCCATATATCCCCGCCTCCTGGCTCAGGCAAATCGGCTTCTTGTTTGGTGCGGCAGGAGCCGGATCATGGTCAGAGGGCTGATGTTTAGCAGCCATAAGTTTTCTTATTTTATTTTTATATGAGTGATCTTTCTAAAAAACATCTTATACGCACCTCAGAGTCGCTCCAACAACTCCCCGCCGGGTCGCGACAACGCTTTCCCATGTGTACAGTGAGGCAGGCACAGGTTCTGGTAAACCTTCATGGGCTACTTTGCACAGACATTATCCAATGTAGCTGAACAGTTTATACCAGCTCCTATACCGTGATAGGTTTCACTATTAACCCTTACATGCAACATTCATTCTGAGGTTTATACACCTAGGGAATTGTCAGCCTCTCAAAAAAGCAGGCTGAAACGCTAGTGGTACGTAAATCACATAGACATGATACAACATCTTCACAGTCTACACATGTTTTAGATGAGGACTCGTTGGAGGATGAGGACTCATTGCACTTCAGAAGGTCTCAGCTCAGTGGACATATCTGAGCTAATTAGTGCTATGTAAGCCATTCTATCCTCAGAAGAGGCAGCAGAGCCTGTGTTAAAAAACTAAGGCAACTGTGTTTAAACATCCCAAAACAGCTGATGGAAATTTTGGGTTACGCCCAGTAGGAAATTAGTATTCCAGGAAATGGAATTGCAATTATCCTCGTCCAGCTGGGGACTGTTTAAAAAAAAAAAAAAGGGAGATGGCTCCCAAAGTAGATTCGCAGGTCTTAGATTGGTGCGAAAATCGACATTACTTTTGTTTTCAACATCAATAAATGATGTCACTGGTTGTGTGGCCTGACTGGAAAGGCAGCAGGAAGCAGGATAAAGGAGCTCCTGCTTATATAGGTCCTTTCTGCCTTTTACAGCTGTTCTACGGGCTCTTTCGGGCCCTTTCTTGCCCCTCTGTGTGTTTTGTAGGTTGCGGAGCCGGGGAGCCATTCATTTGGCTTTTGCAGGTTGTAGCGTACTCCCGGATCCTAAGCCGCGGACTGAAGTTGTGCAGTGATCCCACCACGGACCAGACCTCAGTGAGGTAGCGCTGCTACTCACCAAGGGCTGTGCGCCCTGTCCACTCTTGTGCCTAGCCGTGCTGTTGGAGTCATGTGGAGAGGCTGACTGGGGATCAGCGGTGACCGCGGCTGGAGACACAGAGCGGAGCTGCTCTCCCGGCATCTGATGCGGTGCATACTACGGGGATTGGTGGCCTCAGCAGGGACGCGTCAGTTTAGTCAGCTCACCTGCCCGCAGCCTGCCTTCTCCTACTGTCCGGCCGTTGAAGCCCTGAGTCGTGGCAGCGGGGAATACATGGAGTGCTTGCCTGTCATCACTCCAGCAGTGTCCTGGCATCTCCCCTCTCCTCCTAACCCATGGTGCTACGGGGGAATCTGGCGGAGCTTTGAATTATAGAGAACATACACGTGGGGTTCCTATGCATCCAGATACGCTACCCTGCGCTTCTGCATCCTAGTACCCTCTCCTGCCTTATTACTGACCTGGTTCACCCACCATAGCCGGCCAGTTTCTTCTGATTTGGGCTTCCCTGCCAGAAGTGGCCATCTTGAAAACTATAGAAGTATAGCCACATGCCCTCCTGAAACCAGCCGCTTCTCTGGGAGCTACAGACACTGACAGCCCATGATCAGTGCCCTTCACTACAGCCTCAGTGATTTCCGGCAGGAACTTCTGCCGCTGCGGCCCTACCTGGGCAGTAAAAGTGGTCGCCTGAACTGCTTTTATTATTATTATTATTATTATTATTGCCTGGCCTCCACTCCTGCTCTGTTGACTCCCTCTAGTGGCAGACTGTGCTGACTACATCCTCCATACTGTTTGACTTCTTCAATACTTCTGCTATGGCCTCCTGACCTTGTTCTCTAATCTCCATAATGTTATGCTGATGAATGGTCAGAACTGGAAAATCATCTCATAAGAAAGCTAAACCCATTGTTTAAACTCGTTGTTTAAACCCATGGCTAGCCAGGTGGGCTCTCTTCTTCTCTCGGTTCTCCTTCAAACTCTTTAACCGCCCAGGAACCTTATATCGAAGAGCAGATGCACTATCTCGTTATTTTCAAACGAATGATTCACTCAACTCCTCTGAGAAACAATTTATTCTGAATCCGGCTTCATTTGCTCCAGCTCGTACTGTTCGGGCTGTAACACACTGGCCGGTTTCTCCCGGCTGGCAAAAAGCCAGACAAACTTTGTCCGGCTTTTTGCCATCCGGGAGAAACCGGCAGAGTCTGTCACACAGGACGGCTTTGAGCCGTGTGTAATGCTGTGCGCATGTGCAGCATTAGACACGGCTTGGGAAAAAGGCGTTGTGTGTGAAAGCTCCCCTTCACACACACACGGTTCACTGACTGCAAAGACGGCCCGGCAGCCGGACCTTCCAGTGGATAGTTCCGGCTGCAACCCAGCAGCCAGGCCGGGGCCGTGCAGTGTGAAGGGACCCTACCCCTCGCACTGTTAATTACAATACCGGCACAGGAAAAAGCCGGATGCTTTTTCCCGGCCGGCAAAAGCCGGCTCGTGTGTTTTAGCCCTTCCTCTACCTCCTCCGGGGAGAACTTTTGTAGCACCAAAATTTTGCAGGAAATTGCTTACGTGGGCTCATTCTTCATCTTTCATGCGTCATGCCAGTGGTCTTAAGACTCTCGGGTTCATTCAGCGATTCTACTGGTAGCCTCATCTTAAAACGGATGTCTTTGAATTTGTAGCAGCCTTTTCCAAGTGTGTTCAACATAAAAGTCCACGAACATCTACCTCGGGTCTTCTTCATCCACTTCCAATACCTCTAAAGCCTTGGACTCACATCTCTATGGATTTCATAACTGATTTGCCAGTCTCCATAGGGCACAACACCATTTGGGTCATTTGTGGAATGATTTTCGAAGATGGCTCACTTCATACCCCTCACCGGTCTTCCCTCTGCTCCTCAGCTATCCAAATTGTTTTTCTCATAGATTTTTCATTTGCTTGGCCTTCCACAGGAAATAGTTTCTGATCAGGGTCCTCAATTCCTCGCCAAGTTCTGGAAAGCTCTCAGCTCTGTTCTAGGAATCAAGTTGAACTTCTCTTCAGCCTACCATCCCCAGACTGACTGACAGACTGAGAGAGTCGACCAAGATCTGGAAACTTTCTTATGGATGTTCATGTCCCCTGCTCAGGAAGACTGGATGGATTACCTCCCATTTGCTGAGTTTGCATACAATAACCTATATCATTCTTCTACCAATTCCACTCCTTTCTTCATTAACTATAGTTTTCATCCACGAGTTCCTTCCTTCTAATCTCTCCCACCTCTTGAGGTTCCTGCTGCTGAATCTGCTCTTCGTCATATCACTAAGATTTGGAGACAAATTTATAAGGCGCTACTTAAGACTTCCCAGAAATAAAAGACTTACGCTGATCGGAAACATAGGGCTGTTCCTAGTCTCAAAGTGGGAGATCGTGTTTGGATATCCACCAGAAACCTCAGACTCAAAGTTCCTACCAAAAAGTTTGCTCCAAGATTCATCGTTCCGTATCCTATTAAAAGAGTGTTGAATCCTGTTTCTTACAAGGTGAAACTGCCTCCCTATTTTAAAATTCCCAATGCCTTCCACGTTTCTCTGCTAAAGCCTCTTGTACTAAATCTTTTTCGGGCAGCTTTCCCTTAACCTCCCAGGGTTCAAGCTGCTCAAAATGAGGAATTCGAGGTTCATAAGTTTCTTGACTTCCGCAAGAGGTATGGTCGTGTCCAGTATCTCATAGATTGGAGAGGATATGGTCCGGAGGAAAGATCTTGGGTGGCTGCAGAGGATGTTCATGCTCCAAGACTGAGTTGCGCCTTTCATTCCAAGAATCCCACTAAGCAGCGTGGGTGTTCGGAGACCACCCTAAAAAGGGGGGTACTGTCAGCATCCGGAATCTTACCACTGGTTCTGGTCCCTGTGGCCTTCCTCTTAGCTTGCTGGTGTCGCTGCGATGGATAGGCACTACAGCAGCAAGGTCCTCTGGTGCGGCTGCCGGGTGTCTGGAGGCCAGGGTCCGGGTCCTAGGGAGCGGAGCATGGCAGCCGAAGGTGTCTGTTTCCAAGTGTCCTGTTACTGGAGTGCTGCGTCTGGGAGGCTGAGGCCAGAGGTATTGGCTTTGTGCTGGTTTCACATGTGTCCTCTGTGCAGGGAGCCACCATGTTGGAGACCAATCCCAGTCAATAGGTATCCCAGTTCGCGTCCAGCCAATCCGGTACAGGCTTCCCTTATAAAAAGGGGTTGATGCTTAGCTATGTTGCCAGTACTTCAAGTTACTTGCTGCTGTAAGGTGCCCTGCGCTCTGGCTCCCAGGTTAACCCCTGGTATCCTGGTTCTGTTATGTCCGCCTGTTGGTCAGTTCTGTTATTGCAGTCCTTTGCTCCCAGTCCACCTACTCTTGCGATTTAACCGCTGGGTCCTCTATCTGGTAGAGGGTCTCCGTTTGCTGATGGTGCTCACAGCGATACGCTCTTCGTCAGTGTTTAAAAATCACAAGTCATCTCTTCATTCCATGTTCTTCAGCATAATTTGCAAATCACAAGTCACTTCATTCAGTATTTTTCAGCGTCGGTTACAAGTCATGAACCTTTCGTCTTTCAGAATTCACTCAGACTTCTCTCCTAGTCGTTGTGTATGATTGAGGTCTCATTAAAACTGAATTCCTCTTTCTTCAGTGTATCGTTCTCGGTCATTGTCCTCATTGCCTACCCCTCTACATCTTCGGGCCTAAGTGTTCAATCCATGAGTAAGAACTACATTCAGCCACATCGTTTCCTTCCTTTGCCGATAGCTGCTCCCTCAGTCAATTATCAGTCATCAGATCCCCAACTCAGGCCAAGCGTGACATGGAAGAAGGGGAATTCCTGGTTTCTTTGGATATTAAGGATGCGTATCTTCACATCCCAATATGGCTGCCTCTTCAGGTTTACCTCATGTTTGCACTGCAGCACAGTCACTACCAGGCCTTGCCTTTTGGTCTCTCAACTGCACTGAGGGTATTATCAGGGGTGATGGCAGAGATGTTGCTACAACTCCGCAAGCAGGAAGTGAACATCATTCCATACTTGGACGATCTCCTCATAATGGCTATATTCAGAGCACAGTTGATGGAAAAGATCAGCCTTCCAACACGACTACTCACGGATCATGGGTGGATTCTCAATCTGCAGAAATCCCACCTAGAACCTACGCAGAGGCTTCAGTTCCTGGTAATGATACTGGACACGATGTCTCAGAAGGTGTTCCTTCCTATGGACGAGGCAAAGATAATTCAGACTATGGTATGTTCCATTTTGAAGCTGAACAAAATCTTGGTACATCTTTGCATAAGCTTACTGGGAAAGATGATGGCCTCCTACGACGCAATTCAGTACGGAAGATTCCATGCATGACCATTCCAGCTGGATCTGCTGGACAAATGGTCTGGGTCACATCTACACATGCGCCAGATGATATGCCTTTCACCAAACGCCAGGATTTCCCTCTTATGGTGGTTGCTGATCTCCCTCCTGGAGGGTCGACACTTCGGAATTCAGGATTGGATTCTGTTGACAACGGATGCAAGCCTCCATTGTTGGGGTGCAGTGACCCTAGGGGCTCGGTTCCAATGAAGGTGGTCTGATCAAGAGGCTTCCCTTCCGATAAATGTTTTGGAACTCAGGATGATTTACAATGCCCTTCTGCTGACCTCTATGTCCTACAGTATCAGGCCATACAGGTATTGTCAGAAAACGCACCAACTGTGGTGTACATAAACCAATAAGGAGGTCCAAACAGCAGAGCTGCAATGAGGGAGGTGTCACAGATACTCCTCTGGGTGGAGCGGAATTCCAAGGCCATTTCCGCCGTATTAATTCCGTGAGTAGACAATTGGGGAGCAGATTTCCTTAGTAGACACGATCTGCACCTGGGGAAATGGGTTCTCTACCCGCAAGTGTTACAGCAGATATTTCATTGGTGGGGCTGCCTGCAAATTGACTTGTTGGTTTCTCAGCTCACCAAGAAGCTCCTGCGCTACTGTTCTGGGACGAGGGATCCACAGGCCGTAGCAGTGGATGCTCTGGCGACACCGTGGATTTACCAGTTGGTGTACTTGTTTCCTCCAGTTCCTCTAATTCCAAGAGTTCTCAAAGGATTTAAAGGGCAGGGTTCATGTAATTCTGATTGCCCCATACTGGCCCTGCAGGACTTGGTATGTAGACAATCTAGCCTTATTACTCGTAGGCCCCTGGCCTCTGCCACTTCAGGATGATCATCTTACACAAGGGCCGTTAGTCTATCCAGACTTACCACGGCTACGTTTGATGCAATGGAAGTATATTGGGAGGATTTTTGCCAGGAAAGAGATTCCGGGCAAGGTTATCTCGACTGTGCTCCAAGCTGGCCAGATGGTCGCATTGAAACATAACCATCGCATATGGAAGAAATGTGTCTCTTGGTGTGAGGGTCAACAGTATTCTGCTGTGGATTTTCATCTGGGACATTTCTTGCACTTCCTGCAGGCTGTTGTGGATGTGGGCCTACATTTAGGCTCCATAAAAGTTCAAATCTCAGACTTATCTTTTTCTTCCAGGGAACAATTGGCTGTTCTCTCAGTGGTCCAGATGTTCTTGACAGGTGTCCTTTATATTCGACCACCCTTTGTGCCTCCCAGAGCGCCGTGAGTTCTCAATTTGGTTCTGGCCTTTCTCCAATCGGTTTGATTTAACCTTTCCACAAGGTGGACATGGAGTATTTGACATGGCAGGCTATCATGTTGTTGGCCTTGGCCTTGGTGAGGCGTGTTTTGGAATTAGGGGCCTTATCCTGTAAGAGTCCTTCTCTGGTGTTTCATGAGGATAGAGCTGTGCTCAAAACTCGCTAGACATTCTTGCCTAAGGTGCTGTCAGCATTTCATATTAATTGGCCGATGGTGGTTCTGGTTGTCACTGGCACGTCTGTTACACCAATGTCCTTGGACGTGGTTTGGGCTTTGGAGATTTATGTCAAGAGGCCAGCTCGTCTTAAAATCAGACTTGCTTTTTGTTCTCTGATGCTTCAAAGATTGGTTGTCCTCCTTCGAAACAGTCTATTGCATGTTGGATCAGGCTTACGATCCAACAGGCTCACTCTTCGGCGGCTTTGCCGCTGCCTAGGTCTGTTCAGGCCCACTCCACACGGTCAGTGGGTTCTTCCTAGGTGGCTGCCCGGGGTGTCTCGGCTTTGCAGTTATGCTGGGCAGCTACTTGGTTGGGTTCGAACACGCTGTAAAGTTTTAAAGGTTCAACACCTTGGCAACTGAGGACTTTCAGTTTGGTCAATCAGTTTTGATTGGGTCTCGGCACTCTCCCACCCGGTTTGGAGTTTTGGAACTTCCCCATGGTACTAAGACCAACCCAGTATCCCCTTGGACATTAGAGAAAATAGGATTTTAATATCTACCGGTAAACCCTTTTTTTCATAGTCCATAGGGGATACTGGGCACCCGCCTCTGTGCTTTGATATTTTCCAGCAAGAGTTGTTCTTGTGTGTTGTATTTTTGGTCTGCTTTTGCTGTCCCTATTTTCAAATTGGGTTTAGTGTTGCTATCCTCTTGTTATGTTGTGTGCTGGTTCGTTCTCTCACCACTTTCTTGTCCCTTTTCCTCCTTTCAAAGTATGTCCGTCTCCTCGGGCACAGTTTTCCTAGACTGATTCTACAGGAGGGGCTTAGAAGGGGGGAGCCAGCACACTCTCTGAAGAAGTTTTAAAGTGCCAGGCTCCAATGAACCCCATCTATACCCCATGGTACTAAGACCATCCCAGTATCCCCTACAGACTAAGAGAAAAGGATTTACCGGTAGGTATTAATATCCTATGTTTTCAGAATAGCAGGGCCATCCTCGGTTGAAGGTATCACTGCGAAGGCGCCGTTTCGCATTACAATAACCTTAGTAGGAAATACCCATTTGTATTGTACATTTCCTTGGGTGGAATAGATGCCTTTTGGCCAGCATCTCCCGAGAAATATCAGGAAATATCTGCAGATTATCAGGCACTCAGCTGTGGATGAGGAAGGCAAAGCAGCCTGTAGAATGCATTCTTTAATATGAAAAAACGAGATTTATGGTAAGAACTTACCTTTGTTAAATCTCTTTCTGCGAGGTACACTAGGCTCCACAAGGATTGGACAATGGAGTGTAGAGTAGGATCTTGATCTGAAGCACCAACAGGCTCAAAGCTTGACTGTTCCCAAGAAGCACAGCGCCGCCTCCTCTATAACCCCGCCCCTCCGCACAGGAGCTCAGTTTTCAGTTTACCAGCCCAATGCAGTAGCAGGATAAGAGATGACAATCATTAGTAGCCACATACACCACACTCTCACGACAGGAGAAGTGTCAGCGGCTAATGCCATACCAACCCAAAGAAGCTAAGTGTGTCAGGGTGGGCGCCTTGTAGAGCCCAGTGTACCTCGCAGAGAGATTTAACAAAGGTAAGTTCTTACCATAAATCTCGTTTTCTGCTGCGGGGTACACTGGGATTGGACAATGGGGATGTCCTAAAGCAGTTCCTTTGAACCCGGCATCCAAAGGAGGCATCCTGGGAAGCGGCAGTATCGAAGGCATAGAACCTTATGAACGTGTTCACCGAGGACTACGTAGCCGCCTTGCACAATTGTTCAAGGATCGCACCACGGCGGGCCGCCCAAGAGGGTCCCACAGACCGAGTAGAATGGGCAGTAATGTGAGCAGGAGCTGACAGACCAGCCTTCACATAAGCATGTGCAATCACCATTCTAATCCATCTGGGCAAAGTCTGCTTGTGAGCAGGCCAGCCACGTTTGTGAAATCCAAACAATACAAAGAATCAGATTTCCTAATGGAAGCAGTTCTCTTCACATAGATACGGAGAGCCAGTACCACATCCAAAGACCGCTCTTTGGGAGACAAGTCAGGAGAGACAAGGGCAGGAACCACAATCTCCTGATAGGTAAATATCCGGGATGAGTCCTAAGGACCGCCCGGTCACGGTGAAATATCAGATGAGGTGAGTTACAAGACAAAGCACCCAAATCTGACACCCTTCTAGCTGAGGCAATAGCCAGCAGAAACACCACCTTAAGGGAAAGCCACTTAAGATCAGCTGAACCAAGAGGCTCAAATGGAGGTTCTTTTGCATGCCTCCAAAACCACCAACAAGTCCCAAGGAGCCACAGGCGAGACATAGGGAGGTTGGATACGCAACACACCCTGAGTAAATCTATGAACATCAGGCAAAGTTGCAATCTTTCTCTGAAACCACACCGACAAGGCAAAAATATGAACCTTTAGGGAGGCCAGCCACAAGCCTAAGTCTAGGCCTTGCTGAAGGAAAGCAAAAAGCTGTGCTGTACTAAATTTGGAAGCGTCATGATTGTTAGATGCGCACCAAACAAAGTAAGAATGCCAGACCCTATGGTAAATCCGAGCAGAAGCCGGTTTCTGGGCCCGCAACATAGTTTTAATGACCGCATCAGAAAACCCTTTAGCCCTCAAGATGGAAGCTTCAAGAGCCACGCCGTCAAAGACGGGCCCTGGTAGACACATGGGCCCTGAACGAGGAGGTCTGGGTGTTGTGGAAGTAGTATTGGAAGCTCTGACGAGAGGCCCTGTAGGTCTGAGAACCAATGTCGTCTGGGCCACGCTGGAGCTATGAGAAGCAGGATTCCTGCTTGAACCTCCGAATCACTCTGGGCAGAAGTGACACTGGAGAGAACACGTACGGTAACCGAAACTTCCATGGCACCGCCAGCGCATCCACAAATGCTGCTTGAGGATCCCTTGTCCTTGCTCCGAAGACCGGAACCTTGTGATTGTGTCGAGACGCCATCGGATCCACGTCTCGAAGGCCCCACCTTTCCACTAGGAGTTGAAACACTTCTGGATGGAGGCCCCACTCTCCGGCGGGTACGTCCTGACGACTGAGAGTCCGCTTCCCAATTCAGGACTCCCGGAATGAATATTGCCGGTAGATGGCGTTTCGCCCATTGAAGAATCCGTGATACTTCCTTCATTGCCATGTGGCTTCGAGTGCCGCCTTGATGATTTATGTATG
Organism: Pseudophryne corroboree; assembly: GCF_028390025.1. Taxonomy (NCBI): domain Eukaryota; kingdom Metazoa; phylum Chordata; class Amphibia; order Anura; family Myobatrachidae; genus Pseudophryne; species Pseudophryne corroboree. The sequence continues at coordinate 605,387 of NW_026967557.1, read as the reverse complement.
CCACTGTGTGGTGGCGTTGTCCAACTGTATCTGAACAGGACGGTTCTGTATCAAGTGCTGGGCTAGGTTCAACGAGTTGAAGACCGCCCGCAATTCCAGAATGTTGATCGGAAGGAGAGACTCCTCCTTTGTCCACCGTCCCTGAAGGGAGTGTTGCTCCAACACCGCGCCCCAACCCCTCAGACTGGCCTCCGTTGTCAACAGTACCCAGTTGGGTATCCAGAAGGGACGGCCCCTGCCCAGTTGTTGGTCCTGGAGCCACCAGTACAGCGACAGACGGACCTCCGGAGTTGAGGAGATCATGTGAGATCTGATCCAGTGAGGCAGGCCGTCCCACTTGGCCAGAATCAGCCTCTGGAGGTGGCGAGAATGAAATTGAGCATACTCCACCATGTCGAATGCTGACACCATGAGGCCCAACACCTGCATTGCCGAATGAATCGACACTTGCGGACGAGAGAGGAAGCAACGAATCCTGTCCTGAAGTTTCAGGACCTTCTCCTGAGACAAGAACAACCGCTGGATGTGAGTGTCCAATAGCGCTCACAGATGCACTGAGCAGGGATCAGGGAGGATTTCTTCTAGTTGATGAGCCACCCGTGGGCTTGTAGAAACCGGATCGTCAAATCTAGGTGACGTAGGAGAATGTCTGGGGAATTTGCCAGGATCAACAGGTCATCTAGATACGGTAGGATCCTGACACCTTGACGATGGAGTACCGCCGCCATGGCCGCCATAACCTTGGTGAAGACTCGTGGAGCCGTTGTTGAACCAAAGGGTAATGCCCGAAACTGGTAGTGGAGGTTGCCAACCGCAAATCTCGGGTATTGTTGATGTGACTCCAAGGCCAGAACTATAGAGCAAAGTGTTTCCATACGGAACTTGGAGACTCTCACAAACTTGTTCAGGGCCTTGAGGTTGAGAATGGGCCGGGAGGACCCATTCGGTTTCGGAACTAGGAATAGCGGAGAATAGTACCCCTGACCTCTCTGAGCAAGAGGCACCTGTACTACGACTCCTGAGTCCAGGAGGGTCTGTACCACTGAATGTAGGGTCTTTGCCTTTACTTGGTCCGAAGGGACGTCTGTCAGGTAAAATCGATGAGGGGGACGGTTTTTGAAGGCTATGGCGTAACCGTGAGTAATGACTTCCCGTACCCAGGCATCTGAAGTGGTCCTCAACCACTCCCTGGTATACCCTAGAAGCCAGCCCCCCACCCTGGTAATCCCCAGAGGGAGGCCTGCCCCGTCATGCGGCAGGCTTATCAGTCTTGGAAGCTGGCTGACGGGCAGCCCAGGCTCTTTTGGGCTTTGGCTTACCGGGTTTGGAAGTGCGGGCCTGCTTGTGGTACGCCTGACCTTTTGCTTTAGCTGAAGGACGGAAGGGACGATAGGAAGTACTCTTAGCCTTCGGTACAGAAAGAGCAGTATTAGGCAGACACGCAGTTTTTGGCAGTAGCCAAATCAGCCACTATCTTGTGTAAGTCGTCTCCGAATAGGATATCTCCCTTGAAAGGGAGTACTTGCAGGGTTTTTCTAGAATTCAGATCCACAGACCAGGATCTCAGCCACAAATCCGGCGCACCAGGAAAGATGTAGTAGAAATCTTGGCTGCCAGAATGCCGACATCAGAAGCCGCCTCTTTAATATACAGAGAAGCTGTGACAATATACGACAAGCATTGTCTAGCATGGTCAGAAGAGATTTCAGCTTCTAACTCCTGGGCCCACGCAATAATAGCTTTTGCAGCCCATGTTGCTGCAATAGTGGGCTGCTGTGCAGCACCCGTGAGGGTGTTAATCGCTTTTAGACAACCTTCCACACGTTTGTCTGTAGGCTCCTTAAGAGACGTGATGGTAGTGACCGGTAGAGCTGAGGAGACCACCATCCGCGTCACATGTGAGTCCACTGGAGGAGGGTTCTCCCAATTTTTAGTCCGCTCTTGAGCCAGGGAATAGCGAGCAAGAAGCTTCTTGTGAGGTACAAACTTCTTTCCTGGGTTCTCCCAGGATTCCTGACGTATATCAACCAGGTGATCAGAGTGAGGTAAAACTTGTTTAACCACCTTCTGACGCTTGAATCTATCTGGTTTCTTAGGAGGGACAGATGGCTCGAGATCATCTGTAATCTGTAAAATTACTCTAATGGCCTCCAAGAGATCAGGAACATCCACTTGTGAGCCAGTATAACAAGCAGTATTATCAGAATCTGTGGGGTCTGTGTAAACGCCATCTTCATCAGAAAAGGTGTCAGCGACAGCAGTGGATTGTGAGGGAGTAATGGCCCGCTTAGAGGACACTTTTGTCTTAGGCGGGCGAGGGACAGACTTAGTAGTCAGTGACTGGTTCAATTTCTGTAAGTGCGTGGACAAGGTATCTGCCAACGGAGAATTAGCTGAAGGGACTATATATGGTTTTACCGGCATAGGACCTATAGGGGGCATTAGTTTAGTAACTAGCATAGACTGCAATGTTTAGAATGTAGCCCACGGCGGGTCATTGTGTACCACCGTTGCCATAATACCACTTACCTATGTTCACACGAGGCTCAGTCCACTTCTCCCTGTAGAATCCCATGGGTGCCTGTGAAAAAATGTATACTCACATAATCCAGTGTTGCTTGTCTTCTTTGTATAATCCACGTACTTGGCAAAACAAAAAAACAGAAACCCGACTACGCACTGAAGGGGACCCCTTTCCCCGACTGCCAGGACCCCCCCTGACTCCTGTCACAGAGGGTCCCTTCAGCCAATCAGGAAGCACCACGTCGTTGCACTCTCCTGATTGGCTGTGTGCTCCTGTAGTGTCTGTGAGGCTGCACACGGCAGAGATACAATGTAGCGCCTATGCGCTCTATTGTATCCAATGCTGGGAACTTTGCGGTCAGCGGTGAGGTTACTTTCGGTCAACCACTGACCGCAAAGTTCCCACCATTGGATACAATGGAGCGCACAGGCGCTACATTGTATCTCTGCCGTGTGCAGCCTCACTGACACTACAACTACATGAACCACCAGCGGGAGAAGGCGGCCCAAACGGCGCGCAAGCAATTTAGCAAAGAGTTTACTGTCGCAATTGAGGAGGGAAATAGGTCGGTAGCTCGAGCACTGGGTGGGGTCCTTACCCTCTTTTGGGATCACAGTTATATGTGCTTCCAAGGTCTGCGGAGAAAAGCCTTTCTCGGCAGAGATGGAATTGCACGCCTTCAAGAAGAGGGGCAACAGGGATTGTTTAAAGGCTTTATAGTATCCGACTGGGAAACCATCCGGGCCCGGACTCTTCCCAGTTGGTGTAGCCGCCAAGGCTGTTTCCAGCTCTTCTATGGTAAAGGGTTGTTCCAGAGCATCCAGGTCTGACTCAGGAAGTTTTGGAAATTCAACTTCCGCCAGGTATCTCTGTATCAATACCCTCAGATCAGAGGCAGCCTGAGGGGTTTGATCCTTTCTAAGATTATAGAGGGACTCATAATAATTTTGGAAGGAATGAGCAATCTGAGGCAATGTATATGCAGCACGTCCCCCTGGCTCATGGACAGAGTGATTCGCAAAAAAATAGACCCGCACTTGAGCCCTCAGAGACTAACACCCAGATACGAATGAATAGTGAATGCCCGTATTGTATGAAATAACAGCCGCGTTTGACTGATGGTCTATTCATTCGTAATTCATAACTTTGCCAATCAAACAATTACGAATAGACCAGACACTGCCGAGATTGGTGCTTACTGAATTCCCGGATTGGGACTTTGAAAAAAAAAACACAAATTGGGCAAACTCGGATTATTAGTAAATACTGGCCCATGTCTTCCTGAACGGTGTCATGCGCTGAAATCAGATCTTTGTGAGACACAACAATCTCTTTCATCTCAGTCTGTACGAGTGCCAATCTCACTGATATCAGACCTCAAAGCTTGAATATTACAGTTAAATTCTGAGATTATTTCCGTCCTTAAATGCAGATAACATAGAATGTATAGAGCGTAGAGTAACAGGACCATCTAGAGTGTCTTAAGAGGTCTACAGCTGGGCTGTGCGCCTGACAAGTAGAAGCAGATGATGATGTAGTGGTCTCAGAAGGACCACCTGAATTCGAGGTACCAAAGAGATGGACAGGTGGGGCCGATTTGTTACCTTTTAACCTTTTTTGGAGGCATGGTAAGCCGGCTACAAAGAGACTGACCTCTCAGAGATAGGAAAATACAAACGATCTATGCATAAAAGGAGCAGTAGTATGCTGTCAGTAGGTTACATCAAGATGACTCAGTTCAATATGACATTCTTAGTTGGGGTGACAAGTAAACATGATGTAATGCAAGTCAAATAACACAGTAATGAGCGAGAAATTCCACTAGAGGTCAGCGTGATCACAGACGTGAAGTACTCAGCACAGAGAGACACAAATGGAAAAATATATTCAGTGAATAAATCTACAAAATAATATACTGTGAGGTTGTAATCAGAGTGTAATGAGCTGTACTCAGATGATACTTGATACTGGGCTCTGCATGTAGACTGAGAGGAAGTAGATTATGGTGATAGCATATAAATAGAAGGTAGTTTCACCTCCAGGCAAATGCCTCAATTTAGTGCAGTGACCCCGGTCCAGCCTCAGGACATTTATTTATATTAAACCTTATTGAAGGCAGAAGGCAAAGCATGCAATGGCCGGGCACCAGGATCCAAAATGGCAGCCATCTCACTTCCCAATTTCACTGCCGGGCTCCGGTGACTGTGGGCATCCCGTTCTGTCCCCAGCAGTAGTGGGACCTGCGCACCCATGTTATCTGAAGAGCAAGTACTCCCGCCTGAGCCAAAAGCGCCTTCAAGTCAGGTGTCTGAAGTGTGCAGGAAAGACCAGGCGTGCGCAGCCCCAGAATACAGCCTGTGGCTTCATAGGCGTCACTAGGCTGCGGCAGTGAACAGTGCTCGGAGTGAGCGTCTTTGGGGCAATAGGAGTGGGGAACTTAATAGATTGGGTCTTGGTCCCAGCGGCGGCTGAGAGCTATCAGGTAGGGTAGATAAGAAGCCACTTAGTGAGGAGATCTCCAGAAAGCACGTCTGGATGGACCACACTCCTCTTATTTATTATTTTATATACTAACAGAGGTGACAGGTGTGGTACAGCCCTACAAAGGCAGATCCAGTCTCTTTCTCATCAGACTCTGCTGTCTTCCCTGCACTCTCACTCAGATGTTCACTGCTGCCAGTAGCACACGTATGAGAAGCAGAAGTATGGCGGCAGCTGTATAGATTGTGATATGTAATTCTCTGTATCATACTTACCGTACACACATCATCCTTATTACTATTGAGAATAGAGGTAAAACACTGATGATGGGGATGTAATAATAGGATTTTAATTACCTAACGAAAATACTTTTCTCGTAGTCTGTAGAGGATGCTGGGGTCCATTTAGTACCATGGGGTATAGACGGGTGCTTTAGGAGCCACTGTCACTTTAAGAGTTTAATAGTGTGGGCTGGTTTCCCTCTATGCCCCTCCTACCAGACTCAGTCTAGAAACTGTGCCTGAGGAGACGGATGTACTTCGAGAGAAGGAAATACACAGATAGTGGTGAAATTCTCACCAGCTCACACATAACAAAAAAGCCAAACTAACCAACTTAGAACACTTCAGCAACGGCTAAACCAACAATTCTGAACCAAGTAACAATGCAGTAATACGAAGCACAGGACGGGGGCGCCCAACATCCTCTACGGACTACGAGAAAAGGATTTACCAGTAGGTAATTACAATCCTATTTTCTCTTACATTCTAGAGAATGCTGGGGTCCATTTAGTACCATGGAGATGTACCAAAGCTCCCAGTACAGGAGGGAGAGTGCTGAGGTTCCTGCAGTAATGATTGACCAAACTTGAAGTCCTCAGAGGCCGAAGTATAGAACTTGTAAAATTTAGCAAATGTGTTCGACCCTAACCAAGTAGCTGCTCAGCAAAGCTGAATAGCCGAGACACCCCAGGCAGCTGCCCAGGAAGAACCCACTTTACGGGTAGAGTGGGCCTGAACAGATTTTGGAATTGGCAATCCTGTTGTGGAATAAGCATGCTGGATAGTAAGCCTGATCAGATATAAAAAAAAATTATAAGCATAAAAAAATATATATATATGTATATAAATACATATATATATATATATATTGTAAATTTGGGCAAGCACAGCACAGCAATTAGTCTGGTATATTACCATGCAAGAAGTAGAGCAGTCAATTGGTGTGTATACTCCAAGGAACTTATGCCACAGTCCTGGGGGCAATTTGCAATGCTGACAGATGAAGGTCCACAAATTTCTTAGGACAGACCTTTGCTTGGTTTCCGAGCAGCAACTCAGTCCTATTTGAAGCTCGGTCTCCCATGTTGTTAGTGGATAACTGTCGAATCCCCGTTTTGGCTTGTATGGACTTCTAGGCTTGTTCCTGATGTAAAGTGGTGGAGTTAGTAGTGCCCAACTTCTCTTAACCAACGCGTTTCGCTGTACCAACAGCTTTCTCAAGGTACCTGGCCATCATGTCTATCTGAGATACACCCCATCGGTGTGTTACCTCTGTGAATACCTCCGGGTGGAGGCCCCATTCTCCTGTATGTAGATCATGTCTGCTGAGGAAGTCAGCTTCCCAGTTGTCCACTCCCGGAATGAAGATCGCTGACAGCGCCAGCACGTGTCTTTCTGACCAGAGGAGGGTTCTTGTTACCTCTGACATTGCAGCCCTGCTCTTCATTCCACCCTGCCTGTTTATGTAGGACACCGCTGTGACGTTGTCCGACTAAACCTGAATGGCTCGATATTGCAGAAGATGAGCCGCAAGTAGAAGGCCATTGTATATGTCCCTTTGTTCCAGAATGTTTATTGGAAGGACAGATTCCTGGCCTGACCACTTTCCTTGGAAGTTTTCCCCCTGGGTGACTACTCCCCAACCTTTGATGCTTGCATCCGTGGTTAGAAGAATCCAATTCTGAATCCCAAACCTGCGGGCCGCAGGTGAGAAGTTTGCAGCCACCAGACTGAAATTCTGGCTTTCGGCGACAGGCATATCCGCTGGTGCATGTGAAGATGTGATCCCGACCACTTGTCCAGGAGATCCAGCTGGAAGAACCGTGCATGGAATCTTCCGTATTGTAGAGCCTTGTAGGAGGCTACCATCTTCCCCAGAAGGCGAGTGCACTGATGAACCGTTACCCAGGGAGGTTTCAAGACATCCTGGACCATTGATTGGATCACCAACGCTTTCTCCACCGGTAGAAACAACCTCTGCACTTCCGTGTCAAGTATCATCCTCAGGAAGGTCAGTCTCCTTGTCTGTTCCAAATGTGACTTTGGAAGGTTCAGGATCCACCCATGATCCCAGACTAATTGAGTTGAGAGCGCAATACTCTGCAACAGCTTCTCCTTAGAAGATGCCTCTATCAGCAGTTCATCCAGATATGGAATTATGTTCACTCCCTGTTTGCGTAGGAGGAGCATTATCTCTGCCATGACCATGGTGAACACCCTCGGTGCTGTGGAGAGGCCAAATGACAACGTCTGGAACTAGTAGTGACAGTCCTGTAGTGCAAACCGTAGATAGGCCTGGTGAGGTGGCCAGATTGGAATGTGAAGGTACGCATCCTTGATATCCAGGGATACTAGGAATTCCCCCTGTTCCAGACCTGCGATCACCACTCTCAGAGACTCCATCTTGAATTGGAAAACCCTCAAGTAGGGGTTCAACGACTTCAGGTTCAATATAGGCCTTACCGAACGGTCCGGTTTTGGTACCACAAACAGGATTGAGTAATAACCCTTGGTTTTTGTGTGAGGTGGAACTGGAACAATGACATTTGTTTGTACCAATTTTTGAATGGCCTCCTGTAGAATAGCACTTTTTGTTAGCGAAGCTGGTAAGCCTGATTTGAAGAATCTGTGAGGTGGGAGTTCCTGAAACTCCAGTCTGTACCCCTGGTTAACAATATCCTTCACTCAGGGGTCTAGGCATGATGACGCCCAGACATGACTGAAATCTTTTAGTCTCGCTCCCACCTGCCTGATGTCCAGGCTGAGAGGTCCATCGTCATGCTGAATATTTGAAGGAAGCAGAACCTGGTTTCTGTACCTGGGAACCTGTTGGTGACGTTTTTTTGGATCTTCCCTGACCTCCTCTAAAGAAGGTGTGAGGGGGTTTGGATTTTTCTCTGACGTCCTAGTGGATGATGGGACTCCGTAAGGACCATGGGGATATAGCGGCTCCGCAGAAGACGGGGCACAATAATAAAAGCTTTAGGATCAGGTGGTGTGCACTGGCTCCTCCCCCTATGACCCTCCTCCAAGCCTCAGTTAGATTTCTGTGCCCAGCCGAGAAGGGTGCAATCTAGGTGGCTCTCCTGAGCTGCTTAGAATAAAAGTTGTTAGGTTTTTTTCTTTCAGTGAGACCTGCTGGCAACAGGCTCACTGCTACGAGGGACTTAGGGGAGAGAAGTAAACTCACCTGCGTGCAGGATGGATTTGCTTCTTAGGCTACTGGACACCATTAGCTCCAGAGGGATCGAACACAGGCCCAGCCATGGAGTCCGGTCCCGGAGCCGCGCCGCCGACCCCCCTTGCAGATGCCGAAGTTGAAGAGGTCCAGAGGTCCAGAAACAGGCGGCAGAAGACTTTCAGTCTTCATAAGGTAGCGCACAGCACTGCAGCTGTGCGCCATTGTTGTCAGCACACTTCATACCAGCGGTCACTGAGGGTGCAGGGCGCTGGGGGGGGCGCCCTGGGCAGCAATGTATTATACCTTTTTTATGGCTAAAATACATCACATATAGCCCTTGAGGCTATATGGATGTATTTAACCCCTGCCAGATCTCACAAACTCCGGGAGAAGAGCCCGCCGTTTTAGGGGGCGGGCCCTATTCTCCTCAGCACACGGCGCCATTTTCCTGCTCAGCTCTGCTGTGAGGAAGGCTCCCAGACTCTCCCCTGCACTGCACTACAGAAACAGGGTTAAAACAGAGAGGGGGGGCACTTATTTGGCGATATGATTACATATGTGAAAATGCTATAAGGGAAAACACTTGTATAAGGGGTTGTCCCTGTATAATTATAGCGTTTTTGGTGTGTGCTGGCAAACTCTCCCTCTGTCTCCCCAAAGGGCTAGTGGGGTCCTGTCCTCTATCAGAGCATTCCCTGTGTGTGTGTGCTGTGTGTCGGTACGTGTGTGTCGACAGGTAGGAGGACGATGTTGGTGAGGAGGCGGAGCAAATTGCCTGTATTGGGGATGTCACTCTCTAGGGAGTCGACACCGGAATGGATGGCTTATTTAGGAATTACGTGATAATGTCAACACGATGCAATGGTCGGTTGACGACATGAGACGGTCGGCAAACAAATTAGTACCTGTCCAGGCGTCTCAGACACCGTCAGGGGCTTGTAAAAACACCCATTTACCTCAGTTGGTCGACACAGACAGGGACACTGATTTCAGTGTCGACGGTGAAGAAACAAACGTATTTTCCTTTAGGGCCGCACGTTACATGTTAAGGGCAATGAAGGAGGTGTTACATATTTCTGATACTACAAGTACCACAAATAAGGGTATTATGTAGGGTGGGAATAATCTACTTGTAGTTTTTCCTGAATCAGATATAGATATATATAGATATATATATATATATTAAAGTGTGTGATGATACGTGGGTTTCCTCCGATAGAAAATTATGGGAGGTATACCTTTTCCCGCCAGAAGTGAGGGCGAGTTGGGAAACACACCTTAGGGTGGATAAGGCGCTCACACGCTTATAAAAACAAGTGGCGTTACCGTCTCCAGATACGGCCGCCCTCAAGGAGCCAGCTGATAGGAAGCTGAAAAATATCCTAAAAAGTATATACACACATACTGGTGTTATACTACGACCAGCAATCGCCTCAGCCTGGATGTGCAGAGCTGGGGGGGCTTGGTCGGATTTCCTGACTGAAAATATTGATACCCTTGACAGGGACAATATTTTATTGACTATAGAGCATTTTAAGGATGCATTTCTATATATGCGAGATGCGCAGAGGGATATTTGCATTCTGGCATCAAGAGTAAATGTGATGTCCATATCTGCCAGACGATGTTTATAGACACGACAGTGGTCAGGTGATGCAGATTCCAGACGGCACATGGAAGTATTGCCGTATAAAGGGGCGGTCCATCGGACCTGGTGGCCATGGCAACAGCTGAAAAATCCACTTTTGTTACCCCAAGTCACATCTCAGCAGAAAAGGACACAGTCTTTTCAGTCTCAGTCCTTTCGTACCCATAAAGGCAGGGGGCAAAAGGCCAATCATATCTGTCCAGGGTTAGAGGAAAGGGAAGAAGACTGCAGCAGGCAGCCCATTCCCAGGAACAGAAGTCCTCCACAGCTTCTGACAAGTCCGCAGCATGACGCTGGGGCCATACAAGCGGACTCAGGTGCGGTGGGGGGGGGTCATCTCAAGAGTTTCAGCTCACAGTGGGCTCACTCGCAAGTGGACTCCTGGATCCTACACGTAGTATCCCAGGTGTACATTGGAAATTCGAGACGTCTCCCCCTCACAAGTTCCTGAAGTCTGCTTTACCAACGTCTCCCTCCGACAGGGAGGCAGTATTGGGAAAAAAATTCACAGGCTGTATTCCCAGCAGGTGATAATCAAAGTACTCCTCCTACAACAAGGGAAGGGGTATTATTCCACTCTATATTGTGGTACTGAAGCCAGACGGCTCGGTGAGATCTGAAAGATTTGAACACTTACATACAAGGGTTCAAATCAAGATGGAGTCACTCAGAGCAGTGATAGTGAACCAGGACGATATGGTGTCACTGGATATCAGGGACATTTACCTACATGTCCAGATTTGCCCTTCTCACCAAGGGTATCTCAGGTTCATGGTACAGAACTGTCACTATCAGTTCAGACGCTGCCGTTTGGATTGTCCACGGCACCCCGGGTCTTTACCAAGGTAATGGCCGAAATGATGATTCTTCTTACAAGAAATATGGACGCTTTCCTGATAAGGGCAAGGTCCAGAGAACAGTTGGAGGTCGGAGAAGCACTATCTTAAGTAGTTTCTACGACAGCACGAATGGATTCTAAATATTCCAAAATCGCAGCTTTTTCCGACGACACGTCTACTGTTCCTAGGGATGATTCTGGACACAGTCCAGAAAAGGATGTTTTCTCCCGGAGAAGAAAGCCAGGGAGTTATCCGAGCTAGTCAGGAACCTCCTAAAACCAGGAAAGGTATCAGTGCATCATTGCACAAGGGTCCTGTGGAAAATGGTGGTTTCTTACAAAGCGATCCCATTCGGTAGATTTCAAGCAAGAACCTTTCAGTGGGATCTGCTGGGAAAATGGACCGGATCGCATCTTCAGATGCATCAGCGGATAACCCTGTCTCTAAGGACAAGGGTGTTTCTTCTGCGGTGGCTGCAGAGTGCTCATCTATGAAAGGGCCGCAGATTTGGCATTCAGGACTGGGTCCTGGTGACCACGGATGCCAGCCTGAGTGGCTGGGGAGCAGTCACACAAGGAAAAAATTTCCAGGGAGTGTGATCAAGTCTGGAGATTTCTCTCCACATAAATATACTGGAGTTAAGGGCAATTTACAATGCTCTAAGCTTAGCAGGACCTCTGCTTCAAGGTCAGCCGGTATTGATCCAGTGGGACAACATCACGGCAGTCGCCCACGTAAACAAACAGGGCGACACAAGAAGCAGGAGGTAATGGCAGAAACTGCAAGGATTCTTCGCTGGGCGAAAAATCAGGTGATAACACTCTCAGCAGTGTTAATTCCGGGAGTGGAAAACTGGGAAGCAGACTTCCTCAGCAGGCATGACCTCCACCCGGGAGAGTGGGGACTTCAGCGGGAAGTCTTCCTCATGATTGTAAACCGTTGGGAAAAACCAAAGGTGGACATGATGGCGTCCCGCCTGAACAAAAAACTAGACAGATATTGCGCCAGGTCAAGGGACCCTCAGGCAATAGCGGTGGACGCTCTGGTAACACTGTGGGTGTACCAGTCAGGGTATGTGTTCCCTCCTATGCATCTCATACCAAAAGTACTGAGAATCATAAGAAGGAGATGAGTAAGAACGGTACTCGTGGTTCCGGATGGGTCATGAAGGACTTGGTACCCGGAACTTCAAGAGATGCTCACGGAAGAACCGTGGCCGCTACCTTTAAGAAAGGACCTGCTCCAGCAGGGGCCTTGTCTGTTCCAAGACTTACGCCGGCTGCGTTTGACGGCATGGCAATTGAATGCCGGATCCTGAAAGGGCATTCCAGATGAAGTCATCCCTACCCTGGTCGAAGCCAGGAAGGATGTAACCGCAAAACATTTTCACCGCATTGGGCGAAAATATGTTGCGTGGTGTGAGGCCAAGAAGGTCCCTACAGAGGAATTCCAACTGGGTCGTTTCCTACACTTCCTGAAAACAGGACTGTCTATGGGCCTAAAATTAGGGTCCATTAAGGTTCAAATTTCGACCCTGTCGAATTTCTCCCAGAAAGAACTGGCTTCAGTGCCTGAAGTTCAGATGTTTGTAGAAGGGGTACTGCATATACAGCCTCCTTTTGTGCCCCAGTGGCACCTTGGGATCTCAATGTTGTTTTGAGTTTCCTAAAGTCACATTGGTTTGATCCACTCACCACTGTGGACTTAAAATATTCACATGGAAGGTGAAGAATTAGCCCTGGCTTCAGCCAGGCGTGGGTCAGAATGGGCGGCTTTATCATATGAAAGCCCTTACTTAATTTTTCATTCTGACAGGGCAGAATTGAGGACTCGTCCTCAATTTTTTCCTTAAGGTGTTTTCTGTTTTTCACATGAACCAACCTATTGTGGTACCTGCGGCTACTAGGGACTTGGAGGACTCCAAGTTACTTGACGTTGTCAGGGCCCTGAAAATATATGTTCCAGGACGGCTGGAGTCAGAAAATCTGACTCGCTGTTTAGCCTGTATGCACCCAACAAGATGGGTGCTCCTGCTTCTAAGCAGACGATTGCTCGCTGGATTTGTAGTACAATTCAGCTTGCACATTCTGTGGCAGGCTTGCCACAGCAAAAATCAGTAAAAGCCCATTCCACAAGGAAGTGGGCTCATCTTGGGCGACTGCCTGAGGGGTCTCGGCTTTACAACTTTGCTGAGCAGTTACTTGGTCAGGGACAAACACGTTTGCTAAATTCTAAAAATTTGATACCCTGGCTGAGGAGGACATGGAGTCTCTCATTCGGTGCTGCAGGGTCATCCGCACTCTCCCGCCCGTTTGGGAGCTTTGGTATAATCCCCATGGTCCTTACGGAGTCCCAGCATCCACTAGGACGTCAGAGAAAATAAGATTTTACTTACCGATAAATCTATTTCTCGTAGTCCGTAGTGGATGCTGGGCGCCCATCCCAAGTGCGGATTGTCTGCAATACTTGTACATAGTTATTGTTACAAAAATCGGGTTATTCTTGTTGTGAGCCATCTTGTCAGAGGCTCCTTCGTTGTTATCATACTGTTAACTGGGTTCAGATCACAGGTTGTACGGTGTGATTGGTGTGGCTGGTATGAGTCTTACCCGGGATTCAATATCCTTCCTTATTATGCACGCTCGTCCGGGCACAGTATCCTAACTGAGGCTTGGAGGAGGGTCATAGGGGGAGGAGCCAGTGCACACCACCTGATCCTAAAGCTTTTATTATTGTGCCCTGTCTCCTGCGGAGCCGCTATATCCCCATGGTCCTTACGGAGTCCCAGCATCCACTACGGACTACGAGAAATAGATTTATCGGTAAGTAAAATCTTATTTTTACATTTTGCAGTCCAAAAGGACTGCAGTGTAGGATAAGATTTCTTAGCTGGGGCTGCTGCGGAGGGAAGAAATGTCGACTTACCCACAGTCGCCGTGGAAATCCACGCATCCAATGCGTCCCCAAATAGTGCCTGACCTGTAAATGGCAGGTTCTCCACACTTTTCTTGGATTCTGCATCCGCAGTCCATTGGCGTAGCCAGAGTCCTCTGCGTGCCGAGACAGCCATGGAAGTAGCAGGCCAATGTCCTTCATGGCCTCCACCATGAAGCCTGCAGAATCCTGTATGTGACGTAAAAACAAGTCAGTGTCACTCCTATCCATAGTATCTAAGTCCTGTAGTAAGGTGCCTGACCACTTTACTATGGCTTTAGAAATCCACGCACAAGCAGTAGTGGGCCTTAAAGCCATGCCTGTAGCAGTGTATAGTGATTTGAGCGTAGTCTCAATCTTGCGGTCAGCCAGCTCCTTTAAGGTGGTTGAACCAGGGACAGGTAAAACCACCTTTGTAGAGAGCCTAGATACAGAAGCGTCTACAATAGGTGGGTTTTCCCACTTTTCTATTCTCTTCAGGGAAAGGGAAAGCAATGAGAATTTTTAGGGATCTGGAATTTTTTCCCAGGATTTTTCAAACAAGGAGTTTAACTCTTTAGAAGCAGGGAAGGTAAGCGAGGATTTCTTATTTACTGTAATATAAGATTCCTCTACTTGTTCCGGAACCTTCTCAGAAATATGCAAAACATCCCTAATGGCATCAATCATTAGCTGCACCCCTTTAGCAATAGATGCATCCCCCCCCCCTGCATATCCCCATCACCGTCCCCTGTATCAGAGTCGGTATCAGTGTCAGCTTGCATTATCTGGGAAAGTGTACATTTTTTGGGGTATGTAGGTGGGGTTTTAGATGAAGTAGTGGGAGCTGAATACTTCAAACCCTCTACAGATTGTCTCAAAAACCTGCGTCTCTTTCTCAGTATGTGACATCCTTGTTGAAATCTGGGATATCATTCCCCTTAAAGTATCCACCCATGGGGGTTCGGATTCAGAAGGCTGAGACAGCACATTGCAGTCCTGAGTACATGGAATAGACTCCTCAGGAGAAGATACACACTCTGCAGCACAGGACACAGAGTCCTTAGACATGGTAATGTGGATATACACACTCACACACACACACAGGAAAATGTCAGACACAGTTTCCCCCAGAGTACCTTCAGAGAGTCACAGAGTATAAGGAGCCAGCCACACAGCGCCCCTGTAGGCAGTTATTATGATAAAAGCCCGGTGACGACCAACCTTAATAGGGAGGGCAGCGCCCCCTGTCCGTGTCCTAGTTCCTATGAGTCAATGATTCAGTGTCCTGTCATCGGAGTAGAGAACCATTGACTCTTCAGGAAGTTGGTTTCTACCCCACTCCCTCCCCCTAAGTCCCTCAAAGCAGGGAGGCTGTTGACTCTAGAAAATTAAAAAAAACTAGGAAACCTCCTAGGAGCTCCCATAGCTGTGACTCCTCTGGGCACATTTTCTAAACTGAGTCTGGTAGGAGGGGCATAGAGGGAGGGGCCAGCCCACACTATTAAACTCTTAAAGTGCCAGTGGCTCCCAAAGGACCCTTCTATACTCCATGGTACTAAATGGATTCCAGCATCCTCTAGGATGTAAGAGAAAGTAGAGTATAACCTAGCAGATGATGATTGCAGTGTATTATATGGTGTATTGCATGTAAAGTACCTTGTTCCACACCTACTCTGCTGTAGCAATATACCTTATATAAGGGTGAGTAACACATGTACAGGCTTACCAGCGTATGAGCACACACATAAAGGAATGCTACTTTACCAATGCTTCCAGGAGTAACGTTAGGAGACATTTCTCTGATCCATCAGCTCATATTACTGATATTATTGTTCATCTAGAATCTCCAATTCATACGATATGTTCCACATCCATTGTTTTACATTGGTGCTGACATAGGACTTGGCGAGAGACTACATCTCCATTTATACTTCATGGTTAGATACCAGTACAAGAGAGAGATATATCTAAGTCTTATTATAATATTACATTTGTTATTGTGAGTGTTCTCAGGAGGGTGGACACAATGATAGTCTGAGACACAATATTATAAAGCCTTCATTAAAAGTTGTTTTATTATACACACACATTTACAATTAATTGTCCCAGAGAGTCGTCTTCTCCTATTCTTTGCAAGATTAATATTGTTACAGAAAAGTCACATTTCCATAATGTGTTTTATTTCCAGCAGATGGACACACAAGCAGAAATATCTCAGAAGGACATCTAATGTTATCCCCGGATTGTGACATAAAAGATAATGACAGTAGACAGGATTCTCCAGGAGATAACCCCATTACCCCAATTATACATCCAGCTCTATCAGCTGGTCCCCCTGATCCTGCAAAATATTCTCCTGATCACTCTGATATTGGTGCATCTGTTACAGCTCTGAGAGTAGATACAGAGTTTCCATGTGCTATAGATGCCAAATGTTTTACACAGAACACAAAGCCTATTAACCCACAGACAGGTAAGACAAGTGAGAGGCCATTTCTATGTTCTGAGTGTGGGAAATGTTTTATATACAAATCAAATCTTATTAAACATCGGAGATATCACATAGGTGAGAAGCCATTTCCATGTTCTGAGTGTGGGAAATGTTTTGCACACAAATCAGATAATAATAGACATCAGAGAAGTCACACAGGTGATAAGCCATTTCCATGTTCTGAGTGTGGGAAATGTTTTGCACGGAGATCGGATCTTGTTGCACATCAGAGAAGTCACACAGGTGAGAAGCCATTTCCATGTTCTGAGTGTGGGAAATGTTTTGCATACAAATCAGTTCTTACTAGACATCAGAGAAGTCACATAGGTGAGAAGCCATTTCCATGTTCTGAGTGTGGGAAATGTTTTGCACACAAACTAAATCTTATTATACATCAGAGAAGTCACACAGGTGAGAAGCCATTTCCATGTTCTGAGTGTGGGAAATGTTTTGCACAGAAATCACATCTTGTTGAACATCAGAGAAGTCACACAGGTGTAAAGCCATTTCCATGTTCTGAGTGTGGAAAATGTTTTATCCAGAAATCACATCTTATTAAACATGAGAGAAGTCACACAGGCGAGAAGCCATTTTCTTGCTATGAGTGTGGGAAATGTTTTACCTGGAAATCACAACTTGTTACACATCAGCGAAGTCACAGGTGAGAAGCCATTTCCATGTTCTGAGTGTGGGAAATGTTTTGCACACAAATCAGATCTTATTAAACATGAGAGAAGTCACACAAGTGAGAGGCCATGTTCTTGCTCTGAGTGTGTGAAATGTTTTACATAGCAATCACAACTTGTTACACTTCAGCGAAGTCACAGGTGAGAGGCCATTTCCATACTCTAAAAATAAATCAGCACAATAGACATCACTCAGGTGAGAAACCATCTTCTGTATTATACTTATTGCCATGCGTCGTTGTTCAAGGTTCTTCTCCTATGCTTTTTGCAATATGCATGCTACCGCAGTGTGAAATAATCAGATGTCATGCCCTCATCTACCACTGCTATGCAGATGACCTGTCTTTTGCTCCAGGTACTGAGAACCCAGTACCAATCCTAAATGGTTGTCTAGCTGAGCTCCAGGTGTGGCTGATGCCAGTTGGCTGTATCTCAGTCCTGGTGAAACAGGTCCTTATGATAGAAGCTCACCAACAAAGGGCAGGTCTACAGCTCAGCTTTGTTACCAACCAGACATACGCTTGGGGGTTCAGAGTTACAAAATGCTGATCCTGTGCGGAATCTTGGTGTCCTGGATAGTGGAGTGACATTTAGACATCAGGTATCAGCCACAATCAGATCCTCATCTGAGGAACATAGCTAGACTCCAGCACTTTATTCCCTCAGAAGATCTACCTACAGTCATACATGCACTTGTATCATCACGCATAGACTACTGCAATGTCCTCTACCTGGGTCTCCCAGCAAAAAAATTGCACCGCTTGTAGCTTATACAGAATGCAGCAGCCAGGCTGTTACCTAACCAGCCCGTTCCTGCCACATAACACCCATTCTCTACTCCCTTCCCCGGCTGCCTGTAAGATGGTGACTCTATTACATAATCTTACTGACTCTCCCAGCCCTACATGACCAGGGTCACTGGTACCAGAAGCAGCTTCTTTCTGCCTGGTTACTTCCATCTGCAGATGCTGGACTATTACCAGCAGTACCAAGAATCCCCAAGCATTTCTGAGATGGAAGTGGGGGAAACAGGGTGGGTGGCACTAGTGCTGTAGCGGGGGCTGCCAGAGGCAGTGTCTGTGGGTAATATTGTCCCCAAGCAGTGCTGAGGTGGAAGAGGGGGGGCACAGGGTGGCGAGCAGTAGGGGGAGACAAGGAGGTTGGCAGTAGTGGGGTAAAGACAGGTTGAGGGGAGACAGGGCGGGTGGCAGTAGTGGGGGAGACAGGGCAGGTGGCAGTAGTGGGGGGAGACAGGGCAGATGGCCACAGAGCAGTACTGGGGGCTGCTGGAGACAGTAACGAGGTGTATGGGTCTCGCACAGAACCAGTTGATAATTAGACTTAATGATTATGCTTCCTTATTTCTAATGAATCCCTTGTATGTGTTACTGTTATTTGCTATGTCAGCCTTTATGTGTGTTCTGTGTAATAATCCTGAAAGTAGTGCTGCTACCGATCTCATATCATTTGTAGTAACTTGGAAAAGATGAGATATGAGGTGCACTCTGGAAGCTTATAGGGGGTTAAAGAGGAACGCATATGTGATATCATGATGCCCTCCGGAAAATGGTCCTGGCCCGCCCGCATTCGCCCCACAGGTATGCGGCCACAATGTGCGTGTCTGCACGGCTGCTGCACATATGCATTTTGCTAACACCAGCAAAATGCTGCGGGCCACTATTGCGGCTGGGTCTGAATGATATGTATCTGTTTTACTTACCTGCAATACTAACACGTAACTTGAATTGTTTCTGTGCTTTAAAGGATATTTTATCCATGTGCAGAGTAAAGTAATTTTTAAGTTTAAAATATAGACAAAAATCTCTATTAAAGATATGAAATAAAGTTGTTTAAAAACAAAAGATTTCCGTTGAGTCTTTTTATTTGTCTTATCTTTTTTTCAGATAATTGTCGCTATGGTGACAGAAACAATTTCCTGTTAATGTATCACTTGTATTGTTACTTTTGTGTCCACATAATATCAGTGTTACTGTGTATAAATATTTCGTCTGGTGTGTAGAGGTGGGTACACGCTGCCATTTTGGCTGTCTGATTTTGACAGCTCATTTGAATAGTGGGATGACATTATGGGGGGAAGGGGACTCTTTCTGTATGCGTTTCGAGTCTGATGTGGGCGTTTCGAGCATGCCTTGAAAAAGTCACTCCAGACTCGAAACGCGTTGCCCAAAGGAGGTCTTTGCACAGGTGAGGTGGATGTGTGTCTCCCATGTGAGGTAAAACCTATTTTATTTCTCTATATTTGGGATTTGGAGCTTTGTTACCGGACCTCAGCTCAACAAAATCATATATTCTTCCTTGCTGGGATCTCGCACAGCCCCCATCTACGGCTTGTATGTTTATTTTTTCAACCATTTTAAACCATTTGTGAAATAAATTGTACCTTTATTGCATCACTGTACAAGTCTATTTGACGCAGAGACCTTTATATGTGGAGTTATGCTGTATTCATTGTGAGTAATGGTACGCTTGAGACGTACCTTATGATAACGATACCTTGATGTGTGTTATACTGTTCCTCACTATGTAAGTGAGATATGGTATTCCTAAAATCACCTGCATATCTTATTTGTGGGATTAAGATATAAAGAAACCATTATAAGGGTTATAGCACATTATATTGTGTCAGTGAGGTACGCCACCTCTAATCTACTAAAAAAGATCATTCACTTTCATTAGGAGTACCGCATTATAATCTCATGTATGGAATAATCTTGAACATAAAGTGGGGCAAAAAAGTATTTGGACAGCCACCGATTGTGCAAGTTGACCCACTTAAGAAGATGAGAGAGGTCCGTAATTTCCATCATAGACTTCAACTGTGAGACAGAATCTGGAAATCACATTGTATGATTATTAAATAATTTATTTGTTTATTCTTGTGGAAAATAAATATTTGGACAATCAGAAAGTTTAACTCAATACTTTGTAATATAACCTCGGTTGGCAATTACAGAGGTCAAATGTTTCCTGTAGTTCTTGACCAGGTATGCACACATTGTAGCAGGTATTTTGGCCTACTCTTCCATGCAGATCTCCTCTAGATCTGTCATGTTTTGTGGCTGTCGCCGGGCAAAACGGACTTTCAACTCCCTCCACAGATTTTATATTGGGTTGAGGTCTGGAGACTGGCTAGGCCACTCCAGGACCTTGAAATGCTTCTTACAGAGTCACTCCTTAGTTACCCGGGTGGTGTGTTTGGGTCATTGTCATGCTGGAAGATCCAGCCACGTTCCATCTTCAATGCTATTACCGAGGGAAGGAGGTTTTTGTCCAAAATCTCACGATACATGTCCCCATTCATCCTCTCCTTAATACGGATCAGTCGTCCTGTTCCATTTGCAGAAAAGCAGCCCCAAAGCATGTTTCCACCCCCATGCTTCACAGTGGGTATGGTGTTCTTGGGATGCCATTCATCATTCTACTCCCTCCAAACATGGCTAATGGAGTTTATACCCAAAAAATTAGATTTATGGTAAGAACTTACCGTTGTTAAATCTCTTTCTGCGAGGTACACTGGGCTCCACAAGGATTAACATCGGGGTGTAGAGTAGGATCTTGATCCGAGGCACCAACAGGCTCAAAGCTTTGACTGTTCCCAAGATGCACAGTGCTGCCTACTCTATAACTCCGTCTCCGTGCACAGGAGCTTAGTTTCGTTAACCAGTCCAATGCAGTAGCAGGTACCAGAGACGACAATCATGATTAGCCACATACACCACACACACTCACCACGGGAGAGGGTTATAGCAGCTAATGCCATACCAACCCAAAGAAGCCAGGTGCATCAGGAGGCCAGTGTACCTCACAGAAAGAGATTTAACAAAGGTAAATTCTTACCATAAATCTTGTTTTCTGCTGCGGGGTACACTGGGCTCCACAAGGATTAACCGGGGATATCCTACAGCAGTTTCTTACAGGAGGGGATGCATGGTAATGGGCACAAGAACCTAGCATCCAAAGGAAGCATCCTGGGAAGCGAAAGTATCGAAGGCATAGAACCTTATGAACGTGTTCACTGAGGACCACGTTGCCGCCTTGCACAATTGTCCAAGGGTCGCACCACGGTGGGCCACCCAAGAAGGTCCCAACAGACCGAGTAGAATGGGCTTTAATGGTAGCAGGAACTGAAAGGCCAGTCTGTACATAAGCATGTGTCATCTATCTAGCCAAGATCTGCTTGTTAGCAGGCCAGCCACATTTGTGAAAACCAAACAGTAAAAAAAGATAATCAGATTTCTGAATGGAGGAGTTTCTCTTCACATAGATATGGAAAGCCCGTACCAAATGACTCCTCAGGAGAAGTAAAGGCTGGAACCACAATCTCCTGGTTAAGGTGGAAGGAAGACACCACCTTGGGTAAATAACCCAGACACGTTCTAAGTACTGCCCAATTATGGTGAAAAACCAGATATGGGGACTTACAAGATAAGGCACCCAAGTCCGAGACCCTTCTAGCTGAAGCTATAGCCAGCAAAAACAACACCTTAAGGGAAAGCCACTTAAGGTCTGCAGACACAAGAGGTTCAAACAGAGACTCTTGCAAGGCCACCAGAACCACCAACAGATCCCAAGGGGCCACAGGTGGCACATAAGGAGGCTGAATCTGCAACACACCCTGAGTGAAGGTATGAACATCTGGCAGGGCAGCAATCTTTCTCTGAAACCAAACCGACAAGGCAGAAATGTGAACCTTGAGGGAAGCCAGATGAAGGCCTAAGTCCAGGCCCTGTTGTAGGAAAGCCAATAGTTTGGCTGTACTAAACTTGAAAACGTCATGATTGTGAGACGCGCACCAAGTAAAGTAAGCATTCTAGACCCTATAGTAAATCCGAGCAGAAGCCGTCTTACAGGCCTTCAACATAGTTTGAATGACCGCTTCAGAAATACCCTTGGCCCTCAAGATGGAAGCTTCAAGAGCCACGCAATCAAAGCCAGATGGGTCAAGTCATGGTAAACACAAGGGCCCTGAACGAGGAGGTCTTGTCATTGTGGAAGTAGAAGGGGACGATCCAGTGAGAGGCCCTGTAGATCAGAGAACCAGTGTTGCCTGAGCCATGCTGGAGCGATCAGAAGTAGGTTTCCTCCTTCTTGCTTGAACTTCCATATTACTCTGGGCAGGAGTGACAGCGGAGGGAACATGTACAGCAGCCGATAGTTCCATGGAATTGCCAGAGTGTCCACGAACGCTGCTCGAGGATCCCTTGTCCTTGCTCCTAAGAACTGAACCTTGTGATTGTGTTGAGACACCATCAGGTCCACATCTGGAAGGCCCCACTTGTCCACGAGAAGTTGAAACACCTCTGGATGGAGGCTCCATTCTCCGACGTGTACATCCTGACAACTGAGAAAGTCCACTTCCCAGTTTAGGACCCCCAGAATGAACACTGCGGATATGGCCGGCAGATGGCGTTCTGCCCACTGAAGAATCCGTGATACTTCCCTCATTGCTATGTGGCTCCAAGTGCCGCATTGATGATTGATGTATGCCACCGTGGTGGCACTGACTGTACTTGAACAGGTCTGTTCTGTATCAAATGCTGGGCCAGATACAGTGCATTGAATACCGCTCGCAGTTCTAGAATGTTTATCGGGAGTAGAGACGACTCCTCAGTCGACCGACCTTGAAGGGAGTGTTGTTCCAACACCGCACCCAACCTCTCAGACTGGCATCCGTCTTCAGCAGGACCCAGTTGGATATCCAGAAGGGACGACCCCCCTACTCAATCGATGGTCCTGAAGCCACCAGCTGAGGGACATATGGACCTCCGGACACAAGGAGATCATATGAGAACTGATCCGGTGAGGCAGGCCATCCCACTTGGCAAGAATTAACTTTTGCATATGGCGAGAATGGAATTGTGCATACTCCATCATGTTGAAAGCCGACACCATAAAACCTAGCACTTGCATTGGCGAATGAATAGACACTTGTGGACGAGATAGGAAGCATTGAATACTGTCCTGAAACTTCAGGACTTTCTCCTGAGACAAGAACAACCTCTTGTTGTGAGTGTCCAATAACGCTCCTAGGTGCACCATGCTCTGAGCAGGAACCAGAGATGATTTCTTCCAGATGACTAGCCACCCATGGGCCATCATGAACCGAATAGTCAGATCTAGATGACACAGGAGAGTTTCTGGGGAATTTTCCAGGATCAACAAATCGTCCAGGTAAGGTAGGATCCTGACCCCTTGATGGCAGAGTGTAGCTGTCATGACCGCCATTACTTTGGTGAAAACTCGCGGAGCCATTGTCAAACCAAAGGGTAAGGCACAAAATTGGTAATGAAGGTTGCCCACCGCAAAACCTCAGGTACTGCTGATGAGACACTGCAATAGGAATATGCAGGTAGGCATCCTGTATGTCCAGGGAGACCATATAGTCCCCAGGCTCTAAAGCCAGAACAATAGAGCATAGAGTTTCCATACGAAACTTGGAGACCCTCACATATTTGTTCAAGGACTTGATATTAAGAATGGGCCATGAGGACCCGTTCGGTTTCGGGACTAGAAACAGCTGTGAATAGAACCCCTTGCCTCTCTGAGCCAGAGGCACCCATACTACCACTCCTGTGGTCAGGAGGGATTGTACCACCGAATGTAGAGTGTTTGCCATCATCGGGTCCAAAGGGATGTCTGTGGCAGGCTTGTCAGTTTTGGAAGCAGGCTGATGGGCAGCCCAGTCCCGCTTTGGTCTGGGCTTGGCAGGTTTGGAAGTATGAGCTTGTTTTGGGTATGCCTGACCTTTTGCTTTACCTGGAGGACTAAAGGGCAGAGGGAAAGTACTTTAAGCCTTCTGTGCGGAATGAGCCATACTAGGTAGGCAAGCTGTTTTAGCAGTAGCCAGATCAGCCACAATCTTACTGAGGTCTTTGCCAAAAAGAATGTCTTCCTTAAAAGGAAGCACCTCCAGGGTTTTCTTAGAATCCATACCCACCGACCAGGATCTTAACCAAAGGATACGATGAGCCAAGATGGACGTAGTGGCAGCCTTGATCACCAGCACCCCGGCATCGGAAGCTGCCTCCTTAAGGTACAGAGAAGCCGTGGTAATATATGAGAGATCAGAAGCATTAGAATGCACCTCCACCTCCAGCTCCTGAGCCCACGCTTCAATGATGTAGAGTTGAGGAAAAAGAAAGAAAGAAAAGGGATCTGTCTTTGGTGCACTAAAGTATAAAATGTAACTTTTATTTAAATTTCCATAAAATAAATGACACACTGTACTTTATTGTGTCCTTACTTGTGAACTAGTATGCAAAATATTAAAAACACAAATAACTATATATAAAGATGACAATATTATGAAAAAAAGACAAAAAGGAAAGTGTACAGAAGATTTCTTACAATAAACACAAATTGGTTAAAAAAACGGAGCGTCTGTGTCCTGTCTGTCCTTTCTAAATGAGTGTCTTATTCTAAGTAACAGTAACTCTAAGTTAGTTTTCGTTAGTATTGATACAATTACATTGAGACTTACTTCAGTGCTTCTATGAAGGCTTTTGGCATTATGCCCAGGCTCCTAGGAGTATTGATACAATTACATTGAGACTGTTACTTCAGTGCTACTATGAAGGCTCTTGGCATTATGCCCAGGCTCCTAGGAGTATTGATACAATTACATTGAGACTTACTTCAGTGCTCCTATGAAGGCTCTTGGCATTATGCCCAGGCTCCTAGGAGTATTGATACAATTACATTGAGACTGTTACTTCAGTACTTCTATGAAGGCTTTTGGCATTATGCCCAGGCTCCTAGGAGTATTGATACAATTACATTGAGACTGTTACTTCAGTGCTACTATGAAGGCTCTTGGCATTATGCCCAGGCTCCTAGGAGTATTGATACAATTACATTGAGACTTACTTCAGTGCTCCTATGAAGGCTCTTGGCATTATGCCCAGGCTCCTAGGAGTATTGATACAATTACATTGAGACTGTTACTTCAGTACTTCTATGAAGGCTTTTGGCATTATGCCCAGGCTCCTAGGAGTATTGATACAATTACATTGAGACTGTTACTTCAGTACTTCTATGAAGGCTCTTGGCATTATGCCCAGGCTCCTAGGAGTATTGATACAATTACATTGAGACTGTTACTTCAGTACTTCTATGAAGGCTTTTGGCATTATGCCCAGGCTCCTAGGAGTATTGATACAATTACATTGAGACTGTTACTTCAGTGCTACTATGAAGGCTCTTGGCATTATGCCCAGGCTCCTAGGAGTATTGATACAATTACATTGAGACTGTTACTTCAGTGCTTCTATGAAGGCTTTTGGCATTATGCCCAGGCTCCTAGGAGTATTGACACAATTACATTGAGACTGTTACTTCAGTGCTCCTATGAAGGCTTTTGGCATTATGCCCAGGCTCCTAGGAGTATTGATACAATTACATTGAGACTGTTACTTCAGTGCTCCTATGAAGGCTTTTGGCATTATGCCCAGGCTCCTAGGAGTATTGATACAATTACATTGAGACTGTTACTTCAGTGCTACTATGAAGGCTTTTGGCATTATGCCCAGGCTCCTAGGAGTATTGATACAATTACGTTGAGACTGTTACTTCAGTGCTCCTATGAAGGCTTTTGGCATTATGCCCAGGCTCCTAGGAGTATTGATACAATTACGTTGAGACTGTTACTTCAGTACTTCTATGAAGGCTCTTGGCATTATGCCCAGGCTCCTAGGAGTATTGATACAATTACATTGAGACTGTTACTTCAGTGCTACTATGAAGGCTTTTGGCATTATGCCCAGGTTCCTAGGAGTATTGATACAATTACATTGAGACTGTTACTTCAGTGCTACTATGAAGGCTTTTGGCATTATGCCCAGGCTCCTAGGAGTATTGATACAATTACATTGAGACTGTTACTTCAGTACTTCTATGAAGGCTTTTGGCATTATGCCCAGGCTCCTAGGAGTATTGATACAATTACATTGAGACTGTTACTTCAGTGCTCCTATGAAGGCTCTTGGCATTATGCCCAGGCTCCTAGGAGTATTGACACAATTACATTGAGACTGTTACTTCAGTGCTACTATGAAGGCTTTTGGCATTATGCCCAGGCTCCTAGGAGTATTGATACAATTACATTGAGACTGTTACTTCAGTGCTACTATGAAGGCTTTTGGCATTATGCCCAGGCTCCTAGGAGTATTGATACAATTACGTTGAGACTGTTACTTCAGTGCTCCTATGAAGGCTCTTGGCATTATGCCCAGGCTCCTAGGAGTATTGATACAATTACGTTGAGACTGTTACTTTAGTGCTTCTATGAAGGCTTTTGGCATTATGCCCAGGCTCCTAGGATTATTGATACAATTAATGTGTCTCAGTATCTTGTAATACAATGCATTTATAAATCCTGTGTGTTTCAAAGTACGTTCTGACCAGCAAAAGTAACCACCTTCCAGTGGATAGAATATATAGTATGATATCAATATACAATAGGATATTATTATAATTTACTTATCACTGTAATATAATGTATATTGATTCTTTGAATATGATATCCATTAACAGACCTTTAACTAATGGTATCAGGTTTTATTACTCTAGGATGTAGAATGAATCTACCTCTCTCTTGTAATATTGGGAGTTATTTGGGCACAACAGCCCTCTCCTAACTTCTCACATACAATATCAGGTTCAAAAACAATACTGAGCATATGGTGATTCGGCCACTCAATTGCTTGTATGTGTAAAGTCAGATATATTATTGATACATCTCTTATTGTTAGTATCAAGCATCTGATTCCCCCATATGGGTTATTACGGTGAGCATTCCTGTAGTTATATCTCCCATCAGCTAGGTCATATATTCATGAATATTTGTAATTATATAAGTAGTGGTGCTTTTAAAAGCTGCTTCAGTAAGTCTTATCCCTATCAGAGGGAGTTTAGTATATATCTCACTCTGTATTTTATCTATAGATATTATTGAGACACACTGGATATGATCATATGATATGTTGTTAAATGAACACAATACGACACTAATCTCATATGACTGGCTAGTGTCCGGTTAGAGGGCTGGTCATTGAGGCTGGTTCCAATATATATAGAATCCATGGCCAGTCCAACTTAAATATCAGTATATGTGTGCTGACCTTAATGAATCCCTACTCGGGGTCAAACTGTGTCATTCTCAATCAAATCATAAGGGACGGTTTTGTATACGTATTCCCTGTAATCACACTGATAGGGACACGTATATCAACGCGTCCACACTAATAATCCTTTTACTAGAGATATGCAGGAGCGATCTTATTATCACACTGAACAGGGCAATTGTATCTGTAAAATATGTGTGATGAGTCCGCCTGTGTCCTCTGTCCTGGATGTCATGTACGATCGATATTACATGACTTGTGTCAACAGTTTGTGTTTTATTAATCTAACATGTTTCTAGACATTATATTAAATATTCTGTGCTGGAATTGAACATGAACACTGAGGCTGTCTTATGCACGGGTTCCCTGTAATCAGGTTAGTATACCGCCTAGAAAGAATACTGGCGAGAGAGAGAAGCGCATATATTATATATATAAATCTCAGCATATATAATCCTTGTGGCATAATATATCTCTCAGTGCCGTGACTTAATAATTGAGTATGTCAGTACCTCTGTTAGTATCCGTATTAATTCCATCACAGACAATATAGATAATATTCAGGTGGATTTGATACGGATTACCCACATGTATACTTGTCCTGTTTAGTGATCATAGCACGGCCCTTTGGTATTTTCAGTAAAGGGATCAACAGCAAAGGCATGTCCGTATGCGGGTCCATACTAACCTGTGCTGTGTCCCAATGGCTAGTGGAGCGGCTGCGCTTTACAGTGGCCATGCCGGATCGCGATAACAGCGGGCCAAAGAGACCCCTTACCTCCCCTTGTACCTGTGCCAATGCGATCCCGGAGGGCAGCGGCGAGTGTGTGACTGACCAAGACAGACACTGGAGCCTCCACTGTAGTTACCCGGCAACCAGGGCACGGGAGTATACAGAGCCGCTGGGGGAGTGATGGAGCTGCAGCAGGGATGTCTAACTGACATCCAGTACAGCTGCAGCCCCTTCAGATTTCTTCTGAAATTAGCTTATACTATGGGTTGCAGGAGCAGCCCCCCTGTTGATTGGCTGCTTACTGCATGGCACCAACTTACAAACTGAGCTCCTGTGCATGGAGGCGGAATTATAGAGGAGGTGGCACTGTGCATTTGGGAACAGTCACAGCTTTGAGCCTATTGGTGCCTCGGATCCTACTCTACACCCTGATGTTAATCCTTGTGGAGCCCAGTGT
The DNA here is from genome assembly GCF_028390025.1 of Pseudophryne corroboree. Taxonomy (NCBI): domain Eukaryota; kingdom Metazoa; phylum Chordata; class Amphibia; order Anura; family Myobatrachidae; genus Pseudophryne; species Pseudophryne corroboree. Next base: position 577,008 of record NW_026967557.1, on the reverse strand, counting down.
ACCCTGCAGCAGAAAGTTTGATTTTGCTCTCATCTGACCACATTACATTCTCCCAGTCCTCTGGATCATCCAGATGGTCACTGGCAAACTATAGGCCGGCCTATCCCAACAAGTCTAATTTGGACTTGTTGGGATAAATCCTTTTTGTGAAATTAAGAGGCAGCCACTGTACCAAACGAAGCAACAGGAAGACTCCCACCTACATATTACAACAAGAAGAAGAGAATTGTTTGGGCCAAGAAACACAAGGAATGAACATTAGACAAATGGACAACTGTACTTTGGTCTGATGAATCCAAATTTGAGATTTTTGGTTCCAACCACCGTGACTTTGTGAGACGCAGAGAAGGTGAGCGGATGGTTTCTGCTAGATGAGCGAGTTCTGTTTTACTCGGTTCTCAAAACCCCATCTTATTGGGTCACGGACATCACGTGTTTGGGATAGCCAATAAGAAAAATCCGGATAAAACCGAACTGGTGTTAATTCTGGCGTTACATCCAAACCCACTCATATCTAGTTTCTGCATGCGTGGTTCCCACTGTGAAGCATGGAGGAGGAGGTGTGATGGTGTGAGGGCGCTTTGCTGGTGACACTGTTGGTGATTTATTCAAAATTCAAGGCACACTTAACCAGCATGGCTACCACAGTATTCTGCTGCGCCATGCCATCCCATCTGGTTTGCGCTGACTGGGACCATCATTTGTTTTTCAACAAGACAATGACCCCAAACACACCTCCAGGCTATATAAGGGCTACCTGACTAAGAAGGAAAGTGATGGAGTGCTGCGTCAGGTGACTTGGCCTCCACAGTCACCTGACCTAAACCTAATTGAGATGGTTTGGGATGAGTTGGAGTGCAGAGTGAAGGAAAAGCAGCCAATAAGTGCTCAGCACCTCTGGGAACTCCTTCAAGACTGTTGGAAAACCATTCCAGGAGACTACATCATGAAGCTGATTGAGAGAATGCCAAGAGTGTACAAAGCTGTCATCAAAGCAAAAAGGGGGCTACTTTGAGGAATCTAAAATATAAAACAGATATTGATGTACAGTAACACTTTTATGTTTACAACATAATCCCATATGTGTTCTTTCATAGTTGTGATGTCTTCAGTATTAATCTACAATATAGAAAATACTTAAAAGAAATAAAAACCATTGAATAAGAAGGTGTGTCCAAACTTTTGACTGGTACTGTACATACACTACCACTATCTACAGGCCAAACAACACACATAATTATGGCTGCAAATATTACTATACATTTACCTGCACACACACACACACTCATGCAAACAGAAATGCCACAGTGTGCATTACTCACCGTCAAGTATTTGGTGGCGCAGCTGCACCAGCAAACGCGGCTGGCGGCGGCGGAGGTCAGACCACTGCCACTCGAGTTGTACAATGGTCCGCCACTTGTGAACCTCCGCATAGGCCACATGCTTTCGGGCATTAGACACGTATGGGCCCGCGCAGCCTATGCAGCGGTCCATGACTATGGTGAGGAGCCGCAGCTCCCGCATACTGAAGGCGGCAGCTCGCATGGTGCCAATGGCGTATTCATCACAAATGCTAATAATTATACTGTCTGCTTACTGTTGATTGGCCGTTAGCTGTGATGCTGATATATATTGATAAACTTTATTGCTATTACTACAAGTTAACAGTCTGGTACGTGTTCTCAGTTGTGAACGCAATTGCGAGTGTATGTTACTGCTAGTGGAGCTTCTGCAAATAAACTTACCAAATTATCTGCTCTTCCTTCAGCTAAACATTGCAGGATTGTTGTATTACTGTGTTTTTATGTTATAAAATAAAAATATCTTGGGACACATGAATGCATGATAACAGAAACATATATGCAGCATTTTAAATAAAGTATTTTTATTTCGAAGGAGAGTAGTTTGCATACAGACATTGCATAACAGGAACACATTAAACACGTAATAACATGTCCTCATCGGGGAACAGCATTCACTTTCGACTTATTTTCAAACTATGTCATTTGCTCATAGGCGCATAGGAATGTACAGTTATATATACCATTATTTTGCATTATCCGTACACTCTAGTATTCATGAAATCACATTATACTTTGTTTTGTTTTCCCCCCCCCTCATATATAACTCTTACGGACAATCCGTCAGAGTAAAACCCTTTAAAAGAGAAGAAAACAATCAGAAACCAAACACAGAGAACCCCAGAAATAAAAAAATTAAAAAAACAAAGAGACAAAAAACATTATGGGGAAGAGGACGCATTGGGGGATACTAGCACTCTAAATCCTACCCTGTCCAGATGGGCACAGAGCCACTCTCTCATTCACAACCCATTGGGTGAGAAGGAAGCCTATGGCCCTAGAAGATCATAACTTGGCAAATCCAGGACCTGTTAGTAACCCTATCACCATTAAGTTGTAGGGTCTGGGACGGAGTATATGGATTCCAGCCATGGAGACCAAATTCTTTCAAATTTAGCGGAGGCATTGTGTTTCATATAAATGTATCGTTCCTTAAAAACAGTGTCGTTTATTAGTACCTTAAGAGCGGGAGTGTAGGGCACTTAGGGGCCATCCATAGCCTCGCAATGCTCACCTTCGCCATTGCACATATGTTGCGAGCATATAGGCCCTCTGGACCAGACACAAAGTCAGAGCTACCCATTCCCAGGATGCAAAATTGCGGAGTAAGCATGGCCTCGTCCACCCCTGTGTTCCACAGAATCGATCCGACCCCCGCCCAGAAAGCCCGCAGCACCGGACAATCCCAAATGAGGTGCCAAAAAGTACCTGCAGTCATCCCACACTTAGGGCAGTCACCCACACGACCCGTCCCGAATTTGGCCAGTCTGGCCGGGGTCATATATATTCTATGCAAAAGGAAGTATTGTATCTGTTGATACCTGATGGATTTGGTAACCGTGCACGGAGTTTCCAAAGCAAGGGCCCAGTTCTCTTCATCTATGGGGCCCAGATCCTGCTCCCATTTGACACGGAGACGTGTCAAAGGATCTATATGGAGTTTGGCGAGTAGATAACCATAAGCATGGGAAATCATCTTAACTCGACCCAGCATACTTACAAAGGTCTTAATGGGAAATGGTATAATTTTAGGGGGGGAATTGGCGAATTGGGACTGCAAGGCATGTCTGAGCTGGAGGTATCTAAAAAAATAGGAGTTAGGCAAATTAAACTCATCTTTTAGTTGTTGGAAGGATTTGAGCGTATTATCCGTATAAAGGTGATTTATGGAAATCACTGATTTAGGGGCCCAAACTTCCCTCCCCTCGAGCGCATACAGTTCAGGGAGCCATTTAGAATACCAGAGGGGGGTGTCCGGGTCCAATCCATCAAATTTCAAAATAATTTTTAGTGCCTGCCACACCTTCATGGCTTGGTATATAAGAGGAGGGAGGAACCGGGCCAAGCTCCCACTCAGCAACACCTGCAGGGGGGATAAGTCGGGGAAGTAGCATTGGACAAATACCCAGTGTAGAGAAGTGACGCCAGTATCCTGTACCCATGCACTAATATGAGTCAGCTGAGCGGCATAGTAGTACATCTGAAAGTTTGGCAAGGCCAGACCTCCGTCGCTGCGCATATATGCAGCATTTTAAAGTAAAAACACAAACAAAAGTGTCAATAAACACATTACCACATTGTTAATATAGACAATATGTATATATGTTGACAAAAAAAACACTACTGGTGTTGATTAAATATTTACATGCTTTTTTAATGTTGAAACCATATTTTTACTTTTATTTTTAGCCTCAAACAATTACAAATTTTTATTTTTTTCAAATATAAAAAAAGTTATGTAAATCAGAACACATTTTTGGAATTTAATCAGTAACTACATAAGTAGTATAGTGAACCACCTTTCATCAAACTTTTGACAGGTGCTCCTCCCCCTTTAAAGCCCCGCCCCCTTTTAATTGTGTTTAATATAAAACTGATATCAAATTATATAAACTGATATCAAATGATTATTGATTGGCCATTAAGAACAGAATCCGACCCTTAGACAAGCCGCATTTATATTAAATGGCTAATCAAAAAAAGCTTATGAAAAAGGCGTATTATACGGTATTAAAGCCGGGGAGTTATTGCGGTGTCGATAAATATTATAAGGCGAATAAAGGCAAGTTCAAAAGAGCGGAAATTAAAAAATGGTTTCAACTACAAGACGCTTACACACTACATAAGCCGGCACGAAAAACCTATAAAAGGAACATGATTTGCGTATCGGATATAAATCAACAATGGCAATGTGATCTGGTCTCGCTCATGGACATTGCAAAGTACAATGATGGTTTTAAATATATATTAACCATCATCGATATATTCAGTAAGAAAGCATGGGCGGCTGGTCTAGCAGCCAAGAATGCGACAACCGTCGCTAATACTTTTGAAAAAATATTCCAACAGGGATGCGTGCCAAAAAAGTTGCAAACCGATAATGGTAAAGAGTTTGTAAACAAAATCTTTAAAAAAGTGTTAGAAAAATACGGCATACATCATTTCACAACCAATAATGAAGTGAAAGCGGCCATTATAGAACGCTTCAATAGGACTTTAAAAACAAGGATGTGGCGTTATTTCACAGCGCGGAACACGTACAGATATATAGATGTGTTACAAGATTTCATAAACAGCTATAATAACACATATCATAGAACGATTAAGTGTACACCGTGTGCTGTGGGGCCCTCTAACGCTTTGAGAATTTTCAAGACGACGTACGGCGATTACTTTAGAACTAAGAAAATTACACCACGTTTTTACATCGGTGAACATGTACGCATATCCAAATATAAGGATATATTTCAGAAAGGGTATGAACAGAATTTTTCTGAGGAAATATTTGTCATACAGAATGTGAACACTAAAGGTGTTAAGCCGCTTTATAAGTTGACGGATCTCTACGGCGAAGAAATTACCGGCAGTTTTTACCACGATGAGTTACAAAGTGTGCCAAAAAACTATAATAGAATATACAAAGTGGAAAAGATTTTAAAACATAAGACGGTAACCGGTCGAAAATACGCGTTAGTCAAGTGGCGCGGGTACCCCGCAAAATTTAACAGTTGGGTTGATGCATCAGAGATAAAAGATATATAAAACGTGCAGCACGCTAAACAAGACGAGCGATGGATGACAAATCGTTTTACATAACATTACCCAGCAATGTCTCAGCGGATACTTTTCCGCAAAATAAGATTTCAAACTATACAACAAAGCTTGCAAAGTCAATACACTTAAGCGGTGAGTGGGAAGTCGCTCTTACAGAAATACAATATCCACACACGTGGAATACCTTGGATATACATGATTGTAAGTTACAAATAACACAGGATGTTATGTTTTCCAATCCAGTTGTGGAATTTGCAGCCGTGTGCGTTAAACCCGGATTTTATAAAACAATCGACTCACTACTGGACGTAATCAACGCTGAAATAGGGCGACATAAACTGGATGGGGGATTAAGACTAGTGTACGATCCGCTTGAACGCGTAGTAACATGCGATAGTAAGCGGCTGTATCATCTTACAGCTGGTGATAAACTGACGACGATCCTTGGATTACAACCTAAAGCTAAGATTTCTAAACCATGCGCAGACATCAAAGGCGGCCAGTATACGCTGTATGTGTATACTGACATTATCGAGCACCAGCGGGTCGGTGATAGCTACGTACCGCTACTACGCACAGTTGAAATTAAGGGATATAACAATGAGGTGGTCACAATACGATATGAGAAACCCGATTACGTACCATTGTGCAAAGCGCATTTTGACACTGTAGCCATAGAGATAAAGAACGACCAGAACAAGAACATCTCATTTAAGTTTGGTAAAGTGATCGTGAAACTACACTTTAGACGTCGCAAACACGAAATTTATTAACTAAACAGGATGGTCGCTGTTAAAAATTATGGCAATCCGGATCTCTACGCGCAATATTATAAAACGCAGGCCGGTAATGGATTACCAGGTTTTCACGGCAGCGCGTACATGTACGGATGCGGTTTAGGCGGTATTTTTCGAAGTCTTTTCAGAAAAGCTGTTCCTCTTTTCCGGAGAGGTTTAGAGTTAGCTAAACCGCATATGAAGACCGCGGCACGTAATATAGCGAAAGACGTTATCGGACAAGCCACAACGGCCGTAATGAATAAGATACACGATGCGAACCAAGCAAAACAAGACGGTTCAGGACTAATATATACAAGAAAAGGCGTGTCTAAAAGAAAACGGAAGCGTATGATAGCACTTCCGCCTTGGGACATACCCTTTTTAAATAAAAAACAGAGACGACGCAACTCAAAGAAGAAGAGTAAGCCGAAGCGCTCCGTTGGTGATATTTTTTAAACATGTCTTTCATACACCACGAGTCCGTTGAATGTGCAAAAACAGAGCTGGATCTTTTTGACGTGCCCCCGACACAAACAAGCATAGAGAAAAGTCTATACGTCGAAGTTCAACCTTTAGCGGCATTATCCGACACAGCGCCGCTTGAATTTTATATAGCGGCCAGCGGCAAACACTACTATGATCTGAACAACACGTTGCTGTACGTGACGTGCAAGATCGTACGAACCGATAACACACCGATACCGCAAGGTGCACGGGTCGCACTTATTAATTACCCCATAGCGACTTTATTCAACCAAGTGGATGTAACTTTGGGTGACAGGCTCATATCGCAATCCAACAATCTTTACGCATACCGCGCGTACATTGAGACTATATTGAATTACAGCTCAGACGCTTTGTCAACAAAGCACACAACAGGATTATTTTACAAAGATTCGGCTGGAGAATTTAACAACACGGTGCTGGACGGACCGAATACGGGGTTCAAAAAACGAGCAGGTGCGACAGAGCAGAGTCTGTTGAATTGCTAGGACCGCTTCACTGCGACCTTTTTCATCAACATAAACTAATTTTAAATGCCGTTGACCTGAAGATTAAACTAACCAGAAACAAAGACGCATTCTGCTTAATGTCAGCGGACGTGGATGCCTTTAAAATACAGATCACAGCGGCGTCACTGTTCGTGAAAAGAGTGCAAGTCTCACCGGCCGTTTAGTAGGGCCTGCGCGTGCCCAATCCGCACGGCCGGTGAGACTTGCACTCTTTATATATACTTCGATATAGTGGGCAATATAAACTGCCAGACAACATTTGTGGTTTATGTAATCTCCTGCATTTGCGGTTGTCAATATGTCGGTAGAACAATACGCTCTCTAGGTTTTTTGAACATAGAAGATCAATTCTTAAAAAGTCAACTAAACACAGTGTACCTAGACATGTTTACTCACTCCATGGAGGTGATTGTGGGGTTCTGCCCATACAGGGAGTTGAACATATAAAACAGACATTCCCAGGTGGGGATAGATATAACCTCCTCTGTAAGAGGGAAGCATACTGGATTTGTATGATAGATACTTTGTTCCCTCTAGGTCTCAACGAAAACATTGAGCTGAATAATATATGAATCAATGTCTGTATGTTATTCTATTTTATCCTATAGCTTCCTTTTTTTTCTTCTTTCCTCCCCCTTTTTTCCCTGGCTGTTTTCTTATCCTTCTGTTAAGAAACTTAGGGGCAGATTTATTAAGCTCGGTGAAGTGATAAAGTGGAAGGTGATAAAGAACCAGCCAATCAGATCCTAGCTGTCATGTCACAGGCTGGCTTTTATTATTGGCATAACTGTTTTTATTGTGTTGAACTCTAATATATATTAGAAATATTTTTATTTATATACCATCAGCGCTCTTTTATGTCTCTATTGAAACTTAAACAATTTATATCGTCTAAGGCATCCAGTTGCCGCATAGGAGCTGCTATCTAATAATCAATATATTTGCTGCTCATGTAATACATGTAACATTGCATTAGCGCCTGATTTAGCTAGGTGATTATGGGCCAGATGTACTAAGCCTTGAAAAGTGATAACTATCACGGTGATAAAGTACCAGCCAATCGACTCCTAACTGTCATTTTTCAAACACAGCCAGTGACATGGTAGTTAGGAGCTGATTGGCTGGTAGTTTATCACTGTGAAATTTATCACTTTTCAGGCTTAGTACATTTCCCCCTATATCTTGCATTTTGTCACCTCACTGACGTGACAGGCTCAGCTGTCAGTCATGCAGCCCCACTGCGCCCACTCTCTCTGTACTCATACATACATGACTTTCTGGGAGTGTCTCATCCTGGCTGTCAGTCATGCAGCCCCACTGCGCCCACTCTCTCCGTACTCATACATACATGTCTTTCTGGGAGTGTCTCATCCTGGCTGTCAGTCATGCAGCCCCACTGCGCCCACTCTCTCCGTACTCATACATACATGCCTTTCTGGGAGTGTCTCGTCCTGGTCAGTGATGCAGCCCCACTGCGCCCACTCTCTCCGTACACATACATACATGCCTTTCTGGGAGTGTCTCGTCCTGGTTGTCAGTCATGCAGCCCCACTGCGCCCACTCTCTCTGTACTCATACATACATGCCTTTCTGGGAGTGTCTCGTCCTGGGTGTCAGTGATGCAGCCCCACTGCTCCCACTCTTTCCGGACTCATACATACATGCCTTTCTGGGAGTGTCTCGTCCTGGTTGTCAGACAGTGTCTCTGGCACAGCTGTGTAATCATGATGTGAGTGTGTGTGCTGAGTAGTGAGTACTGCTAGCAGCAAGTCTCACAGCTTGACTGCAGTGTAGAAGTGTGGTGGGGGTGGGGAGAAGGGGGTTGCTACACCAATGAGTCAAGGAATGGAGTAGTTGGATGGGACTCACACAGCAGGTGGTGAAAAGCTTAAAAAGGAGGAGTGGTTGGAAGGGGAAGGAGCTAGTAGGTTCAGAAGGGATGTGAGGGTAAGGACTCTCAAGGGAAATTGGAGTGGGATCCCACAGGTACCAAACTGGGTAAAGAGCAGCTTTTAGGAAGGAAATTGGTGAGCCAGACCCTGTGGTTGACCCTTCTCTGCCTCATGTGGGGTGGATCCTTGGACTCTCCAGTTCCTCAGGAGGCTGTGGATTCTTCTTGCCTACTACCTGGTGGTTCTGTGGCTATCTCAGGCCATGAACCTCCCAGATGCCTGGCCTCCAGATTAACATGTAATGGTCATGGAGGTGATCCTGGGCTCTGTAGAGGAGGAGGTGGAAAAAGCAAAGGAAAGTTGTGTCCCTTCTGAAGGAGCAATGGTGGACATTGTGAATGGTGAAGGTTTTGTGGGTGAAGAGGGAGTTATGCCATATATACCAGAAGCATGGGTCCTCAGCCTATATGATGTGCCACCATTAATGTGGCCTCTGTCTTGTCCGACCAAGCTTCATTTATGGGCTTTGTCATTTTTATAAGCAGGATAAAGGCTGAGTTTTTTATTTCTGCAGTAGACTAGAATAAGCCCAGACAGTCCCACTTCCATTATACCACCTGAATGTGACGGTCAGTGACCACCGTGCCATCACTTACCTGTATGCTTACACGTAACAGAATGATGGAACACTTACACGGTTTCTTTACATCTTCTGGGGTCCACTCCGAGATTAGACATTATGGCGTAATTACTCAGACGGGAATATAAAACAGAATAAAAAATAAAAGCTTTAATGTAATAATTAGATGCAAACAAAAGCTTTTATTATGAAATCATACAGAGGAGTATCCGCACCATATAGATGTAACATACAACAAACCACTGCAGATGAAACCCGGGTGACTCTAATGCACATGATAATGTACAGGGTATATATGGATAGGATCTTGTATCAGAAAACACTCAGCACTCCTTATCAAGATGAGTGTCTGCAACAAGTTAGGCAAACTAGAAGTGAAAACACGTTCCAATGGACCAAGAATCTCCTGTCATTCATTTATGGGTTGAATGTTTAGCTTTGTAGCCCTGACTATGGAACTCACTGCCTTGCACAGTCCAAGAGACCACCACTCTAGAGACCTACACAAGCAGACTGATGACTGTTGCTCACGCTTTTCATTAATGTACCTCTATTTCTCATACGTCCTAGAGGATGCTGGTGATTCCAAAAGGACCATGGGGTATAGACGCATCCGCAGGAGCTTGGGCACACTGTAAAGACTTAAACTGGGTGTGAACTGGCTCCTCCCTCTATGACCCTCCTCCAGACCTCAGTTAGAAAACTGTGCCCAGGAGAGATGGACATTTTCGAGGAAAGAATTTATTGTTATAAACACGGTGAGTGTCATACCAGCTCACACCTCAAACACACCGTAGAATGTGGCATTCAGTAGAATACCAGTCAACGGCATGAACAAAACCCTGAGAGAATATGTAACACAACCCGTGTGTCCACAGAAACAAAAATAGGACCCTGCATGCTATGTCATGAACAACGGTAACAACCACCAGATAGAGAAGAAACACCACCAGGATGTAACCAAAAAGCAATAACTGTAGACACCGTACGCACTGGGACGGGCGCCCAGCATCCTCTACGGACCAAGAGAAAAGGATTTACCGGTAGGTACCAAAATCCTATTTTCTCATACGTCCTAGAGGATGCTGGGGATTCCAAAAGGACCATGGGGTTTATACCAAAGCTCCAAAACGGGCGGGAGAATGCGGATGACTCTGCAGCACCGAATGAGCAAACATATGGTCCTCAACAATCCGGGTATCAAACTTGTAAAGCATGGCAAAAACTTTTGACCCCGACCAAGAATCCGCTCGGCAAAGTTGAACCGCCGAGACTCCTCGGGCATTCGCCCAAGAAAATCCCATCTTCCCAAAAGAAGGAACCTCCACCGACTTCGGTGACGGCAAAGCAGCCGTAGAACAAACATGCCAGACCGCATCACAGATTCAGCATGTAACAAACTGCATAACGCAGTCTCCCAAAGTAAGCTGGGAACATACCACATAAACAGGGCCTCTGTTACTCCAAACTGAGCCAAATAGATGACTTGCATACTCAAAACCCTGGCTAGAGCAAGGGGGTTTGAACTAGCTAATGCCTAAGTAACCCCCGGCATCAACAAAAGCCTGATTTCTGCGAAACCCCTCTTGGTAGAACTATCAACCGAGTACTCAATTCCTCTCTATCCACCTGAAAGATCAAACAAGGCTCTTGTGGGACAAGACCACCACTTCCGACACCCGCCTTGCGGACGTCGAAGTCAAAAACCTGACCACTTTCCAAACGAGAATTTCCGCAAAGAAACTTAATATAGTCTTGCCTTCACATCGGCTTGTAACGTATGGATAAGCAGGACCTAGCTGAAAGTCCTCCATAGAAGCCTTCCTGGATACACACCGAGACACATAATTACTCCAACAACGGTTGTAACGCTGTGCCGTGAGTTCTTTCCAAGCCGGAAGAATTGAAGAAACGACTTCACTGGGAACACCCATTCAGCTTAGGATACGACCTTCAACCGCCCCACCATTAGACGCAGCCGCGGTAAGTCCTGATACACGCCCTGATCCTGTTGTAACATTACGTCACGTAAAGGAAGAGGGCAGTAATTTTCTATGAGTAAACCATGAAAACTGGATAGCCAACCATCTCTGGTTAGACCGGAGTTCAGAGGATCATCGATCATCTTACGCTTACCACTGCCAGAAAAGTAAAAGCGGAGAGGCCACCTCGACCGACTAAAAACAGTGTCACAAGGATGTCCGCTGCTATATCCTGAGTGTCTCTTAACTTGGAACCCTCTCCTCGAGGTCTCACGTTGAGGCGAAACGCCAACATGTCCAATTGCGACACTCCACAAAGACTTGGCACGTCTGGGAAAGCTTCTCAATAATGACAGTATTTTTCCCGGCTGAATATCATGTCCGCAAAGGAAATCTATGTCTCCGTCGTTTACCTCCGGAATGAAGACTGCTAACATAGCGTTTACCAGACTTCCCCCTCAACTGCAAACAGCGCATCTTCTGCCATTTTCGTGGTTTTTTTTTTTGTTCCGCCCTAGCGGCTTACTTACGCCATTTCTGACAAGGCTTCTGGCAGAATTAACACGGCAGAGCATGAAGAACACGTTCGTCTAAAATAGCTCTTAATTCCAAAACTTACAGCAGACAAGTTTCCCAACCTGAACTCATCCTCTGGAAATACCTCCCTTGCAAAGGACTGCTCCCCAGCTTCGGAGATCTATATGCACGGACACCAAGATCTAAACCTTTATCCCTCTAGAAGGAAAAAAAATCGAGCAGACACCACAGGAGCGATGTCCTGGCCATTTTGATTATATTCCGGTGGATGCGCAGGTGTGACCCGGACCACATTTCCAACTGGCCCCATGAAAATCACTCTGGTATTAGACCTGCTCTCCGAAAAAAAACCTCTCATGCCGCATCCATCTGTCTTCTTAATGGAACCTATTGATGAGGTGTCACCTCAAAGTCGATCCAACTCTGGACCCTCAGACCTCTTTCCACAGGAAAACACCAAACCTTAACCGGTCAGTATCCACTCTGAAAACCACTTCTGACATCTGCGTTGTTGGGAACAACAGGCCCATTTCTGCGCCGAAGAACCGTCAAATAAACAAGGATATGCACCTTTTTACAGGGACAACCAGACAATGTCCTGAACGTGACTCACCTCTGTAAGGCGTTGCGTGTTACCTCCCCTTCCATAGGGGAGAGGCAAAATCTATTAGAAAAAACAGTAAGGGGAAACAACCGTAACTCAGAATGTTCCCCTTTGGCTTCTATAAATAACTCACATGTCGTAGTCTATTCCTAGACTAACTGAAAATTAGTGGACAAGTGGTCACCGAAGTGGGGACCAGCCAGATAGACTCAGCGACAAGTGGTGTATATAGTGGAAACAGAAACTACATCCACTTCTGCGAACCTAACCAGGTTGCAGAACACTTACCTTTTCACCTTCCACTGTCTACACAGAAAAGGAAAAAGAACGGTCTCGAACCGGTTAAACGACTGCATCCCACAAAAGAATGCGTCATCCACTGTTGTGAAGGAGGTTAACTCTCGAATTCAGCCTCATCAGCGGATACCGCCGAGATTAACTGAAGAGAGGCCACACCAAACAGCTGTATACCTCCCACCAGCATCTCCCGGAGACCTCCTCCGCATTTTTCCGGTCACACCACCTGCTGTCACTTGGCAGCCTGCTGTAATGTTATAAGGAAAAATAAACATAGGCAAGCCCTACCCACTCTGAGTAGGATAATTCTATCGGATGCTTACCCGACTACCACACTCCCTCAAGTGCATACATTGCAAATAAGGTCAAAGTATAGAAATAAAATTTCACTTAGCTGCCTGTGTATGATCCTTTGCGACCGGGCTCTGCGTCGACCAGGAGTTGACTGTCATAGATTTCTCTCCGCGTTGTGAAGAGATTAATATTCGGACTCCTTGAGAGCATCGAAACCAACTCGTCCCGGCCAATCTAGAGCTTAATAAACAGAGCGACCAGCCCATGAGAAGAATACCATTATTTCAGCGTTCATGTATATACATCATGTAATACACAATATAACACATATATCGTAATCATGCATATATAAAGTCATATCTACACATAAATACATATAGACATAACCTATACGCAAGTGGATTGTCCAGACCCGTCAGGTCCCTAGTGACAGTAATGTGTATGACCATGTACTGACATGCCCCCCATGTGGATCTACCAGGAACTTTACGGCCGACAGAAACTGAGGAAATGTCGACAGCCCGGAATAGTAAGCGGCAGAATAATCACAATCTTGGAAACCCCAAGGGGTCTGAGGGAAGCATACCTCTACAATTGTAATAACACTCCCCCTACTTATATATAAACAAAATATATAAATACCAATACAGGCACCAGGCAATAACAGCTTGTTAATTCTTTTAGCCAGGCATTACCGTTGATGCCGACAGGGCATCGACCGACCGCCGTGTCTCCCCTAGTGTGTTTACTTGTTTTTTTAAGCACACAAAAGTAACCTGTCAATACTTAGTTGTTTGAATCAAGTACCGGCGAAACCGACAGTTATCCCCACAGGCGCCTTTGACAAAGCCCTCACACCTGTCGACACACGTCGACTAACCAATAGTGAGTAAATAAAACAGGGAAACAGTGTATTTATGTATTACAACAAGGATTCTGCGTCCATTATCAATCCTAATGCTGTATGACACCCATACAGCATTAAAACACTCTGTGCCCCCCTTCCTTCTTAGTATACAGCAAGTCCCGGTGGGGAACTTTGGAAAATGGCGCTGACCCCTCTGTGAGGTCTAAGCTCCGCCCCTTCCCGGCGCACTTAAGCCCGCTCGACAAAAAAATAATTATAGATATATATATATATATATATATAACCCTATATTGAGCCGGGGGACCCTATACACAGGGAGATTACACCTCTGGGAGGGCAACACAGTCCAAACATTGCGTTCCCCACTGTTTGTTCTTGGCGGGGACAGCAGGCAAAAATGGCGCTGACTCAGTGTGTGAGGCTAAGCTCCGCCCCTCTCGGCGCGCTATAGCCCCCCTGGATCTGAAAACCAAAATAGGCCGAGTACTAAATATAGGGTATATATATATATATATATATATATACTCAGCACCATGCTGCTCAGGGCGCCCCCCTGCGCGCCGTGCACCCCAGACAACGTTCGGGAAGCGGGAGTTCCGGCGCATCGCGCACCTGCCGCTCTCAGGTGGGTCCCCATGTGCGGCGCCCAGGAGCTCTAACTATCTATGCTGCCCCGGGCGCCACCACATCCTGGCGCCCTGTACCCCATGGCGGCCGACGGGGTCTGTATATGGAGCCCCCGGCAGCGAGAGTAAGAACTGTTAAAACTGACTCGCTGCCCAGGGCGCTCCCCCCCGCGCGCCCTGCACCCGTATAAGCGGTGGCGGGGAAATAATTAAAGTATACTGGCGGGGGATGAACCACGGTGCCTCGGCACCTAAATGCTTTTTTTTTTTGCCAGTTGTTCACATTAAGCAGACCAGTAACATGCGCCCAGGGCGCTCCCCCCCCCAGCGCCCTGCACCCTGTGAGTGCCGTTGGTGTGTGGGAGCATGAAGAGCAGCACTACCACTGTACTTCCATTACTGAAGTTTTCTGCCGTCTGAAGTCTTCTTTTCTTCCAATACTCACCCGACTTCTTTCTTCTGGCTTCTGTGAGGGGATTGACGCCGTGGCTCCGGGAACAAGAAGCTAGGCGTACCAAGTGATCGAACCCTCTGGAGCTAATGGTGTCCAGTAGCCGAGAAGCAGAGCCTTGAAACTCACAGAAGTAGGTCCTGCTTCTCTCCCCTCACTCCCACGCTGCAGGGAGCCTGTAGCCAGCAGGTCTCCCTGAAAATAAAAAACCTAACATAAAGTCTTTCAGAGAAACTCAGTAGAGCTTCCATACTGTGTGACCCATCACTCCTGGGCACAAAGTCTAACTGAGGTCTGGAGGAGGGGCATAGAGGGAGGAGCCAGTTCACACCCAGTTTAAGTCTTTACAGTGTGCCCAAGCTCCTGCGGATGCGTCTATACCCCCATGGTCCTTTTGGAATCCCCAGCATCCTCTAGGACGTATGAGAAATAGAGGTACATTAATGAAAAGCGTGAGTAACAGTCATCAGTCTGCTTGTGAAGGTCTCTAGAGTGCAGGCCTCTTGGACTGTGCAAGGCAGTGAGTTCCATGGTCAGGGCTACAAAGCTAAACATTCAACCCATAAATGAATGACAGGAGATTCTTGGTACTGCTGGTAACAGTCCATCTGTAGAAGCAAGCAAGCAGGGCAGTAAGGAGGCAGAAGCTGCTTCTAGTACCTTGGACCATGTAATGTTGAGCTGGGAAAGTCAGTTAGCCAATTGTGAAATAGATTTGTCATCTTACAGGCAGCCAGTGAAGGGAGTAGAGAATGGGTGTTATGAGGCAGGAACGGGCTGGTTAGGTAACAGCTTTGCTGCTGCATTCTGTACTAGCTGCAAGCTCTGTAATTCTTTTGCTGGGAGACCCAGGTAGATGGCATTGCAGTAGTCTATGAACTTCTGAGGGAATCAAGTGCTTGATTCTGGCTATGGTCCACAGATGGAAGAATGAGGATTTGTATGTGGCAGATACCTGATGTCTGTGTCAGCCACATACCAGGACAACACAAAGATTCAGCACATGTTCAGTATTTTCAATTCTGTACACCAAAGCATAAATCCAGATGGTTGGTAAAGTCTTGTCCTTTGTTGGTGAGCTTCTATTATGTTTCACAAAGACTGAGTCACAGCCAACTGGCATCATCCACCCATGGCGCTCAGCTAGACAACCATTTAGGATTGGTATTAGGTTCTCAGTACATGGAGCAAAAAGCAGGTCATCTGCATAGCAGTGGTAGACCAGGCCAAGACGTCTGATTATATCACCCAGTGGTAGCATTTATATTGCATAAAGCATAGGAGATAAGGTTGACCCTTGAGGAACATTGCATGACAGTGATAATTATACTCCAGAAGATGTAAATGGTTCCGTATTTGGGTAATGTCTAATATGTTCAACAAGAGCGGATTTATTTCTCTCACAGCATGAAAATGGCTTTTCACCTGTGTGACTCCTCTGATGTGTAACAAGATTTGATTTATATGCAAAACATTTCCCACACACAGAACAGGAATACGGCTTCTCACCTGTATGACTTCTCTGATGTAGAACAAGATGTGATTTCCGTGCAAAACATTTCCCACACTCAGAACAGAAGTATGGCTTCTCACCTGTGTGATTTCTCTGATGTCTAACAAGAGCTGATTTATGTGTAAAACATTTCCCACACTCATAACATGGAAATGGCCTCTCACCTGTGTGACTTCTCTGATGTGCAACAAGATCTGATTTCCGTGGAAAACATTTCCTACACTCAGAACAGGAAAATGGCTTCTCACCTGTGTGACTACTCTGATGTGTAACAAGAACTGATTTCTGTGTAAAACATTTCCCACACTCAGAACAGGAATACGGCTTCTCACCTGTGTGACTTCTCTGATGTTTAACAAGATCTGATTTCCGTGCAAAACATTTCCCACACTCAGAACATGGAAATGGCTTCTCACCTGTGTGAGTATGCTGATGAATAACAAAATGTGATTTGAATGCAAAACATTTCCCACACTCAGAACAGGAAAACGGCTTCTCACCTGTGTGACTTCTCTGATGTGTAACAAGATCTGATTTCCGTGCAAAACATTTCCTACACTCAGAACAGGAATACGGCTTCTCAACTGTGTGAGTATGCTGATGAATATCAAAATGTGATTTGAATGCAAAACATTTCCCACACTCAGAACAGGAATACGGCTTCTCACCTGTGTGACTTCTCTGATGTCTAACAAGAACTGATTTAAATGCGAAACATTTCCCACACTCAGAACAGGAAAACGGCTTCTCACCTGAGTGACTTCTCTGATGTGTAACAAGAACTGATTTAAATGCGAAACATTTCCCACACTCAGAACAGGAAAACGGCTTCTCACCTGAGTGATTTCTCTGATGTGCAACAAGAGCTGATTTCCGTGGAAAACATTTCCTACACTCAGAACAGGAAAATGGCTTCTCACCTGTGTGACTACTCTGATGTGTAACAAGAGCTGCTTTCTGTGTAAAACATTTCCCACACTCAGAACAGGAAAACGGCTTCTCACCTGTGTGACTTCTCTGATGTGTAACAAGAACTGATTTAAATGCGAAACATTTCCCACACTCAGAACAGGAAAACGGCTTCTCACCTGAGTGACTTCTCTGATGTGCAACAAGAGCTGATTTCCGTGGAAAACATTTCCTACACTCAGAACAGGAAAATGGCTTCTCACCTGTGTGACTACTCTGATGTGTAACAAGAGCTGATTTCTGTGTAAAACATTTCCCACACTCAGAACAGGAATACGGCTTCTCACCTGTGTGAGTACTCTGATGTGTAACAAGACCTGATTTCTGTGTAAAACATTTCCCACACTCAGAACAGGAAAACGGCTTCTCACCTGTGTGACTTCTCTGATGTGTAACAAGAACTGATTTAAATGCAAAACATTTCCCACACTCAGAACAGGAAAACAGCTTCTCACCTGAGTGACTTCTCTGATGTGTAGCAAGATTTGAGTTGCATGCAAAACATTTCCCACATTCAGAACATATCAGTGGCCTCTCACCTACCTTAGCTGGATGATGGGTAATAAGCTTTGTGTTCTGTGTAAAACATTTGGCATCTACAGAACAGGGAAACTCTGTATCTACTGTCAGAGCTGTAACAGATGCACCAATATCAGAGTGATCAGGAGAACATTTCCCAGGATCAGGGGGATCAGCTGATAGAGCTGGATGTATAATTGGGATAATGGGGTTATCTCCTGGAGAATCCTGTCTACTGTCATTATCTGTTATTTCAGAAACCTGGGATACCATTAGATGTCCTTCTGAGATATTTCTGCTTGTGTGTCCATCTGCTGGAAATAAAATACATTATGGAAATATAAAATGAGTAGACAAGACCCAGGGTGTTAGAGGATACAATATATAATTCTATAACTGACATGGTTTACCTGTAATCATTGCTTTTATGTGTATAAAAAAAAAAAGATAGGATGCTTAGACTGGAGCTTGATCAACACTGAACGCTCATGTGGGATTACTAGAGGCGACATGGACGCTTATGTGGGATTCCTAGAGGTGACATGGACGCTCATGTGGGATTACTAGAGGTGACACTGATGCTCATGTGGGATTACTAGAGGTGACAAGGACGCTCGTGTGGGATTACTGGAGGAGACATGGCCGCTCATGTGGGATTACTAGAGGTGACATGGACGCTCATGTGGGATTACTAGAGGTGACATGGAAGCTCGTGTGGGATTACTAGAGGTGACATGGACGCTCATGTGGGATTACTAGAGGTGACATGGACGCTCATGTGGGATTACTAGAGGTGTCACTGATGCTCATGTGGGATTACTAGAGGTGACATGGCTGCTCATGTGGGATTAGTAGAGGTGAGACAGATGCTCATGTGGGATTACTGGAGGAGACATGGAAGCTCGTGTGGGATTACTAGAGGTGACAAGGACGCTCGTGTGGGATTACTGGAGGTGACATGGCCGCTCGCGTGGGATTACTAGAGGTGACATGGACGCTCGTGTGGGATTACTGGAGGA
The DNA here is from genome assembly GCF_028390025.1 of Pseudophryne corroboree. Classification (NCBI taxonomy): domain Eukaryota; kingdom Metazoa; phylum Chordata; class Amphibia; order Anura; family Myobatrachidae; genus Pseudophryne; species Pseudophryne corroboree. The sequence continues at coordinate 557,870 of NW_026967557.1, read as the reverse complement.
GACATGGACGCTCATGTGGGATTACTAGAGGTGACACGGGCGCTCATGTGGGATTACTAGAGGTGACATGGACGCTCATGTGGGATTACTAGAGGTGACATGGACGCTCACGTGGGATTACTAGAGGTGACATGGAAGCTCGTGTGGGATTACTAGAGGTGACACGGGCGCTCATGTGGGATTACTAGAGGTGACATGGACGCTCGTGTGGGATTACTGGAGGAGACATGGACGCTCATGTGGGATTACTAGAGGTGACATGGACGCTCGTGTGGGATTACTGGAGGAGACATGGACGCTTGTGTGGGATTACTAGAGGTGACATGGACGCTCATGTGGGATTACTAGAGGTGACATGGTTGTAATAATAAAACACCAAAGAAGAGAAAATGCTGTCCTGCTTGCGCACTAATAAATAATAGGATTTTAATACCTACCAGTAAATCCTTTTCTCTGAGTCCGTAGAGGATGCTGGGGTCATCAATAGAACCATGGGGTATAGACAGGATCCGCAGGAGAAATGGGCACTTTAAGACTTTAATAAGGGCGTGAACTGGCTCATCCCTCTATGCCCCTCCTCCAGACCTCAGTTATAGGAACTGTGCCGAGGGAGACGGACATTAGGTTGGTTTATATGAAAAGAAGAAACCACCTTCGGCAGAAACTGTTGACGAGTTCTCAACTCTGCTCTATCTTCATGGAAGATCAAATAAGGGCTCTTGTGAAACTAGGCCGCCATTCGGACACCCGCCGTGCAGATGCCAAGGCCAATAAAATTACCACTTTCCAAGTGAGGAATTTCAAATCCACCTTTTGAAAAAGGTTCAAACCAGTGAGATTGAAGGAACTGTAACATCACGTTAAGGTCCCAAGGTGCCACAGGAGGCTCAAAAGGAGGTTGGATGTGTAACACCCCTTTTGCAAACGTTTGCACCTCAGGAAGTGAGGCCAATTGTTTCTGAAAGAAAACTGACAATACAGAAATTTGTACTTTAATGGATCCTAATTTAAGGCCCGCATCCACTCCAGCTTGTAAAAAGTGGAGAAAACGTCCAAGTTAAAAAATATCCGCAGGAGCCTTCTTGGACTCGCACCAGGAAATATATTTCCTCCAAATGTGGTGATAGTGTTTTGCCGTAACATCCTTTCTAGCCTGAATAAGAGTGGGAATGACTTCACTGGGAATTCCCTTCTGGGCTAGAATCTGGCATTCAACCGCCATGCCGTCAAACGTAGCCGCAGTAAATCTTGATACTGACACGGCCCCTGCTGTAACAGGTCCTCTCGTAGAGGAAGCAGCCAGGGATTTCCTATGCGTAAATCCTGAAGATCGGGATACCAAGCCCTCCTTGACCAATCTGGAACAATGAGGATCGTCGGAACCTTTCTTCTTCTTATAATTTTTAACACTCTCGGAATGAGAGGAAGTGTGTCAGATTGTGTTTGGTCTGTGTCCCCGGAGGGGGCGCTAGTGGGTCAGTGGAGGTGGAAGGAAGGAAACAAGGAGGTTGAATAATGTTCCTGCGCATGAGCGCAACGGTATTTTTATTAAGCAGATGTTATAACAGTTATTGCAGCAGAAATAATAATAAACAGGTGGAAAAAAGTCAATCACTCAGTAATGGATCTGAAAGTCTATGGCAAATGAATGATAAATGAATTGAAAAATAATATCCGGAATATAAGTCAGAAGAACAAATGTCTTATGGAATGGTTCTGGCTTGGAAACCAGTGCAGGGTTAAAACAGGAAACTAAGGCAGTAGATGATATGGCAAACCTGAGCATAAGCAGGAGACCGACTCACAGTGCAGGTGATGAGGCACTGGCAGCAGCAAGCTGTGTCACAGGTGGAGGAATGAACACACCTGGAGTCAGTCTTCAACTGCAGGCTGAAGCACACAAGGTGGTGATGAGTGTGAGGCCTTATGCAGGTTGCAGGTATTGCTGAGCCTTGAAGTTCCACGGAAAGAATGCAGAGTAACCAGGAGTACAACGTTCTTAGCAGAGAACCAGGAACTCAGGAGAGACAGGAACCGATCCTTTCATGTAGGTCGCAGATAGACACAAAGTCCAGGATGCCTGTGAACTGAACCGGTAGCCTCCTATATACCCCATGGTGCGCAGGGATTGGATGAGTGCAGGAAAGGTGGGTGCGGCCACGCACCGGATTGGCCGCAGCATACTGGCTATTGCAGACTGTCATGGCGGCGCCCACGCCGCGGCCCAGCGGGGACGCGGCGCGCTACACGCCCGCTGTCTCAGCAGTGCTCCCAGGATCTTGATGATGTCCCATGGCAGGGGCATAGGCGACAGGTGACCGCAGGGAGCCAGGACGGAGTCCGCAGCGGCGGACGGATGTCAGCCTGGTAAGTCGATTCCTGACAGTACCCCCTCCTTTAGGGGTGGACACCGAACACCCACGTGGCTTGGAGGGATGAGTGCTGTGGAAAACACGGACCAACCTAGGAGCATGGACATCAGATGAATTTACCCAGCTTCTCTCCTCTGGGCCATAACCGCACCAATCGACCAGGTACTGGAGACGTCCATACCGGCAACGGGAGTCCAGAATCTTGTTGATCTCAAATTCCACGCCCCGCTGAGTTCGAATCTTGGGACCTGCTGGAAGAGTATTCTGAAAGCGGTTTAGGACTAAAGGTCTGAGGAGAGAAATGTGAAAGGCGTTAGGTATACGAAGTGAAGATGGTAATTTCAACTTGTAAGCCACTGGGTTGATGACACTCTCGATAGGGTAAGGACCAATGAAGCGTGGTGCAAACTTCATGGAAGGGACCCTGAGACGAAGGTTGCGGGTTGATAACCAAACTCTGTCCCCAGGTTTCAAATGGGGAACCGCACGTCTCTTGCGGTCGGCAAAGATCTTATATCGACTGGAGGCTTTTTTGAGGGAAACGTGAATCTTTTCCCAAATGGTTGAAAACTGAGTTAGAGCAGAAGTGGCAGCCGGAACATCCATATGAGGGAGTTCTTGGAATTCAGGTACACGGGGATGTTGCCCATAAACTGCAAAGAATGGTGTCGTATCAGTAGCAGTATGGTATCGAAAGTTATGGGCAAACTCGGCCCACGGGAGCAGATTGAACCAGTCATCCTGGGAAGATGACACATATAACCTTAAAAAAGTCTCAAGTTCTTGATTGACTCTCTCTGTCTGCCCATTCGTCTGAGGATGGTATGATGACGAGAATTTCAATTTTACCTGCATGGCAGAACAGAGGGCCCTCCAAAACCTCGCTACAAACTGTACCCCCCGATCAGATATTATTTCAGAGGGTAAACCATGTAAGCGGAAAATCTCCTGTAGGAAGATTTGGGCAAGTTTCGGGGCAGAAGGGAGACCCTGGAGGGGAACGAAATGAGCCATCTTGGTGAATCTGTCCACTACAACCCAAATGGTATTATGTCCCTGAGAAGATGGAAGGTCAGTGATAAAATCCATGGACAGGTGAGACCAAGGACGACTAGGGACAGACAAGGGTTGTAACTGACCTGCTGGAGACTGACGAGGAGTCTTGTGCTGCACACATTTAGGACAGGATGCCACGAAATCCTGGATGTCCATTTTCATCTTTGGCCACCAATATGATGCGGAAAGGAACTTGAATGTCTTCAGGACACCAGGATGACCAGTGAACTTGGACTGATGGGCCCAAGATAGCAACTTGGGACGGAGCTCTGGGGAAACAAAAGTCTTACCAGGAGGAGGAGCTGGGGAGACTTGAGAGGCAGCAAAAACCACGGGACTCAGGATGGAATGTGGCACAGAGTCAGATGTTCCTTCTTCAGATTCCATGGATCGGGATAATGCATCGGCTTTCACATTCTGTGAACCTGGGCGGAAATGAAGCTTAAAATTAAAACGTGAGAAAAACATAGCCCACCTGGACTGGCGAGGGTTAAGGCACTGAGCTGCTTTTAAATATAGCAAGTTCTTATGATCCGTGAAGATGTTAAACGGATGTTTGGCCCCTTCTAGGAGATATCTCCATTCCTCGAGAGCCAGCTTGATTGCCAGTAACTCTTGATCTCCCACGGAGTAGTTTGCTTCTGCAGGAAGAAACTTGCGAGAATAGAATCCACACGGGTGGACTTTCCCATCAGATCCCTTCTGGGAGAGAACAGCTCCAACCCCAACTGTAGAGGCATCTACCTCCAACTCGAATGGTCTGTCGACATCTGGCTGTGACAGCACTGGAGCAGACATAAAGGCTAGCTTGATTTTCCGGAAGGCTGCCAAGGCTTCTTCTGACCAGTTGGAATGATCTGCCCCTTTCCGAGTCAGGTTGGTAATAGGAGCGATGAGAGTGGAGAATCCTCGAATAAATTTTCTATAGTAGTTGGCGAAACCCAGGAACCGCTGGATAGATTTGAGGGAATTTGGAATGGACCAGTTGGCAATGGCTTCCAATTTCGTCGGGTCCATCTGAAGATCCGATCCGGAAATTATATAACCCAAGAAGGGTATAGAGGGAACTTCAAAGGTGCATTTAGATAGTTTCCCGTAGAGACGGTTCTCACGAAGACGTCGGAGAACTTCACAGACTTGTAGGCGATGAGATGGAAGGTCTTGAGAAAATATAAGAATATCATCTAAGTAGACAACGAGGTACTTATACAGAACATCTCGAAAAATTTCATTCACAAAGTGTTGGAATACCGCTGGAGCATTACTCAACCCAAATGGCATTACCAGGTATTCATAATGGCCATCTCGAGTGTTGAAAGCTGTTTTCCACTCGTCGCCGCTCCGGATTCTGATGAGATTATAGGCACCGCGGAGATCTAACTTGGTGAAGATGCGGGCCCCCTTAACTCTATCAAAAAGTTCGGTAATGAGTGGCAAAGGATAACTATTCTTGATGGTAATGTCATTGAGACCCCGATAGTCAATGCATGGACGCAGTCCTCCATCCTTCTTTTTGACAAAGAAGAAACCTGCACCAGCGGGTGATGATGACGGACGGATGAATCCTTTCTGAAGATTCTCTCTGATGTAATTACTCATTGCCTCTGTTTCAGGAACAGATAAAGGGTAGGTGCGCCCCCTAGGTGGCTTCTTGCCAGGAAGGAGATCGATGGGACAATCCCATTCCCTATGGGGCGGCAGAATATCAGCAGCCTTTTCACAGAAGACGTCTGCGAAGTCTTGATAAGCTGCTGGAAGACTAAGCTGTGACTTTACTTCGGTAGACTTAATGGGACACACTTGGGCTAAGCAGGATTGATGACAGTGTGAACCCCATGAGGTAAGCTGCAACGTTGTCCAGTTGAACTGTGGGTTATGTAGCTGGAGCCAAGGCATGCCCAAGACAATCTCCTGGGTGGCTTGAGGGATGACCAGGAACTTGATCAGTTCTGAATGAAGAAATCCAACTCCCAGAACCACTGGGGCAGTTTGATGTGAAATGTTCCCCTTAGAGATTCTACTACCATCCACAGCAGTAATGTATACAGGACAAGAAAGTTCACAGGTAGACAGACGAAATTTATTTACCGCAGCTTGGGTGATAAAATTTCCTGCAGCACCGCAGTCCACTAATGCTGACGCAGACTGGAGCCCAACGGAAGTTTCTAGCGTCACTGGAAGAATGAGGTCTTGTTGAGAAGGAGCTTGACTGAGAGATCCTAACTTGACTCCTCCCTTACAAGTCAGGATCTGGCGTTTCCCGAACGCATCGTGCAGGAGTTAATTTGATGGCCCGCAGCAGCACAGTATAGGCAAAGCCTCTCACGTATTCTTCTTGCCCGCTCTTCAGGAGATAGGCGGGACCTATTTATCTGCATAGGCTCGTCAGAAGAGGGAGACTGGAACTGTACAGGAGGTATGAACCTAGATCTGCGAGACTCACTCTGAGCGCGTTCATTATTGCGTTCGCGAATGCGAGAGTCCAGCTTAATACACAGGGAGATCAAATCAGGCAGTTGAACAGGAATGTCACGGGTTGTCAGTTCGTCCTTGATCCGATCCGAGAGTCCGTGCCAGAAGGCTGCTACCAGAGCTTGGTTGTTCCACTGGATCTCTGCAGCCAACGTCTGGAACTGGATGACATATTGTCCCATGCTTCGGTTACCTTGACGAAGTTGGATCAGGTCTGCCGAAGCTGATGTTGCACGACCAGGCTCGTCAAAGATCCGTCTAAAGGTTGACACGAAGTCTGAGTAGTTGTTGATCAGAGGGTCAGCACGTTCCCACAGAGGAGACACCCAACTCAGAGCAGAACCAGAGAGCAAGGAAATGATGTAGGCAACCTTGGACCTTGGCGTAGGAAAGTTATGTGGCAATAACTCAAACTGTATTTCACACTGATTGAGAAAGCCGCGACATAATTTAGGACTGCCATCATATTTGCTCGGCACGGGCAGGTGCAGACGTGACACTGGAGCTGATGCAGCCGACGTAGAAGAACCCACAGCACTGGCAGGTGCTGGAGTAACTGGAACAGTAGGTGAGAGTACACTAGGCAGGGATTGCTGCAGTGTATCCAATCGGGAGGACATCCCTTGCAGGAAGTGAAGCATCTGCTGCTGCGCAACCTCTTGACCATCCAGACGGGAGACCAGATCTTGCAAGGCCTCTGACCCCACACTCCGTCCACCATCCGAGTCCATCGATCCTGGACTTACTGTCAGATTGTGTTTGGTCTGTGTCCCCGGAGGGGGCGCTAGTGGGTCAGTGGAGGTGGAAGGAAGGAAACGAGGAGGTTGAATAATGTTCCTGCGCATGAGCGCAACGGTATTTTTATTAAGCAGATGTTTATAACAGTATTGCAGCAGAAATAATAATAAACAGGTGGAAAAAAGTCAATCACTCAGTAATGGATCTGAAAGTCTATGGCAAATGAATGATAAATGAATTGAAAAATAATATCCGGAATATAAGTCAGAAGAACAAATGTCTTATGGAATGGTTCTGGCTTGGAAACCAGTGCAGGGTTAAAACAGGAAACTAAGGCAGTAGATGATATGGCAAACCTGAGCATAAGCAGGAGACCGACTCACAGTGCAGGTGATGAGGCACTGGCAGCAGCAAGCTGTGTCACAGGTGGAGGAATGAACACACCTGGAGTCAGTCTTCAACTGCAGGCTGAAGCACACAAGGTGGTGATGAGTGTGAGGCCTTATGCAGGTTGCAGGTATTGCTGAGCCTTGAAGTTCCACGGAAAGAATGCAGAGTAACCAGGAGTACAACGTTCTTAGCAGAGAACCAGGAACTCAGGAGAGACAGGAACCGATCCTTTCATGTAGGTCGCAGATAGACACAAAGTCCAGGATGCCTGTGAACTGAACCGGTAGCCTCCTATATACCCCATGGTGCGCAGGGATTGGATGAGTGCAGGAAAGGTGGGTGCGGCCACGCACCGGATTGGCCGCAGCATACTGGCTATTGCAGACTGTCATGGCGGCGCCCACGCCGCGGCCCAGCGGGGACGCGGCGCGCTACACGCCCGCTGTCTCAGCAGTGCTCCCAGGATCTTGATGATGTCCCATGGCAGGGGCATAGGCGACAGGTGACCGCAGGGAGCCAGGACGGAGTCCGCAGCGGCGGACGGATGTCAGCCTGGTAAGTCGATTCCTGACAAAGTGGAGGGAACACATACCGACTGAAACACCCACGGTGTCACCAGAGCGTCCACCGCTATGGCTTGAGGGTCCCTAATTTTGGAGTTTCTTGTTGAGACGAGACGCCATCATCTCTACTTGGGGAGTACCCCAGCGACTTGTCACTTCTGTGAAGACTTCTGGATGAAGTCCCCACTCTCCTGGATGGAGATCGTGTCTGCTGAGGAAGTCTGCTTTCCAGTTATCCACTCCTGGAATAAAGATAGCTGACAGAGCGCTTAGATGTTTCTCCGTCCAGCGGAGAATCCTTGTGGCTTCTGCCATTGCTGCTCTGCTTTTTGTTCCGCCCTGGCTGTTGATGTAAGTTACTGCTGTTACATTCTCCGACTGGATGAGGACGGGTCGACTTTGAAGAAGGCGTTCCGTTTGTAGAAGGCCGTTGTAAATCGCCCTTAATTCCAGAACGTTTATGTGGAGACAAGTCTCCTGACTTGACCATCTTCCTTGCACCCCAACCCCGGGGACTTGCATCCGTGGTCACTAGAATCCAATCCTGAATACCGAACCTGCGTCCCTCGATGAGGTGGGAACTGTGCAGCCACCACAGCAGTGATATTCTTGTCTTTGAGGACAGGACTATCGTCCGTTGCATGTGTAGGTGGGAACCGGACCACTTGTCCAACAGGTCCCACTGGAATACTCTGGCATGGAATCTGCCAAACTGAATGGCCTCGTAGGCCGCCACCATCTTTCCCAGCAAGCGAGTGCATTGATGTATTGACACTCTGGTTGGTTTTAAGATTTGTTCCCGAGCTTTTTCTTCTGGAAGAAAAACTCTCTGTAGTTCTGTGTCCAGATTCATCCCCAGAAACGACAGGCGGGTCGTAGGGATCAACTGAGATTTCAGCAGGTTGAGGAGCCAGCCATGTTGTTGCAACACCTTCAGGGACAGTGCAATGTTCTGTAACAACTTGTCCCTGCATCTGGCTTTCATCAGGAGATCGTCCAAGTATGAGATAATCATGACACCTTGCATGCGAAGAAGAATCATCATCTCCGCCATCACTTTGGTGAAAATCCTCGGAGCCATGGACAGCCCAAACGGCAACGTCTGAAATTGGTAATGACAATCCTGAACCGCAAAGCGCAGGAAGACCTGATGAGGAGGATAAATGGGAACATGTAGGTAGGCATCCTTTATGTCTAAGGAGACCATAAAGTCCCCTTCCTCCAGACTGGAGATCACTGCTCTGAGAGACTCCATCTTGAATTTGAATTTCTGCAGAAAGAAATTTAGGTATTTAAGGTTGAGGATCGGTCTGACCGAGCCGTCCGGCTTCGGAACCACGAATAAGCTGGAATAAAAGCCTTGTCCCTGTTGCGCAGGGGAACCGTGATAATGACCTGGTTCTGACACAATTTTTGTATTGCGTCGCACACTACCTCTCTGCCGGTCAGAGAAGCTGGCAAGGCTGATTTTAAAAATCGGCGAGGGGAAACGTCTTAAAATTCTAGTTTGTACCCTTCTGACACAATTTTTAAAATCCAAGGTTCCAGGCCCGAGCAAACCCAGACCTGGCTGAAGAGCTTGAGACGTGCCCCAACCGGCGAGGACTCCCGCAGGGAAACCCCAGCGTCATGCGGTGGACTTGGCAGAAGCCGGGGAGGACTTCTGTTCTTGGGAGGCAGAGAAGCCTGGGTTTCTTTTACCTCTTTCCCTGCCTCTAGCAGCATGGAAGGCAGAGCATCTTCCTCTTCGGTATCTATTGGGCCGAAAGGACTGCATTTGATGATGCGTTTTCTTATGTTTTGGGGGAACATAAGGTAAAAATGACGATTTTCCAGCAGTAGCTGTAGAGACTGGGTCTGTAACCGGTAGGTATTAAAAATAAGATTTTACTCACCGCTAAATCTATTTCTCGTAGTCCGTAGTGGATGCTGGGACTCCGTAAGGACCATGGGGATTAGCGGCTCCGCAGGAGACTGGGCACAAACTAAAGAAAGCTTTAGGACTAACTGGTGTGCACTGGCTCCTCCCACTATGACCCTCCTCCAGACCCCAGTTAGGATACTGTGCCCGGAAGAGCTGACACAATTTAGGAAGGATTTTGAATCCCGGGTAAGACTCATACCAGCCACACCAATCACACCGTACAACTCGTGATACTATACCCAGTTAACAGTATGAAAACAACGAAGCCTCTCAATAGATGGCTTCTCAACAATAACCCGTTAGTTTAACAATAACTATATACAAGTATTGCAGACAATCCGCACTTGGGATGGGCGCCCAGCATCCACTACGGACTACGAGAAATAGATTTACCGGTGAGTAAAATATTGTTTTCTCTGACGTCCTAAGTGGATGCTGGGACTCCGTAAGGACCATGGGGATTATACCAAAGCTCCCAAACGGGCGGGAGAGTGCGGATGACTCTGCAGCACCAAATGAGCGAACTCTAGGTCCTCCTCAGCAAGGGTGTCAAACTTGTAGAATCTTGCAAACGTATTTGACCCCAACCAAGTAGCTGCTCGGCAAAGTTGCAAAGCCGAGACCCCTCGGGCAGCCGCCCAAGAAAAGCCCACCTTCCTCGTGGAATGGGCTTTTACAGATTTAGGATGCGGCAGTCCAGCCGCAGAATGCGCAAGCTGAATTGTGTTACATATCCAGCGAGCAATAGTCTGCTTCGAAGCAGGAGCACCCAGCTTGTTGGGTGCATACAGGATAAATAGCGAGTCAGTTTTCCTGACTCCAGCCGTCCTGGAAACATATATTTTCAAGGCCCTGACTACGTCCAGTAACTTGGAGTCCTCCAAGTCCCTAGTAGCCGCAGGCACCACAATAGGTTGGTTCATGTGAAACGCAGATACCACCTTAGGGAGAAACTAGGGACGAGTCCTCAATTCTGCCCTATCCATATGGAAAATCAGATAAGGGCTTTTACACGACAAAGCCGCCAATTCTGACACACGCCTGGCCGAGGCAAGGCCAACAGCATGACCACTTTCCACGTTAGATATTTCAAATCCACGGTCTTAAGTGGCTTGAACCAATGTGACTTCAGAAAACTCAACACCACGTTGAGATCCCAAGGTGCCACAGGGGGAACAAAAGGGGGCTGAATATGCAGCACTCCCTTAACAAAAGTCTGAACTTCAGGCAGTGAAGCCAGTTCTTTCTGGAAGAAAATCGACAGAGCCGAAATTTGGACCTTAATGGAACCCAATTTTAGGCCCATAGTCACCCCTGACTGTAAGAAGTGCAGGAATCGACCCAGGTGAAATTCCTCCGTTGGGGCCTTCCTGGCCTCACACCAAGCCACATATTTTCGCCATATGCGGTGATAATGTTTTACTGTAACATCCTTCCTAGCTTTAATCAGCGTAGGAATGACTTCCTCCGGAATGCCCTTTTTCATTTAGGATCCGGTGTTCAAACGCCATGCCGTCAAACGCAGCCGCGGTAAGTCTTGGGACAGACAGGGCCCCTGCTGCAGCAGGTCCTGTCTGAGCGGCAGAGGCCAAGGGTCCTCTGATATCATCTCTTGCAGTTCTGGGTACCAAGCTCTTCTTGGCCAATCCGGAACCACGAGTATAGTTCTTACTTCTCTCCTTCATATTATTCTCAGTACCTTTGGTATGAGAGGAAGAGGAGGGAACACATAAACCGACTGGTACACCCACGGTGTCACTAGAGCGTCCACAGCTATCGCCTGAGGGTCCCTTGACCTGGCGCAATATCTTTTTAGCTTTTTGTTGAGGCGGGACGCCATCATGTCCACCTGTGGCCTTTACCAACGATTTACAATCATTTGGAAGACTTCTGGATGAAGTCCCCACTCTCCCGGGTGGAGGTCGTGCCTGCTGAGGAAGTCTGCTTCCCAGTTGTCCACTCCCGGAATGAACACTGCTGACAGTGCTAACACGTGATTTTCCGCCCAACGGAGAATCCTTGTGGCTTCTGCCATCGCCATCCTGCCTTTCGTGCCGCCCTGTCGGTTTACATGGGCGACCGCCGTGATGTTGTCTGACTGAATCAGTACCGGCTGGTCCTGAAGCAGGGGTCTTGCTTGACTTAGGGCATTGTAGATGGCCCTTAGTTCCAGGATATTTATGTGTAGGGAAGTCTCCTGACTTGACCACAGCCCTTGGAAGTTTCTTCCCTGTGTGACTGCCCCCCAGCCTCGAAGGCTGGCATCCGTGGTCACCAGGATCCAGTCCTGTATGCCGAATCTGCGGCCCTCTAGAAGATGAGCACTCTGCAGCCACCACAGCAGAGACACCCTGGTCCTTGGAGACAGGGTTATCAACTGATGCATCTGAAGATGCGATCCGGACCACTTGTCCAACAGGTCCCACTGAAAAGTTCTTGCATGGAACCTGCCGAATGGAATTGCTTCGTAGGAAGCTACCATCTTTCCCAGGACTCGCGTGCAGTGATGCACCGACACCTGTCTTGGTTTCAGGAGGCCTCTGACTAGAGATGACAGCTTCTTGGCTTTCTCCTCCGGGAGAAACACTTTTTTCTGGTCCGTGTCCAAAACCATCCCCAGGAACAGTAGACGTGTCGTAGGTACCAGCTGTGACTTTGGAATATTGAGAATCCAACCGTGCTGTTGTAGCACTTCCTGAGATAGTGCTACCCCGATCAACAACTGCTCCCTGGACCTCGCCCTTATCAGGAGATCGTCCAAGTACGGGATAATTAAAACTCCCTTTTTTCGAAGGAGTATCATCATTTCGGCCATTACCTTGGTAAATACCCTCGGTGCCGTGGACCGACCGAATGGCAACGTCTGGAATTGGTAATGACAATCCTGTACCACAAATCTGAGGTACTCCTGGTGAGGATGGTAAATGGGGACATGCAGGTAAGCATCCTTGATGTCCAGTGATACCATGTAATCCCCCTCTTCCAGGCTTGCAATAACCGCCCTGAGCGATTCCATCTTGAACTTGAATTTTTTTATATATGTGTTCAAGGATTTCAAATTTAAAATGGGTCTCACCGAAACGTCTGGTTTCGGTTCCACAAACATTGTGGAATAGTAACCCCGTCCTTGTTGAAGGAGGGGCACCTTGACAATCACCTGCTGGGAATACAGCTTGTGTATTGCCTCTAACACAGCCTCCCTGTCTGAGGGAGTCGTTGGTAAGGCAGATTTTAAGAAACGTTGGGGGGGAGACGTCTCGAATTCCAGCTTGTACCCCAGAGATACTACTTGAAAGATCCAGGGATCCACCTGTGAGCGAGCCCACTGATCGCTTAAGTTTCTGAGACGGGCCCCCACCGCACCTGGCTCCGCCTGTGGAGCCCCAGCGTCATGCGGCGGACATGGCGGAAGCGGGGGAGGACTTTTGCTCTTGGGAACTGTATGTTGCAGCTTTTTCCCCCTACCTCTGCCTTTGGGCAGAAAGGACGCGCCCTTAACCCGCTTGCCCTTATGGGGCCGAAAGGACTGTACCTGATAATACGGTGCTTTCTTTGGCTGTGAGGGAACCTGGGGTAAAAATGCAGATTTCCCAGCTGTCGCTGTGGAAACTAGGTCAGAGAGACCATCCCCGAACAACTCCTCACCCTTGTAAGGCAAAACTTCCATGTGCCTTTTTGAATCTGCATCACCTGTCCACTGCCGGGTCCATAAACCCATCCTGGCAGAAATGGACATTGGAAAGGAGAAAGAAAGTGTATCTGCACACTATGCGCACAATCAATTATTTGTATCGACTAGATGAACCCCATTGAAATATCTCACTCTAAAACTAGAGGTAAACTGTGGGGGTGCAGCCCATATGCAACTCAATTTAATGCAACCAAAAAGAGGGGAGAAAGGATGGGGGGAGGGACTCCAAGTAGTTGCTTAGTTGGGCGCACAAAATGAAATTCCTATTGATTTAATTACCTTAAAACTTAGCTTTTATTGCTTCACCTTCTAAAATGCCCCCTTTATATGGGGATTACACAGCAAAACATAGAGGTTAAAATTAATACATACAAACATAAACGTGAAAAGAAAGAATATAAATGTGAGAAGATTTTAAAAGGCGGTTTTTTCCACTATTACTCTAGCGAGGTGTGGGGATAAAGTAATATATCAGGCACATATATGTCTCAATTGCATTAAATGGGAAACCCTCTATTATAGTACAATTCAAATCATGCACGAGACAGGAAATAATTCTCTGGGTGTATATGGGGATATTACAGATTAATAACTGCCATGTGTTGACAGATTCAACTGTAAGGATTCTTTGTAATAAATCACTGTTCTAAATCCAATGTGTGTTTGTTTGTGTTTTCACTTATATAATCACACTGTAGTATTTACTGTATCAATATAATACACACATTCAGTTGATATACTGTGTCACCAATTATAGTGAGATGGGCAGAGTTAGATATTATTGGAGTGAAATTTCTTTTATTCAGGGGAGCTTTACATATTTATCATACTCCCTGAATTAATAACAGTACCGAGCTAGTCAGTCTCACGGTTGCCAGTATCTATAATTACACTGCTATTGTCATTGAAATGCTACAATGACCCCATGTGTTGACAGATTCAACTATGAGGATTCCTTATGATAAAACACCGCTCTAGATCCAATGTGTGTTTGTATGTGTTTACACTTATATAATCACACTGTAGTATTCACTGCATCAATATAATGCACACATTCAGTTGATATTCTGTGTCACCAATTGTAGTGAGATGGACAAAGTTGGATGTTATTGGAGTGAAATTTATTTTATTCTAAGGGGCTTTACATATTCATCATACTCCCTAAATTAATAACAGTACCAAGCTAGTCAATCTCACGGTTGCCAGTGTGTATAATTACACTGCTATTATCATTAAAAGGCTACAGTGACCTGTGTTGCCTGTGTTATATAACAGGAGAATATCTGTTACAATGATCCTTAAATCAGACTCAACCTGTGTTTAGATATATTGTATCAAGATATGAGAGTCAGTGCTTGTACTAAACGTATCACTAATTTGTAGCAATTGTGCAATAAAGCAACCTGTGTTTAATGTTTTGTAGTTTGTAATACAGAATAACTACTCGTGACTGAAAGATCTTTCTTCAGATTGCAGCCATGCTGATTGCAGTGTATCAGAATATATAAACCAGTTCCCTTCCTTTGCGTGTCACTAAATCATACACAAGGTCTGGCAATTCTACATAATCGTTTGTGCTATTGCAGAATATCGATACATATATGCAATTAAGAGGCTTGACTGAGTGATATTATTATGATATCAGTGTTGCATTACCAATTATCATATTGGATCTGACACACTGGCTAAACTCTGCTAACAGTCTCACGGCGCTGCTGCTGGCAGCAACAGCACGTGTATTCCTCTTAGATACAATGTTGCCCAGAGAAGTTGTATATACTCTATGTGCTACCTGATGACCTACACTGACACTTGTTTTGTTTACCCTCACTATGCGAGGGTGCCAGTGGAGGACTATAAGTATGTCTCCCTATAAAGATAATTCTACACCATAGCTTAATTATGAGTGTGGAGGCCGCCGAAACGCCAACGTGCACGTTTCGCTGTATAGCTTTAACGAGGCTAACCCGATTGTCCTCCGTGATACTCTATTTCTAGGGTTGGTATTGTCCAATCACATGCTGTATGAGAATCACGTGTGCCCATCCGCCAATGGCAACACGTCCTCTGCCTGATGTGATTATCATCATCTGGCTTCTGACGTCGGTCCACTCCGATCACGTGGTACCCGACGTACGTCTGTCAGTTAGATGTAAACAAAGAGTCCGATCACGTGATCGGAGTTAATGAAAAATATATCCATGTACAGTCTCTTGCTGCTTATTTAGAAACCCCGTTTTAAGGGGAAAAGAATCCTCGGTAGGTAATTGATAGAAGGAACTATATTTCATGTTAAGCAATATAGTTGACAATATCGTGTGCGTCCTCCATATGAATTTATATGCACATTAGATCTTATATGTCAATAGATTGGATATATATCCTAATATGTTCCGATAGGAGATGATATTAACCCTGATCAATCTTTGTCTCGAATTATGCATTGCAGACATATGTAGAGGGACACATTATTCAATTGTACATTATGTACTGTATACATTTTGTACAGCATATAAATATATGCTGTGCATTCCCATATCCTATGCATAAGATATTCTTGAAGAAATTATGATTGATGTGTGAAATAATTGATGTACCAATATGGGGTAATGTCTATCCTGAGCTAGGAACTATGAGGATCTTCGTGTAGCCCTTAAATGGCTGCCATATACAGGTAAGTTAAATACTGTGGTATGGTCCTATATCACTTGTCAACACAGTATTTGGACAAAACGTGTGGGCAAAGGGGAACCGACCCCACGATGTCCAACTCGTACCTGATCTGTGTTGCGTCATGAAGGTAAGTATATTTTGAGGTCTCATCCATTCTCAAAACAAGGAGTATAAATTGAATTGACCTTCATTTAGTATAAATTCTGCTTACTGATTCATCCTAGCATAAAAAATCGGTGGTGATGCTAAATCGTGCAGTGTGTGATGTGAAAAAGGAATATAAAGTGAAAAGTAATCATGGAAAGGGGAAAAGGAGGAAGAGGAAGGTTATGTATTTATATGTATAAAATATTGCATGTTATGCAATCTAGGTGAATGGTGCACAAACTAACCAAGGTGAATAATATTATGACTCCCACAGTTTAATAAGAGGGAGATAAGCTATAAACCAAAAAGGTGTGCGTGATAAAAGGGTGAAGAGACTACTGTGTACAGTGTACAGGTTTGTAATAAAGTGTAGACAGGTGGTGTTTGTTGAGGATAAAAAGGTGAGTATTGCTTATGGTATTCCAACATATTGGCCAAATGAATCATATGGTAGGATAATCTCTTTTATATCCATCCTTAGATAAATTCTGTTTACCTGGTAACAACTAAATGGAGACACCATTGTATCTTCATAATTTACTCGAAATTGAGTGTCCATATTCTGTTGAACGTTACCAAATGTTTAATTGAAATGACAAGATAGATATTACTTGTAATATTCCAGCAGATTGACCAGATAAATGATACAATCTTTTTTATCCCACCTTAGGTCGATTCAATTACACTAGTACAGCTAAATGAAGGCACTAGAATATGTTCACAAGATGCTAGGAATTAAGTGTCCATATTTCTAAAAACTGTATCAGTATACAGAGAGACTCATAAGTACGAACTATAGCTGTTAGCTTCATTCAGTCCTGCCGGGTGTAAACTGTTCAACATGAAAATCATTTTAGTTTCAAATCTCAGGAGTGCTTGGTCCACATCTCCCCCTCGGATTCCAAGTTGTATGTGTCTCATGCCAAACACTTCCAGGCCGGTGGGATCACTTTTGTGACATTTCTGAAAGTGTCGCGCTACAGATGTTAAGATTTTAAATCTGGCTTGGTCTTTATTGGCATTGCGTATGTTTCCAACATGTTCTAATATACGCACTTTAAGTGCTCTTGATGTTTTGCCGATATAGATCTTATCACATGGACATTTCATATGGTATACCACACCTATGGAGGTGCAGGTTATCAATGTGGGAATCATCCACTTTTTGTTGAATTTGTCAAGGAAACATTGGGTGGGAACCATGTATTGGCACGCTTTGCAATGGCCGCAACATCTTGATCCTTTTCTGTTGGATTTAACTCCTCTTATTTTTTGGAGATGACTATGAACAAGATGGTCCCTGATGTTACGTGACCTACGCCAGCTGGTCTGTACCTTTTTTGGTAAAATTGAGTTTAGATCATGATCAGTTTGGAGAATTGGCCAATGTTTTTGAAGAACATTATTGATCTCTCTCCAATGTACGTTAAAGGTGCCAATAAATCGTACTGGTTCTTCTTTCTGTACTTTGGGCTTGACTTTGAGAAGGGATTCACGGGGGTACCTTTCCACTTCCCGCACCGTTTTCTTAATGAGTGTTTTACTGTATCCTCTGTTTTGAAATCGGGTACTTAACTCATTTTGTCTCATATCAAATGTATCTGGTTCTGAGCAATTCCTTTTGGTACGGAGCAGTTCTCCTTTCGGTACTGCTTTAACTGTGGCTGGGAGATGTGAACTACTGGAGTGGAGAATACTGTTGGTTGCGGTATGTTTCCTGAAGATATCTGTAATGATTTTCCCCTCCTCATTAATCTGAATTGTTAGATCCAAGAAATTAATCCTGGATTGGCTGGCTTCATAGGTGAGCTTCAGATTGAGATCGTTAGTATTCAAGATTGCAAAGAACTGTTTCAATTCACTATACTGTCCCTCCCAGAGCATGAGAATGTCATCTATATATCGTAGATAGATAGATTAGGACATTATCCGTAAATATCTCCAATGCTTCCTGGAAGACTACTTCTTTTTCCCACCACCCCAGGTAGAGGTTAGCGTACGTGGGGGCACATGCTGTCCCCATCGCTGTCCCTCTAACCTGGAGGTAGTGGGATTCATTACAAGTGAAATAGTTCTTTGTTAGAATAAATTCTAACAACTGGATGAGAAAATCATTATGTTCACATGGTATTTCCATATCAAGGAAATATCTTGCTGCTTTTATCCCTTTGTCGTGGCTAATACTGGTGTATAAGCTCTCGACATCGCAAGATACTAACCACACACCAGGATTCACATTCAGATTCTGAAGCTTCAAGAGTACATCCATTGTGTCGCGTGTGTAGGAAGCTAATGAAGTGACATGTTTGCGTAGATGTTGGTCAACATAAATGCTGGCTTTTTCAGTCAAGCTTCCTTTCCCCGACACAATGGGTCTGCCTGGAGGTCTCATCTCGTTTTTATGGATCTTCGGGAGTAGGTATAACGTAGGGGTTCTAGGTTTTTCCATTTTCAAAAATTCAAAATCTTGTTTTTTAATGATGTCCTTATCAAAAGAGGTTTGGATCATTGCATTGTACTGTTTCAGAAATTTTTGGGTGGGATTAAAAATAAGTTTCTCGTAACATGTACGGTCTTCCAGTTGTTTTTGGATTTCTTCAAGGTACATGTTTCTTGGCCACAGTACTACATTCCCCCCTTTGTCTGAGGGTTTGACCAGGATTTCATCCCATTCAGCTATTTCTTGCAGTGCAATTCTTTCTCCCTGACTAATATTGTCTGGGTGTCTGCGTTTATGAAGAAATAGTTGATCTAAATCTTTAGATACCAAATCCTGATAAACTTGTACTGATGGACAGATCTTATAGTCAGGAAAGAACGTAGATCTTTTTTTGATCTTGTTCCTATCTGGTGGCAGAGACATATCATCATCCTTGGGTTCCTCATTGGCTAGATCTTCTAATATTTGAACCGCCAGGAGATCCTGTGAATTCAAAGTTACTCTATCAGTTTCAGAATCTGCCCATATAGGTTTCTGAGAGCTTTGGTTCACAAAGAATTTTTTAAGTAGAATTTTTCTCGTGAATAGGTGCAAGTCCTTTTCACATTCAAACCGGTCCAGATCTTGAACCGGGGAAAAGGAGAGACCTTCGCTTAAAATTCCAATTTGATCTGGGGTTAGAATTTTATCAGAGAGATTGACAATCCTCAAGGAGTCTCCCAGTGCTATTTCGGGACTGGCTATCGATATTTCCTGTCCCTTCTTTCCCTCGGCTCCTCTTGCCAGTCCAAAGAGTCTCTTTTCCTTCTGTTTCCCCTGCCCCCTCCTGATCTTCCTCCATCTATACTCGGGCCATCTCGTGTGTCTCTCGGGGTTTTGCCTAAAAAATCCCTCTTCTGTGTTCTATTGTAAGATACATTTTTGGCAGATTCCCCATCCGAGGAATCAACTTCGGAGGTGGAGTAGTTAGAGGATTGAGTGTTCTTATTTCTCATGGGGTGGGTATTCCACTTGAAGACTCTATTCATTGAAAAATCAGTTTTATCTCTTATAAATTTTCGTCTCTTCCTTTCAATTATTTCATTTTCATATTCCTCCAGTTCCTTTCTATATTTTTCATACCTCTGTTGGAACACATCTAAATTTTAAAAATTTTTAAGTCTATCTCCTAATTTGGAGATCTCTTGTGTCAGTTGTGTGAGTATAATGTCATCATGTTTGATGAGTATTTTAATAAGCTCCTTTGAGCAATTTAACAACGTATTCTCCCACTCTTTCTTCAGTTCATTATTGGCCAATTCATAAGCAGGAAAGAGTCTAGGTCGAAGACCCCTTGGTACCAAATCATTTTTCAAATATTTCTCAGAGGTTGTTCTATTCCAACAAAGCCTGCTCTGTTTCATTAAGGCCAATTTTAATCCAAATAAATCATCAGTCCAATCAGCTTGTAAGCTGGTATGTGATGCGGATGTATCATTGAAGACTGATTCCATGTCATTTCTCAATTTATCTCTCCTGTTTTCAAGATCTTTAGTGAGACTAAAATTAGACATTTTTGTCGTCACGGAAGGAGCCAATCAGGTCCTGTGTTACTAAAGTTGTTCTAATGTAAGAAAATGATATATATGGTCTGTAATAACCAAATGTAATTTATATTAGGTGCTAGATACTAAAGAAAGCTGGAAACCAACAATGCAAATTTTGGAAAGGAGAAAGAAAGTGTATCTGCACACTATGCGCACAATCAATTATTTGTATCGACTAGATGAACCCCATTGAAATATCTCACTCTAAAACTAGAGGTAAACTGTGGGGGTGCAGCCCATATGCAACTCAATTTAATGCAACCAAAAAGAGGGGAGAAAGGATGGGGGGAGGGACTCCAAGTAGTTGCTTAGTTGGGCGCACAAAATGAAATTCCTATTGATTTAATTACCTTAAAACTTAGCTTTTATTGCTTCACCTTCTAAAATGCCCCCTTTATATGGGGATTACACAGCAAAACATAGAGGTTAAAATTAATACAGAAATGGACATTGCACTTATTTTAGATGCCAGCCGGCAAATATCCCCCTGTGCATCTCTCATGTATAAGACTGCATCTTTTATATGCTCTATGGTTAGCAATATAGTGTCCCTGTCTAAGGTACCAATATTTTCCGACAGGGAATCTGACCACGCAGCTGCAGCACTGCACATCCATGCTGAAGCAGTAGCTGGTCTCAGTATAATACCTGAGTGTGTATATACAGACTTCAGGATCGCCTCCTGCTTCCTATCAGCAGGCTCCTTTAGGGCGGCCGTATCCGGAGACGGTAGTGCCACCTTTTTTGACAAGCGTGTGAGCGCTTTATCCACCCTAGGGGGTGTTTTCCAACGTGATCTATGCTCTGGCGGGAAAGGGTACGTCATTAGTAACCTTTTAGAAATTACCAATTTTTTATAAGGCGAAGCCCACGCTTCTTCACACACTTCATTTAATTCCTCAGATGAGGGAAAAACTACTGGTAGTTTCTTCTCCCCAAACATAATACCCTTTTTTGTGGTACCCGGGGTAATATCAGTAATGTGCAACACATTTTTCATTGCCTCAATCATGTAACGTGTGGCCCTATTGGAAGTTACATTTGTCTCATCGTCGTCGACACTGGAGTCAGTATCCGTATCGACATCTGTGTCTGCCATCTGAGGTAGCGGGCGTTTTAGAGCCCCTGATGGCTTTTGAGACGGCTGGGCAGGCACAGGCTGAGAAGCCGGCTGTCCCATGTCGTCAAACCTTTTATGTAAGGAGTTGACACTTTCACGTAATTCCTTCCATAAGTTCATCCACTCAGGTGTCGACCCTGCAGGGGGTGACATCACATTTACAGGCATCTGCTCCGCCTCCACGTAAGCCTCCTCATCATACATGTCGACACAGCCGTACCGACACACCGCACACACACAGGGAATGCTCTGACAGAGGATAGGACCCCACAAAGCCCTTTGGGGAGACAGAGAGAGAGAGTATGCCAGCACACACCAGAGCGCTATATAACACAGGGATCCCACTATAAATGAGTGTTTTTCCCTTATAGCTGCTTATATAATATATACTGCGCCTAAATTTAGTGCCCCCCCTCTCTTTTTTACCCTTTTGTATGCAGGACTGCAGGGGAGAGAGCCAGGTAGCGTCCTTCCAGCGGAGCTGTGAGGGAAAAATGGCGCCAGTGTGCTGAGGGAGATAGCCCCGCCCCTTTTTCGGAGGACTTTCTCCCGCTTTTTCTGGAAATCTGGCAGGGGTTAATTTACACCTATATAGCCTTTTGGACTATATATGGTGTATATTTGCCAGCCAAGGTGTCTTATTGCTGCTCAGGGCGTTCCCCCCAGCGCCCTGCACCCATCAGTGACCGGAGTGTGAGGTGTGCATGAGGAGCAATGGCGCACAGCTGCAGTGCTGTGCGCTACCTTGTTGAAGACTGAGAGTCTTCTGCCGCCGATTTTCTGGACCACTTCTTGCTTCTGGCTCTGTAAGGGAAGGCGGCGCGGCTCTGGGACCGGACGATCGAGGTCGGGCCCTGTGTTCAATCCCTCTGGAGCGAATGGTGTCCAGTAGCCTAAGAAGCCCAAGCTAGCTGCAAGCAGGTAGGTTCGCTTCTTCTCCCCTTAGTCCCTCGTAGCAGTGAGTCTGTTGCCAGCAGATCTCACTGAAAATAAAAAACCTAATTCTAACTTTCTTTCTAGCAGGCTCAGGAGAGCCACCTAGTGTGCATCCAGCTCAGCCGGGCACAAAAATCTGACTGAGGTCTGGAGGAGGGTCATAGTGGGAGGAGCCAGTGCACACCAGTTAGTCCTAAAGCTTTCTTTAGTCCCAGCATCCACTTAGGACGTCAGAGAAATCCTATTTTCTCATAAGTCCTAAAGGAATCTGGGGATGCTTCAAAACCATGGGGTTTATACCAATGCTCTAGAAAGGGCGGGAGAGTGCAGATGACTCTGCAGCACCGACTGATCAAACAAGAGGTCCTCCTCGGCCAGGGTATCAAACTTGTAAAACTTCACAAAGGTGTTTGAACCCGACCAAGTAGCAGCTCGGCAAAGTTGTAATGCCGAAACCCCTGGGGCAGCCGCCCAGAATGAGTCCACCTTTCTGGTAGAATGAGCTTTCACCGATTTCGTTAACGGCAACCCTGCCGTGGAATGAGCCTGCTGAATCGTATTACAGATACAGAGCCCCTGACGGTGTTTGAGACGCCTGAACAGGCACTAATTGATTTGCCGGCTGTCTCATGTCGTCAACAGTCTTTTGCAAAGTGCTGACGCTATCACGTAATTCCTTAAATAAGACCATCCAGTCAGGTGTCGACTCCCTAAGGGGTGACATCACTATTACCGGCAATTGCTCCGCCTCCACACCATTTTCCTCCTCATACATGTCGACACACACGTACCGACACACAGCACACACACAGGGAATGCTCTGATAGAGGACAGGACCCCACTAGCCCTTTGGGGAGACAGAGGGAGAGTTTGCCAGCACTCACCAGAGCGCTATAATATGTATAGGGACAAGTGTTTCTCCCTTATAGCTGCTATGTAGTTTATATATGCCAAATTAGTGCCCCCCCCTCTCTTTTTTACCCTGTTTCTGTAGTGCAGGACTGCAGGGGAGATTCAGGGAGACGTCCTTCCAGCGGAGCTGTGAGGGAAAATGGCGCTTGTGTGCTGAGGAGATAGGCTCCGCCCCCTTCTCGGCGGCCTTTTCTCCCGCTTTTTACAGAAAAACTGGCAGGAGTTAAATACATCCATATAGCCCAGGAGCTATATGTGATGTATATTTTGCCAAAAAAAGTGTTTATATTGCGTCTCAGGGCGCCCCCCCCCCCCAGCGCCCTGCACCCTCAGTGACCGGAGTGTGAAGTGTGCTGAGAGCAATGACGCACAGCTGCAGTGCTGTGCGCTACCTTTACTGAAGATAGGACTTCTTCTGCCGCTGATTTCTGGACCTCTTCTGTCTTCTGGCTCTGTAAGGGGGCCGGCGGCGCGGCTTCGGGACCCATCCATGGCTGGGCCTGTGATCGATCCCTCTGGAGCTAATGTCCAGTAGCCTAAGAAGCCCAATCCACTCTGCACGCAGGTGAGTTCGCTTCTTCTCCCCTTAGTCCCTCGATGCAGTGAGCCTGTTGCCAGCAGGACTCACTGAAAATAAAAAAACCTAAGTCTAAACTTTTACTCTAAGCAGCTCAGGAGAGCCACCTAGATTGCACCCTTCTCGGCCGGGCACAAAATTCTAACTGAGGCTTGGAGGAGGGTCATAGGGGGAGGAGCCAGTGCACACCAGCTAGTCTTAAAGCTTTTACTTTTTGTGCCGTGTCTCCTGCAGAGCCGCTATTCCCTTGGTCATTACGGAGTCCCAGCATCCACTTAGGACGTCAGAGAAAAGTGTTTATTACTCACCTGTGCTTATATCTGTAGGGATCTCCTCCTCCTTACACTGCTGATCACCCCTCACATACGTCTCTTCTTCTCCCTCTATATCTTCTGTCTTTATATCAGTCTCATATGTCTCTTCTTCTCCCTCTGTATCTTCTACCTTTATATCAGTCACATACGTCTCTTCTTCTCCCTCTGTATCTTCTGCCTTTATATCAGTCACATACGCCTCTTCTTCTCCCTCTATATCTTCTGCCTTTATATCAGTCACATACGTCTCTTCTTCTACCTTTGTTTTAATATCAGACAGACGTTGTGCCTAAAAAACAAACAAACACTCTAATGACATTTGCATACAGTCAGATTAAACTGAGGTGAAACAATATAATATCAGTGTATAAGACACAGCTCCTCTACAGATCATGTAGTTACAGTCACTTTGGTGTATGGGTGAGACCCTAAATCCCACCTACCTGATCCTCCTGTGGGATCCTGTGATTCTCCTCTGTACAATCCTAGGAATACAGAGGACGGGGACATCTCTCTGGGGTATCTCTGTTACTGGGCCCATCTGTAGGAGACACACAGTGACTGAGTACAGTGTATATAAGTGATTATCAGATGATGTGTGTATATAGGGGGCCCCCATACCTGCTCTCCCCTGTACAATACATGACAGTCTCCTCTTACCCAGTGATGTGAGGGGCCAGTGATTCTCCATCATCACGTCCTTGTACTGACCTCTGCGTTCCTCTATATACTCCCCCTCCTGCATGGAGACATAGACAGTGACAACCTGACACCTTATAGACACCTGACACACACAGTGATACAGTCATCACCCAGACACGTCCCCCGGTGTTACTGTATAATGTCTCATTCCCAGCAGTCACCTCTCCAGTCATCACCCAGACACGTCCCCTGGTGTTACTGTATAATGCCCCATTCCCAGCAGTCACCTCTCCAGCCATCACCCATACACATCCCCTGGTGTTACTGTATAATGTCCCATTCCCGGCAGTCACCTCTCCAGTCATCACCCAGACACATCCCCTGGTGTTACTGTATAATGTCCTATTCCCAGCAGTCCCCTCTCCAGTCATCACCCAGACACATCCCCTGGTGTTACTGTATAATGTCCCATTCCCAGCAGTCACCTCTCCAATCATCAACCAGACACGTCCCCCGGTGTTACTGTATAATGTCCCATTCCCAGCAGTCACCTCTCCAAACATCAACCAGACACGTCCCCCGGTGTTACTGTATATTGTCCCATTCCCAGCAGTCACCTCTCCAGTTATCACCCAGACACATCCCCTGTGTTACTGTATAATGCCCCATTCCCAGCAGCCACCTCTCCAGTCATCACCCGGACACATCCCCTGGTGTTACTGTATAATGCCCCATTCCCAGCAGTCACCTCTCCAGTCATCACCCGGACACATCCCCTGGTGTTACTGTATAATGCCCCATTCCCAGCAGTCACCTCTCCAGTCATCACCCAGACATATCCCCTGGTGTTACTGTATAAATGCCCCATTCCCAGCAGTCACCTCTCCAGTCATCACCCAGACACATCCCCTGGTGTTACTGTATAATGCCCCATTCCCAGCAGTCACCTCTCCAGTCATCACCCAGACACATCCCTTGGTGTTTCTGTATAATGTGCAATTCCCAACAGGCACCTCTCCAGTTATCACCCAGACACATTCCCCGATGTTACTGTATAATGTCCCATTCCCAGCAGTCACGTCTCCAGTCAACGCTCAGACATGTCCCCTTGTGTTACTGTATAATATCCAATTCCAAGAAGTCACCTCTCCAGTCATCAACCAGACATGTCCCTTGGTGTTACTGTATAATGTTCCATTCCCAGCAGTCACCTCTCCAGTCAACGCCCAGACACGTCCCCTGGTGTTACTGTATAATGCCCCATTACCAGCAGTTACCTTTCCAGTCATCACCCAGACACACCCCCTGGTGTTACTGTATAATGTTCCATTCCCAGCATTCACCTCTCCAGTCAGCAGCTGAATGATCTTGTTGGTGAGTTCCAGGATCTTCTGGTCACTGTGTCTCTCATGTATCAGTGAGTGAGGTGGAGGCACCGTAATGGGGCTCTGGGTTCTGCTTAGTCCTTCTGACAAACAGGGACGGCTGCTGGGTGTCTCACACTCATTGAATGTCTTCTTCACTACTGTGCAATCCTGCAAAATGGGGAAGGCATCAATATCACTATAAATACTGCCAGATCCCCTCACCTCCCCAGTCATGTCCCTGTATTATCACTATAGATATAAGTGATGTCACAGTGACACTCCCAGATCCCCTCACCTCCCCAGTCATGTACCTGTATTATCACTATAGATATAAGTGATGTCACTGTGATGCTCCCGCATCCCCTCACCTCCCCAGGCATGTCCCTGTATTACTATAGATATAAGTGATGTCACTGTGACGCTCCCAGATCCCCTCACCGCCCCAGTCATGTCCCCGTATTATTACTATAGATATAAGTGATGTCACTGTGACACTCCCAGATCCCCTCACCTCCCCAGTCATGTCCCTGTATTATTACTATAGCTATAAGTGTAGCTCCCTAGTATGATGCTATGATTTGTATGAGTGTAAATAAATGAAATTTATATGGTAGTTATATGCCCTTGAGGGTGATCCTATTTCAATGCACCCTGTACTATGGGATCAGCGGGACAGTGGGACTAGATGGGCACGAGGGGACTGGAGAAAATTCTTCTAGAAGCCCCCGCGCCAGGACAAAGTGGTGTTCGCGTGCTGGTGGAGGAAGATACAGCGTCCGAGGAGAGAGACCATTAACTGGAAAAAGGACTGACCGGTAAACGGAGTTTAGAGGCTGTGTGGTGCAGAGAGCGGAGAACGGGTGGTAGCGGGTGAGGTCCTGAGTCCCTGAGCCTGGCCTGAACTGGTGGTGTGACGGTGGCCTGACTACGAGCAGGGGCAGCTCAGCAGAAGAAACGGGGAGTGACCTGACCATGGAGACAGGAGATTTGGTCGTGCTGCACCGACCGAGTGTACCAGCGTACCGCTAGTTAGCGACAGAAAGTGACGGCTCCTCTAGGGTCACTGGGTGTCCCATTATACATAAGCAGCGGTGGTGGACAGTGAAAGACGTGCCCATCAGGTGGGTGGTCCTACGCAGTACAACAAAACGGGGGATGTGATACAGGAGGCGGCCAGCGTTGCTCAGTAAGGAGGAGGCAGAAGATATGGGGGGAGTAACGGCTGGACATCCAATTTGCATGAGTTGTAAGTGAAATTCCACCCCAGCACTCCGTACATGCCCAAGGAATGTTAATGGGATTTGGAGCAGCCCTAGGTGTAATATAGGGACGAACGCTGTGCACACACCCCTTAGTCCCGCTGCTGCGGAACCCGTAGTGAGACTGCTATTCATATACAGATAGGCCGGCACCATCTACGGTATCTGCGGAACCCGTAGTGAGACTGCTATTCATATACAGATAGGCCGGCACCATCTAAGGACACACTTGTGCGCGCGGGGGCAGGACACAGTTGTGCACACGCGCGTGGGGGCAGGACACATATGTGCACACGTGCGTGGGGGCAGGACACAGTTGTGCACACGCGCGCGGGGGCAGGACACAGTTATATACACACGCGCGCGGGGGCAGAACACAGTTATATACACTCGCACGCGGGGGCAGGACACAGTTATATACACACGCACGCGGGGGCAGGACACAGTTATATACACACGCACGCGGGGCAGGACACAGTTATATACACACGCACGCGGGGGCAGGACACAGTTATATACACACGCACGCGGGGGCAGGACACAGTTATATACACACGCACGCGGGGGCAGGACACAGTTATATACACACGCGGGGGCAGGACACAGTTATATACACACGCACGCGGGGGCAGGACACAGTTATATACACACGCACGCGGGGGCAGGACACAGTTATATACACACGCACGCGGGGGCAGGACACAGTTATATACACACGCGGGGGCAGGACACAGTTATATACACACGCACGCGGGGGCAGGACACAGTTATATACACACGCACGCGGGGGCAGGACACAGTTATATACACACGCAAGCGGGGGCAGGACACAGTTATATACACACGCACGCGGGGGCAGGACACAGTTATATACACACGCACGCGGGGGCAGGACACAGTTATATACACACGCGGGGGCAGGACACAGTTATATACACACGCGGGGGCAGGACACAGTTATATAAACACACGGGGGCAGGACACGGATATATAAACACGCGGGGGCAGGACACTGATATATACACACACGGGGGCAGGACAATGTTAGATACACACGCGGGGGCAGGACACTGTTATATACACACGCGGGGGCAGGACAATGTTATATACACACGCGGGGGCAGGACACTGTTATATACACATGCGGGGGCAGGACACTGTTATATACACACGCGGGGGCAGGACATTGTTATATACACACGCGAGGGCAGGACACTGTTATATACACACGCGGGGCAGGACACTTACATACACACGCGGGGGCAGGACACTTACATACACACGCGGGGGCAGGACACTGTTACATACACACGCGGGGGCAGGACACTGTTACATACACACGCGGGGGCAGGACACTGTTACATACACACGCGGGGGCAGGACACTGTTACATACACACGCGGGGGCAGGACACTGTTACATACACATGCGGGGGCAGGACACTGTTACATACACACGCGGGGGCAGGACACTGTTACATACACACGCGGGGGCAGGACACTGTTACATACACACGCGGGGGCAACACACGCGGGGGCAGGACACTGTTACATACACACGCAGGGGCAGGACACTGTTACATACACACGCGGGGGCAGGACACTGTTATATACACAAGCGGGGGCAGGACACTGTTATATACACACGCGGGGGCAGGACACTGTTACATACACACGCGGGGGCAGGACACGGTTACATACACACGCGGGGGCAGGACACGGTTACATACACACGCGGGGGCAGGACACTGTGTTAGGGTCTTCTGCCCTGTGCTGCCACGTCGTCATGGCAACCGGGAGACAAGTGCTAGTGGAGTAACCTGAGCGCAGCTGATACTCCGGTTCAGGTCTTTTGCTGTGCAGTGGTTGTGGGCTCTGTGCATGGCAGGGGATCCGGTGCTGGTTTTTGTGCTCACAGTCTGTGGGGTCTGAGTGGGGCGTGGACAGCACCTGCTTTGTGGGGCCTCTTTTCGGGGTAAGCAGATGCTGCTGAATCTTTGTTGGTTAGTCAGTTCATGATAGTTAGCCAGTACTGTGTAGCTTTGTATTTGTTTGTTGCTTACTGCAAATAGGCCTGGGGATTTGGTATTACACTCTGCCAATCCAGACCTAGCAGTAAGACTGGAGTCAGTCGTTTAGCTTGCTGGGGTTCTGTTACTACTCTGTGAACTTAGCAAGTTTGCAGCTGTATTCTAAGACTTGCCTGTCTAATCCTGTCTCACTGTGCTAGGTGTCAGGGGTCAGTTTAGTGGCAGTAAGCTGAACCTGTGCACTGCAAGTGAGAATTAGGATTGTGGATACTCTCCTTGTGTCTATCATTCCATCTCTGACCAAGGAGTTTACTGCCACACCCGTTGGTAACCCTTTAGGGTTTTGCTGTTGCCCTTAGCAACAGCATTTCAGGTTCTCTACGTATTAAAACACAACATCTTGCTTTTCCCATCTGAGCAGTTCTAATACAAGGGAGATACCCAGTTCCTTAGCCTCTGGGCTTCTCTGTTCACTTTGTGTGTATTTTGTTACCCTATCACCTTCTGTGTACGTTATGTCATAATCCCCAGTCTGTCTGTGAGTCCATTTGTTTTGCATAACAGTTCAAACACCAGTACATTCCTGCAGGCACTGGAGTGCATAACAGTCCTGACACCAGTACTTTCCTGCAGGCACTGGTGTGCATAACATATTCAGCAGCCTAATACTCCTGTTGAAATTTTGTGGGAATATGGAGCATACCCCTCAAAATACGTTGCAACAGGTGGTCGATCAGGTGCAGGTCCTGACTCGACAATTTAATGATTTGTCCATTAAAATGCACACCTCCCAGGCTGCTGGCGGAGCTCCCGCAGCAGCAGCACCTGCAGGGGTTAAGGAGCCGAAAGTAAATCTCCCGGATCGTTTTTCTGGAGATCGCTCGCAGTTCTTTTGTTTCAAGGAGAGCTGCAAGCTATACTTCCGGCTTAGGCCTCAGTCTTCTGGGTCGGAGATTCAGCGGGTGGGCATAGTGATTTCCTTGCTACAAGGAGACCCACAGGTCTGGGCATATGGGTTGCAGTCTGACTGTCCGTCGCTTAAAAGTGTTGATGCTTTTTTTACGGCACTGGGCATGTTGTATGATGACCCTGACAAGACGGCCTCAGCCGAGGCTCAGATTTCGATCCTTAAGCAAGGGCGAAGGCCAGTTGAGGTTTACTGTACGGAGTTTCGGAGGTTGGCCCATGATACCCAGTGGAATGACCCAGCCCTGAGACACCAGTACCGAAGAGGTCTTTCTAACCAGATAAAGGACCAACTGGTACAATATCCCTTGCCTGATAGCTTGGATCAGCTCATGCAGTTATCCATCCGGGTGGATAGACGGCTGAGAGAGCGTAGGCTTGAAAGGGAGACTGAGATTTCCTTCCTTCCCAAGGGAACCTCAGACTCTGAGGAATTTTCCGAGGAGCCTATGCAGATTGGGGCTACCTGCCTCTCCTCGCGTGAGAAGACGCGGAGGAGACAGCAGGGGTTGTGTTTGTACTGTGGGAATAAAGGTCATGTGGTAGTATCATGCCCAGAAAAGCCGGAAAGCTTCAGGGCCTGAGGGTGATGGGAAATATCCTGTCAGGCCAGAAGTCAGAATTTCCCAAGAAGACTTTTATCATTCCGGTGACCTTGAAGATCCTCGGTCAAACTGTCAAGACTGAGGCCTTTGTGGACAGTGGGGCCGACGGGGTTTTTATGGACCGCCAATTCGCCCTGAAACACTCTGTTCCCTTAGTACCCTTGGCATCGGAAATTGAGATTTGTGGGTTAAACGGGGAACCATTATCCCAAGGTAAAATTACCTCTTGCACTAGCCAGATTTCTTTGTTTATTGGAGCCACACACTCTGAAAAATTGTCCTTTTATGTGACTGTCTGTACTTTTGCCCCATTGGTGTTGGGGTTACCCTGGTTAAGGGCCCACAATCCTCAATTTGACTGGGTCTCTGGGGAGATTCTTAGTTGGGGTACTGATTGTTTCAGGAGTTGCTTGAGCCTTCCAGTCAGGCTCTCGCAGCTAAGTTTGCCAGGATTGCCAGGGTGTTATGCAGATTTTGCGGACGTGTTCTCCAAAAAAGTTGCAGAGGTACTACCTCCCCATCGCCCCTATGACTGTGCCATTGATTTGTTGTCAAATGCTAAGCTTCCCAAGAGCAGGTTGTACTCCCTGTCACGTCCTGAGACTCAGGCTATGGCAGAGTACATTCAGGAGAACTTGCCTAAGGGATTTATCAGACCTTCACAGTCTCCAGTTGGGTCGGGGTTCTTTTTCGTGGGTAAAAAGGACGGTTCGTTGCGACCCTGCATCGACTTCAGGGAATTGAACAGTATCACGATTAAAAACTCATACCCACTGCCTCTCATTTCGGTCTTGTTTGACCAGCTTCGTACTGCCACCATTTTTTCTAAGATTGACCTACGCGGTGCGTACAATCTAATCCGAATAAGAGAGGGGGATGAATGGAAGACTGCCTTTAATACCCACTCAGGGCATTATGAATATTTGGTGATGCCTTTTGGGCTCTGTAATGCTCCGGCAGTCTTCCAGGATTTCATGAATGATGTGCTCAGGGAATATTTGGATAGATTCTTAGTTGTATACTTAGATGACATCCTAATCTTCTCCCATTCCCTGGAGGAACATCGGAAGCATGTACGCTTAGTCCTCCAGAAACTCAGAGACCACCGGCTTGGGGCGAAGCTGGAGAAGTGCGAATTTGAAGTTCAGCAAATCGCATTTCTAGGATATATTATCTCCCCAGAAGGTTTCCAAATGGAGGGTTCCAAGGTACAGGCAGTCCTGGATTGGGTGCAGCCCACTAGTTTGAAGGCGCTTCAGCGTTTCCTGGGCTTTGCGAATTTTTATAGACGATTTATCGCTGGATTTTCGTCTATAGTGGCGCCCTTGGTGGCACTCACTAAGAAAGGGGCGGATGTTGCTCACTGGTCTTGTGAGGCTAAAGCGGCTTTTGCCCGTCTCAAAAGGGCATTTGTTTCGGCCAAGGTGCAGCGACACCCAGATCCAGAGCGTCCTTTTGTGGTGGAGGTGGATGCCTCTGAGATGGGTATTGGGGCAGTGCTTTCTCAGATGGGAGTGTCTGATAATCGCCTTCATCCCTGTGCTTACTTTTCCCGTAAATTTTCGCCTGCCGAGATGAATTATGACGTGGGTAACCGGGAATTGTTGGCTATTAAGGATGCACTCGAGGAGTGGAGACACTGGCTTGAGGGGGCTAAGTTTGTGGTCTCAATTCTCACTGACCATAAGAATCTGGCATATTTAGAGTCAGCGAAGCGTCTCAATGCCAGGCAGGCACGATGGGCTTTGTTTTTTGCTCGCTTTCATTTTTTGATAACATATCGCCCTGGGTCAAAAAACATCAAGGCTGATGCGCTCTCGCTGAGTTTTGCTCCAATCCAGGAGACCACCGAGGAGCCGTTGCCCATTGTTTCCCCATCATGTATTAAAGTGGGCATTACCCAGGACCTCTTATCATTAGTCCTTAGAGCACAGGAGCAGGCTCCTCCAGACCTTCCGGTAGGTCTTTTGTTTGTGCCTCCTAGGTTAAGACAGCGAGTGTTCCTGGAATTCCATGCCAAGAAGTCTGCAGGTCACCCGGGTATTGCCAGAACTCGGGAGTTGCTATCTAGGGCGGTGTGGTGGCCCTCGGTGGCTAAGGATGTGGATCAGTGGGTTCGAGCATGTGACATCTGTGCCCGAAATAAGACTCCTAGAGGGGTTCCTGTTGGCCCATTACATCCACTCTCTATCCCATCTAAGCCATGCACCCACATTTCAATGGATTTTGTGGTGGACTTGCCCAAATCCTCGGGGGATGACAGCCATCTGGGTTGTCGTTGACAGGTTTTCGAAGATGGCGCACTTCGTTCCACTGGTTGGGCTGCCATCGGCCAGACGCCTGTCTGAATTATTTATGCTGCATGTTGTGTGTCTCCACGGGTTGCCACTTGATGTGGTCTCTGACCGCGGATCCCAGTTTGTGGCCAAATTCTGGAGGGCATTTTGTTCCGATCTCCAGATTTCTATCAGCTTGTCGTCAGGCTACCATCCGCAGTCTAATGGGCAGACTGAAAGGGTGAACCAGTCCTTGGAGCAGTTCCTCAGGTGTTATGTCTCCAAGTGTCAGACTGACTGGGTTGCTCATCTGTCAATGGCGGAGTTTGCCTATAACAACGCGGCTCACTCTGCTACAGGGATCTCTCCCTTCCTTTGTGTGTATGGGCATCATCCTAAGGCCAATTCTTTTGACCCCCTGGACTCCACGCCTGGTGGTTCCTCTGTGGTTTCGGTCCTTAGAGGTATTTGGCGGAAAGTGAAGAAAGCCCTTG
The DNA here is from genome assembly GCF_028390025.1 of Pseudophryne corroboree. Taxonomy (NCBI): domain Eukaryota; kingdom Metazoa; phylum Chordata; class Amphibia; order Anura; family Myobatrachidae; genus Pseudophryne; species Pseudophryne corroboree. The sequence goes on along the minus strand of NW_026967557.1, from coordinate 524,321 downwards.
TGTCTGTGTCATTAGTGACCAAAAGGGTTTTTGATAAGCGGAAAAGACCCTGCAGCTTCAAATTAGGAGACTTCGTCTGGTTGTCTACCAAGAATTTGAAGTTGAGACAGCCATCTCATAAGTTAGGCCCCCGGTTCATCGGCCCTTATAAGATCACCAGGGTTATCAATCCGGTGGCATTTCAGTTAGATCTGCCCCGTTCTTTGGGTATCAATAAAACATTTCATTGTTCCCTTTTAAAACGGGCGATTAGTAATCCTTCTTCCAGTGGAAGACCTTCCCCTCTTCTGATACGTGGCCAGAGGGAGTTTGTTGTTGAAAGGATTCTTGACTCCAAGGTGGTTCGGGGTCGGCTGTCATTTTTGGTGCACTGGAAGGGGTATGGCCCGGAGGAGCGGTCGTGGGTGCGCAGTTGTGATCTTCATGCCCCCAGACTGATACGCTCTTTCTTCTCGCAGTTCCCCGATAAACCCGGTGGTAGGGGTTCTTTGACCCCTCGTCAGATGGGGGGTACTGTTAGGGTCTCCTGCCCTGTGCTGCCACGTTGTCATGGCAACCGGGAGACAAGTGCTAGCGGAGTAACCTGAGCGCAGCTGATACTCCGGTTCGGGTCTTTTGCTGTGCAGTGGTTGTGGGCTCTGTGCATGGCAGGGGATCCGGTGCTGGTTTTTGTGCTCACAGTCTGTGGGGTCTGAGTGGGGCGTGGACAGCACCTGCTTTGTGGGGCCTCTTTTCGGGGTAAGCAGATGCTGCTGAATCTTTGTTGGTTAGTCAGTTTCTGAAAGTTAGCCGGTACTGTGTAGCTTTGTATTTGTTTGTTGCTTACTGCAAATAGGCCTGGGGATTTGGTATTACACTCTGCCAATCCAGACCTAGCAGTAAGACTGGAGTCAGTCGTTTAGCTTGCTGGGGTTCTGTTACTACTCTGTGAACTTAGCAAGTTTGCGGCTGTATTCTAAGACTTGCCTGTCTAATCCTGTCTCACTGTGCTAGGTGTCAGGGGTCAGTTTAGTGGCAGTAAGCTGAACCTGTGCACTGCAAGTGAGAATTAGGATTGTGGAGACTCTCCTTGTGTCTATCATTCCATCTCTGACCAAGGAGTTTACTGCCACACCCGTTGATAACCCTTTAGGGTTTTGCTGTTGCCCTTAGCAACAGCATTTCGGGTTCTCTACGTATTAAAACACAACATCTTGCTTTTCCCATCTGAGCAGTTCTAATACAAGGGAGATACCCAGTTCCTTAGCCTCTGGGCTTCTCTGTTCACTTTGTGTGTATTTTGTTACCCTATCACCTTCTGTGTATGTTATGTCATATTCCCCAGTCTGTCTGTGAGTCCATTTGTTTTGCATAACAGTTCAAACACCAGTACATTCCTGCAGGCACTGGAGTGCATAACAGTCCTGACACCAGTACTTTCCTGCAGGCACTGGTGTGCATAACACACTGTTACATATACACGCGGGGGCAGGACACTGTTACATACACACGCTGGGGCAGGACACTGTTACATACACACGCGGGAGCAGGACACAGTTATATACACACACGGGGGCAGGACACAGTTATATACACACGCGGGGGCAGGACACAGTTATATAAACACACGGGGGCAGGACACTGATATATACACACGCAGGGGCAGGACACTGTTATATACAAACGCGGGGGCAGGACACTGTTATATACACACGCGGGGGCAGGACACTGTTATATACACACACGGGGTCAGGACAATGTTATATACACACGCGGGGGCAGGACAATGTTATATACACACGCGGGGGCAGGACACTGTTATATACACATGCGGGGGCAGGACACTGTTATATACACACGCGAGGGCAGGACACTGTTATATACACACGCGGGGGCAGGACACTGTTATATACACACGCGGGGGCAGGACACAGTTATATACACACGCGAGGGCAGGACACTGTTATATACACACGCGGGGGCAGGATACTTACATACACACGCGGGGGCAGGACTGTTACATACACACGCGGGGGCAGGACACTGTTATATACACACGCGGGGGCAGGACACTTACATACACACGCGGGGGCAGGACACTGTTACATACACACGCGGGGGCAGGACACTGTTACATACACACGCGGGGGAAGGACACTGTTACATACACACGCGGGGGCAGGACACTGTTACATACACACGCGGGGGAAGGACACTGTTATATACACACGTGGGGGCAGGACACTGTTACATACACACGCGGGGGCAACACACGCGGGGGCAGGACACTGTTACATACACACGCAGGGGCAGGACACTGTTACATACACACGCGGGGGCAGGACACTGTTATATACACACGCGGGGGCAGGGCACTGTTACATATACACGCGGGGGCAGGACACTGTTACATACACACGCGGGGCAGGACACTGTTACATACACACGCGGGGGCAGGACACAGTTATATACACACGCGGGGGCAGGACACAGTTATATAAACACACGGGGGCAGGACACGGATATATAAACACGCGGGGGCAGGACACTGATATATACACACGCGGGGGCAGGACACGCGGGGGCAGGACACTGATATATACACACGCAGGGGGAGGACACTGTTATATACACACGCGGGGGCAGAACACTGTTATATACACACGCGGGGGCAGGACAATGTTATATACACACGCGGGGGCAGGACAATGTTATATACACACGCGGGGGCAGGACACTGTTATATACACATGCGGTGGCAGGACACTGTTATATACACACGCTGGGGCAGGACACTGTTATATACACACGCGGGGGCAGGACACTGTTATATACACACGCGGGGGCAGGACACTTACATACACACGCGGGGGCAGGACACTTACTTACACACGCGGGGGCAGGACACTGTTATATACACACGCGGGGGCAGGACACTTACATACACACGCGGGGGCAGGACACTGTTACATACACACGCGGGGGCAGGACACTTACATACACACGCGGGGGCAGGACACTGTTACATACACACGCGGGGGCAGGACACTGTTACATACACATGCGGGGGCAGGACACTGTTAAATACACACGCGGGTGCAGGACACAGTTACATACACACGTGGGGGCAGGACATTGTTACATACACACGCGGGGGCAACACACGCGGGGGCAGGACACTGTTACATACACACGCAGGGGCAGGACACTGTTACATACACACGCGGGGGCAGGACACTGTTATATACACAAGCGGGGGCAGGACACTGTTATATACACACGCGGGGGCAGGACACTGTTACATACACACGCGGGGACAGGACACGGTTACATACACACGCGGGGGCAGGACACTGTTACATACACACGCGGGGGCAGGGCACTGTTACATATACACGCGGGGGCAGGACACTGTTACATACACACACGGGGCAGGACACTGTTACATACACACGCGGGGCAGGACACAGTTATATATACACGCGGGGCAGGACACAGTTATATATACACGCGGAGCAGGACACAGTTATATATACACGCGGGGCAGGACACATTTATATATACACGCGGGGCAGGACACAGTTACACACACGTGGAGCAGGACACAGTTATACACACGCGGGGCAGGACACAGTTATATATACCCACGGGGCAGGACACAGTTATACACACGCGGGACAGGACACAGTTATACACACGCGGGGCAGGACACAGTTATACACACGCGGGGCAGGACACAGTTATACACACGCGGGGCAGGACACAGTTATACACACGCGGGGCAGGACACAGTTATATATACACGTGGGGCAGGACACAGTTATACACACGGGGGGCAGGACACAGTTATACACACGCGGGGCAGGACACAGGTACACACACGCGGGGCAGGACACAGTTATATATACACGCGGGGCAGGACACAGTTATACACAAGGGGGGCAGGACTAAGTTATACACACGCGGGGGCAGGACGCAGTTATATACACAAGCGGGGGCAGGACACAGTTATATACACACGCGGGGGCAGGACACAGTTATATACACACGCGGGGGCAGGACACCGTTATATACACACGCGGGGGCAGGACACCGTTATATACACACGCGGGGGCAGGACACAGTTATACACACACGCGGGGGCAGGACACAGTTATATACACACGCGGGGGCAGGACACAGTTATATACACACGCGGGGGCAGGACACCGTTATATACACACGCGGGGCAGGACACAGTTATACACACGCGGGGCAGGACACAGTTATATATACACGCACGCGGGAGCAGGATACAGTTATATACACACGCACGCGGGGGCAGGACACAGTTATATACACACGCACGCGGGGGCAGGACACAGTTATATACACACGCACGCGGGGGCAGGACACGGATATATAAACACACGGGGGCAGGACACTGATATATACACACGCGGGGGCAGGACACGCGGGGGCAGGACACTGATATATACACACGCAGGGGCAGGACACTTATATACACACGCGGGGGCAGGACACTGTTATATACACACGCGGGGGCAGGACACTGTTATATACACACGCGGGGGCAGGACACTGTTACATACACATGCGGGGGCAGGACACTGTTAAATACACACGCGGGTGCAGGACACAGTTACATACACACGTGGGGGCAGGACATTGTTACATACACACGCGGGGGCAACACACGCGGGGGCAGGACACTGTTACATACACACGCAGGGGCAGGACACTGTTACATACACACGCGGGGGCAGGACACTGTTATATACACAAGCGGGGGCAGGACACTGTTATATACACACGCGGGGGCAGGACACTGTTACATACACACGCGGGGACAGGACACGGTTACATACACACGCGGGGGCAGGACACTGTTACATACACACGCGGGGGCAGGGCACTGTTACATATACACGCGGGGGCAGGACACTGTTACATACACACGCGGGGCAGGACACTGATATATACACACGCAGGGGGAGGACACTGTTATATACACACGCGGGGGCAGGACACTGTTATATACACACGCGGGGGCAGGACAATGTTATATACACACGCGGGGGCAGGACAATGTTATATACACACGCGGGGGCAGGACACTGTTATATACACATGCGGTGGCAGGACACTGTTATATACACACGCGGGGGCAGGACACTGTTATATACACACGCGGGGGCAGGACACTGTTATATACACACGCGGGGGCAGGACACTTACATACACACGCGGGGGCAGGACACTTACTTACACACGCGGGGGCAGGACACTGTTATATACACACGCGGGGGCAGGACACTTACATACACACGCGGGGGCAGGACACTGTTACATACACACGCGGGGGCAGGACACTTACATACACACGCGGGGGCAGGACACTGTTACATACACACGCGGGGGCAGGACACTGTTACATACACATGCGGGGGCAGGACACTGTTAAATACACACGCGGGTGCAGGACACAGTTACATACACACGTGGGGGCAGGACATTGTTACATACACACGCGGGGGCAACACACGCGGGGGCAGGACACTGTTACATACACACGCAGGGGCAGGACACTGTTACATACACACGCGGGGGCAGGACACTGTTATATACACAAGCGGGGGCAGGACACTGTTATATACACACGCGGGGGCAGGACACTGTTACATACACACGCGGGGACAGGACACGGTTACATACACACGCGGGGGCAGGACACTGTTACATACACACGTGGGGGCAGGGCACTGTTACATATACACGCGGGGGCAGGACACTGTTACATACACACACGGGGCAGGACACTGTTACATACACACGCGGGGCAGGACACAGTTATATATACACGCGGGGCAGGACACAGTTATATATACACGCGGAGCAGGACACAGTTATATATACACGCGGGGCAGGACACATTTATATATACACGCGGGGCAGGACACAGTTACACACACGTGGAGCAGGACACAGTTATACACACGCGGGGCAGGACACAGTTATATATACCCACGGGGCAGGACACAGTTATACACACGCGGGACAGGACACAGTTATACACACGCGGGGCAGGACACAGTTATACACACGCGGGGCAGGACACAGTTATACACACGCGGGGCAGGACACAGTTATACACACGCGGGGCAGGACACAGTTATATATACACGTGGGGCAGGACACAGTTATACACACGGGGGGCAGGACACAGTTATACACACGCGGGGCAGGACACAGGTACACACACGCGGGGCAGGACACAGTTATATATACACGCGGGGCAGGACACAGTTATACACAAGGGGGGCAGGACTAAGTTATACACACGCGGGGGCAGGACGCAGTTATATACACAAGCGGGGGCAGGACACAGTTATATACACACGCGGGGGCAGGACACAGTTATATACACACGCGGGGGCAGGACACCGTTATATACACACGCGGGGGCAGGACACCGTTATATACACACGCGGGGGCAGGACACAGTTATACACACACGCGGGGGCAGGACACAGTTATATACACACGCGGGGGCAGGACACAGTTATATACACACGCGGGGGCAGGACACCGTTATATACACACGCGGGGCAGGACACAGTTATACACACGCGGGGCAGGACACAGTTATATATACACGCACGCGGGAGCAGGATACAGTTATATACACACGCACGCGGGGGCAGGACACAGTTATATACACACGCACGCGGGGGCAGGACACAGTTATATACACACGCACGCGGGGGCAGGACACGGATATATAAACACACGGGGGCAGGACACTGATATATACACACGCGGGGGCAGGACACGCGGGGGCAGGACACTGATATATACACACGCAGGGGCAGGACACTTATATACACACGCGGGGGCAGGACACTGTTATATACACACGCGGGGGCAGGACACTGTTATATACACACGCGGGGGCAGGACACTGTTACATACACATGCGGGGGCAGGACACTGTTAAATACACACGCGGGTGCAGGACACAGTTACATACACACGTGGGGGCAGGACATTGTTACATACACACGCGGGGGCAACACACGCGGGGGCAGGACACTGTTACATACACACGCAGGGGCAGGACACTGTTACATACACACGCGGGGGCAGGACACTGTTATATACACAAGCGGGGGCAGGACACTGTTATATACACACGCGGGGGCAGGACACTGTTACATACACACGCGGGGACAGGACACGGTTACATACACACGCGGGGGCAGGACACTGTTACATACACACGCGGGGGCAGGGCACTGTTACATATACACGCGGGGGCAGGACACTGTTACATACACACGCGGGGCAGGACACTGTTACATACACACGCGGGGCAGGACACAGTTATATATACACGCGGGGCAGGACACAGTTATATATACACGCGGAGCAGGACACAGTTATATATACACGCGGGGCAGGACACATTTATATATACACGCGGGGCAGGACACAGTTACACACACGTGGAGCAGGACACAGTTATACACACGCGGGGCAGGACACAGTTATATATACCTACGGGGCAGGACACAGTTATACACACGCGGGACAGGACACAGTTATACACACGCGGGGCAGGACACAGTTATACACACGCGGGGCAGGACACAGTTATACACACGCGGGGCAGGACACAGTTATACACACGCGGGGCAGGACACAGTTATACACACGCGGGGCAGGACACAGTTATATATACACGTGGGGCAGGACACAGTTATACACACGGGGGGCAGGACACAGTTATACACACGGGGGGCAGGACACAGGTACACACACGCGGGGCAGGACACAGTTATATATACACGCGGGGCAGGACACAGTTATACACAAGGGGGGCAGGACTAAGTTATACACACGCGGGGGCAGGACGCAGTTATATACACAAGCGGGGGCAGGACACAGTTATATACACACGCGGGGGCAGGACACAGTTATATACACACGCGGGGGCAGGACACCGTTATATACACACGCGGGGGCAGGACACAGTTATATATACACGCGGAGCAGGACACAGTTATATATACACGCGGGGCAGGACACATTTATATATACACGCGGGGCAGGACACAGTTACACACACGTGGAGCAGGACACAGTTATACACACGCGGGGCAGGACACAGTTATATATACCTACGGGGCAGGACACAGTTATACACACGCGGGACAGGACACAGTTATACACACGCGGGGCAGGACACAGTTATACACACGCGGGGCAGGACACAGTTATACACACGCGGGGCAGGACACAGTTATACACACGCGGGGCAGGACACAGGTACACACACGCGGGGCAGGACAGTTATATATACACGCGGGGCAGGACACAGTTATACACACGGGGGGCAGGACTAAGTTATACACACGCGGGGGCAGGACGCAGTTATATACACAAGCGGGGGCAGGACACAGTTATATACACACGCGGGGGCAGGACACAGTTATATACACACGCGGGGGCAGGACACCGTTATATACACACGCGGGGGCAGGACACAGTTATATACACACGCGGGGGCAGGACACAGTTATATACACACGCGGGGGCAGGACACAGTTATATACACACGCGGGGGCAGGACACCGTTATATACACACGCGGGGCAGGACACAGTTATACACACGCGGGGCAGGACACAGTTATATATACACGCACGCGGGAGCAGGATACAGTTATATACACACGCACGCGGGGGCAGGACACAGTTATATACACACGCACGCGGGGGCAGGACACAGTTATATACACACGCACGCGGGGGCAGGACACGGATATATAAACACACGGGGGCAGGACACTGATATATACACACGCGGGGGCAGGACACGCGGGGGCAGGACACTGATATATACACACGCAGGGGCAGGACACTTATATACACACGCGGGGGCAGGACACTGTTATATACACACGCGGGGGCAGGACACTGTTATATACACACACGGGGGCAGGACAATGTTATATACACACGCGGGGGCAGGACAATGTTATATACACATGCGGGGGCAGGACACTGTTATATACACATGCGGGGGCAGGACACTGTTATATACACACGCGGGGGCAGGACACTGTTATATACACACGCAAGGGCAGGACACTGTTATATACACACGCGGGGGCAGGACACTTACATACACACGCGGGGGCAGGACACTTACATACACACGCGGGGGCAGGACACTGTTACATACACACGCGGGGGCAGGACACTGTTACATACACACGCGGGGGCAGGACACTGTTACATACACACGCGGGGGCAGGACACTGTTACATACACACGCGGGGCAGGACACTGTTACATACACACGCAGGGGCAGGACACTGTTACATACACACGCGGGGGCAGGACACTGTTATATACACACGCGGGGCAGGGCACTGTTACATATACACGCGGGGGCAGGACACTGTTACATACACACGCGGGGCAGGACACTGTTACATACACACGCGGGGGCAGGACACAGTTACATACACACGCGGGGGCAGGACACAGTTATATACACACGCGGGGGCAGGACACAGTTATATAAACACACGGGGGCAGGACACGGATATATAAACACGCGGGGGCAGGACACTGATATATACACACGCGGGGGCAGGACACGCGGGGGCAGGACACTGATATATACACACGCAGGGGGAGGACACTGTTATATACACATGCGGGGGCAGGACACTGTTATATACACACGCGGGGGCAGGACACTGTTATATACACACGCGAGGGCAGGACACTGTTATATACACACGCGGGGGCAGGACACTTACATACACACGCGGGGGCAGGACACTTACATACACACGCGGGGGCAGGACACTGTTACATACACACGCGGGGGCAGGGCACTGTTACATATACACGCGGGGGCAGGACACTGTTACATACACACGCGGGGCAGGACACTGTTACATACACACGCGGGGCAGGACACTGTTACATACACACGCGGGGCAGGACACAGTTATATATACACGCGGGGCAGGACACAGTTATATATACACGCGGGGCAGGACACAGTTATATATACACGCGGGGCAGGACACAGTTACACACACGCGGGGCAGGACACAGTTATATATACACGCGGGGCAGGACACAGTTATACACACGCGGGGCAGGACACAGTTATACACACGCGGGGCAGGACACAGTTATACACACGCGGGGCAGGACACAGTTATACACACGCGGGGCAGGACACAGGTACACACACGCGGGGCAGGACAGTTATATATACACGCGGGGCAGGACACAGTTATACACACGGGGGGCAGGACTAAGTTATACACACGCGGGGGCAGGACACAGTTATATACACACGCGGGGGCAGGACACAGTTATATACACACGCGGGGGCAGGACACCGTTATATACACACGTGGGCAGGACACAGTTATATACACACGCGGGGCAGGACACAGTTATATACACACGCGGGGGCAGGACACAGTTATATACACAGGGGCAGGATACAGTCATATACACACGGGCAGGAAACAGTTATATAAACACGCGGGGACAGGACACAGTTATATACACACGCGGGGGCAGGACACAGTTATATACACACGCGGGGCAGGACACAGTTATATACACACGCGGGGGCAGGACACAGTTATATACACAAGCGGGGGCAGGACACAGTTATACACAGGGGGGGCAGGACACAGTTATACACAGGTGGGGCAGGACACAGTTATATACACACGCGGGGCAGGACACAGTTATACACACACGCGGGGCAGGACACAGTTATACACACGCGGGGCAGGACACAGTTATACACACGCGGGGCAGGACACAGTTAGTTATATATACACGCACGCGGGGGCAGGACACAGTTATATACACACGCACGCGGGGGCAGGACACAGTTATATACACACGCACGCGGGGGCAGGACACAGTTATATACACACGCACGCGGGGGCAGGACACAGTTATATACACACGCACGCGGGGGCAGGACACAGTTATATACACACGCACGCGGGGGCAGGACACAGTTATATACACACGCGGGGGCAGGACACAGTTATATACACACGCGGGGGCAGGACACAGTTATATACACACGCACGCGGGGGCAGGACACAGTTATATACACACGCACGCGGGGGCAGGACACAGTTATATACACACGCACGCGGGGGCAGGACACAGTTATATACACACGCACGCGGGGGCAGGACACAGTTATATACACACGCACGCGGGGGCAGGACACAGTTATATACACACGCACGCGGGGGCAGGACACAGTTATATACACACGTGGGGGCAGGACACAGTTATATACACACGCGGGGGCAGGACACAGTTATATACACACGCGGGGGCAGGACACAGTTATATAAACACACGGGGGCAGGACACGGATATATAAACACGCGGGGGCAGGACACTGATATATACACACACGGGGGCAGGACACTGATATATACACACACGGGGGCAGGACACTGATATATACACACGCAGGGGCAGGACACTGTTATATACACACGCGGGGGCAGGACACTGTTATATACACACGCAGGGGCAGGACACTGTTATATACACACGCGGGGGCAGGACACTGTTATATACACACGCGGGGGCAGGACACTGTTATATACACACACGGGGGCAGGACAATGTTATATACACACGCGGGGGCAGGACAATGTTATATACACACGCGGGGGCAGGACACTGTTATATACACATGCGGGGGCAGGACACTGTTATATACACACGCGAGGGCAGGACACTGTTATATACACACGCGGGGGCAGGACACTGTTACATACACACGCGGGGGCAGGACACTGTTATATACACACGCGGGGCAGGACACTGTTACATACACACGCGGGGGGCAGCACACTGTTACATACACACGCGGGGGCAGGACACTGTTACATACACACGCGGGGGCAGGACACTGTTACATACACACGCGGGGGCAGGACACTGTTACATACACACGCGGGGGCAACACACGCGGGGGCAGGACACTGTTACATACACACGCAGGGGCAGGACATTGTTACATACACACGCGGGGGCAGGACACTGTTACATACACACGCGGGGGCAGGACACTGTTATATACACACGCGGGGGCAGGGCACAGTTATATACACACGCGGGGGCAGGACACAGTTATATAAACACACGGGGGCAGGACACGGATATATAAACACGCGGGGGCAGGACACTGATATATACACACGCGGGGGCAGGACACTGATATATACACACGCAGGGGAGGACACTGTTATATACACACGCGGGGGCAGGACACTGCTATATACACACGCGGGGGCAGGACACTGTTATATACACACGCGGGGGCAGGACACTGTTATATACACACGCGGGGGCAGGACAATGTTATATACACACGCGGGGGCAGGACAATGTTATATACACACGCGGGGGCAGGACACTGTTATATACACATGCGGGGACAGGACACTGTTATATACACACGCGGGGGTAGGACACTGTTATATACACACACGAGGGCAGGACACTGTTATATACACACGCGGGGGCAGGACACTTACATACACACGCGGGGGCAGGACACTTACATACACACGCGGGGGCAGGACACTGTTACATACACACGCGGGGGCAGGACACTGTTACATACACACGCGGGGGCAGGACACTGTTACATACACACGCGGGGGCAGGACACTGTTACATACACACGCGGGGGGAAGACACTGTTACATACACATGCGGGGGCAGGACACTGTTATATACACACGTGGGGGCAGGACACTGTTACATACACACGCGGGGGCAGGACACTGTTACATACACACGCGGGGGCAGGACACTGTTACATACACACGCGGGGGCAACACACGCGGGGGCAGGACACTGTTACATACACACGCAGGGGCAGGACACTGTTACATACACATGCGGGGGCAGGACACTGTTATATACACAAGCGGGGGCAGGACACTGTTACATACACACGCGGGGGCAGGACACGGTTACATACACACGCGGGGGCAACACACGCGGGGGCAGGACACTGTTACATACACACGCGGGGGCAGGACACTGTTACATACACACGCGGGGGCAGGACACTGTTACATACACACGCGGGGGCAGGACACTGTTACATACACACGCGGGGGCAGGACACGGTTACAGACATACACGCGGGGCAGGACACAGTTATATATACACGCGGGGCAGGACACAGTTATATATACACGCGGAGCAGGACACAGTTATATATACACGCGGGGCAGGACACAGTTATATATACACGCGGGGCAGGACACAGTTATACACACGCGGGGCAGGACACAGTTATATATACACGCACGCGGGAGCAGGATACAGTTATATACACACGCACGCGGGGGCAGGACACAGTTATATACACACGCACGCGGGGGCAGGACACAGTTATATACACACGCGGGGGCAGGACACATTTATATACACACGCACGCTAGGGCAGGACACAGTTATATACACACGCACACGGGGGCAGGACACAGTTATATACACACGCACGCGGGGGCAGGACACAGTTATATACACACGCACGCGGGGGCAGGACACAGTTATATACACACGCACGCGGGGGCAGGACACAGTTATATACACACGCACGCGGGGGCAGGACACAGTTATATACACACGCACGCGGGGGCAGGACACAGTTATATACACACGTGGGGGCAGGACACAGTTATATACACACGCGGGGGCAGGACACAGTTATATACACACGCGGGGGCAGGACACAGTTATATAAACACACGGGGGCAGGACACGGATATATAAACACGCGGGGGCAGGACACTGATATATACACACACGGGGGCAGGACACTGATATATACACACACGGGGGCAGGACACTGATATATACACACGCAGGGGCAGGACACTGTTATATACACACGCGGGGGCAGGACACTGTTATATACACACGCAGGGGCAGGACACTGTTATATACACACGCGGGGGCAGGACACTGTTATATACACACGCGGGGGCAGGACACTGTTATATACACATGCGGGGGCAGGACAATGTTATATACACACGCGGGGGCAGGACAATGTTATATACACACGCGGGGGCAGGACACTGTTATATACACATGCGGGGGCAGGACACTGTTATATACAAACGCGGGGGCAGGACACTGTTATATACACACGCGAGGGCAGGACACTGTTACATACACACGCGGGGGCAGGACACTGTTACATACACACGCGGGGGCAGGACACTGTTATATACACACACGGGGCAGGACACTGTTACATACACACGCGGGGGGCAGCACACTGTTACATACACACGCGGGGGCAGGACACTGTTACATACACACGCGGGGGCAGGACACTGTTACATACACACGCGGGGGCAGGACACTGTTACATACACACGCGGGGGCAACACACGCGGGGGCAGGACACTGTTACATACACACGCAGGGGCAGGACATTGTTACATACACACGCGGGGGCAGGACACTGTTACATACACACGCGGGGGCAGGACACTGTTATATACACACGCGGGGGCAGGGCACTGTTACATACACACGCGGGGGCAGGACACTGTTACATACACACGCGGGGCAGGACACTGTTACATACACACGCGGGGGCAGGACACAGTTATATACACACGCGGGGGCAGGACACAGTTATATACACACGCGGGGGCAGGACACAGTTATATAAACACACGGGGGCAGGACACGGACATATAAACACGCGGGGGCAGGACACTGATATATACACACGCGGGGGCAGGACACTGATATATACACACGCAGGGGAGGACACTGTTATATACACACGCGGGGGCAGGACACTGCTATATACACACGCGGGGGCAGGACACTGTTATATACACACGCGGGGGCAGGACACTGTTATATACACACGCGGGGGCAGGACAATGTTATATACACACGCGGGGGCAGGACAATGTTATATACACACGCGGGGGCAGGACACTGTTATATACACATGCGGGGACAGGACACTGTTATATACACACGCGGGGGTAGGACACTGTTATATACACACACGAGGGCAGGACACTGTTATATACACACGCGGGGGCAGGACACTTACATACACACGCGGGGGCAGGACACTTACATACACACGCGGGGGCAGGACACTGTTACATACACACGCGGGGGCAGGACACTGTTACATACACACGCGGGGGCAGGACACTGTTACATACACACGCGGGGGCAGGACACTGTTACATACACACGCGGGGGGAAGACACTGTTACATACACATGCGGGGGCAGGACACTGTTATATACACACGTGGGGGCAGGACACTGTTACATACACACGCGGGGGCAGGACACTGTTACATACACACGCGGGGGCAGGACACTGTTACATACACACGCGGGGGCAACACACGCGGGGGCAGGACACTGTTACATACACACGCAGGGGCAGGACACTGTTACATACACATGCGGGGGCAGGACACTGTTATATACACAAGCGGGGGCAGGACACTGTTACATACACACGCGGGGGCAGGACACGGTTACATACACACGCGGGGGCAACACACGCGGGGGCAGGACACTGTTACATACACACGCGGGGGCAGGACACTGTTACATACACACGCGGGGGCAGGACACTGTTACATACACACGCGGGGGCAGGACACTGTTACATACACACGCGGGGGCAGGACACGGTTACAGACATACACGCGGGGCAGGACACAGTTATATATACACGCGGGGCAGGACACAGTTATATATACACGCGGAGCAGGACACAGTTATATATACACGCGGGGCAGGACACAGTTATATATACACGCGGGGCAGGACACAGTTATACACACGCGGGGCAGGACACAGTTATATATACACGCACGCGGGAGCAGGATACAGTTATATACACACGCACGCGGGGGCAGGACACAGTTATATACACACGCACGCGGGGGCAGGACACAGTTATATACACACGCGGGGGCAGGACACATTTATATACACACGCACGCTAGGGCAGGACACAGTTATATACACACGCACACGGGGGCAGGACACAGTTATATACACACGCACGCGGGGGCAGGACACAGTTATATACACACGCACGCGGGGGCAGGACACAGTAATATACACACGCACCCGGGGGCAGGTCACAGTTATATACACACGTGGGGGCAGGACACAGTTATATACACACGCGGGGGCAGGACACAGTTATATAAACACACGGGGGCAGGACACAGTTATATAAACACACGGGGGCAGGACACGGATATATAAACACGCGGGGGCAGGACACTGATATATACACACGCGGGGGCAGGACACTGATATATACACACGCGGGGGCAGGACACTGATATATACACACGCGGGGGCAGGACACGCGGGGGCAGGACACTGATATATACACACGCAGGGGCAGGACACTGTTATATACACACGCGGGGGCAGGACACTGTTATATACACACGCGGGGGCAGGACACAGTTATATACACATGCGGGGGCAGGACACTTATATACACACGCGGGGGCAGGACACTGTTATATACACACGCGGGGGCAGGACACTGTTATATACACACGCGGGGGCAGGACACTGTTATATACACACACGGGGGCAGGACACTGTTATATACACACGCGGGGGCAGGACACTGTTATATACACACGCGGGGGCAGGACACTGTTATATCCACACGCGGGGGCAGGACACTGTTATATACACACACGGGGGCAGGACAATGTTATATACACACGCGGGGGCAGGACAATGTTATATACACACGCGGGGGCAGGACACTGTTATATACACATGCGGGGGCAGGACACTGTTATATACACACGCGGGGGCAGGACACTGTTATATACACACGCGAGGGCAGGATACTGTTATATACACACGCGGGGGCAGGACACTGTTATATACACATGCTGGGGCAGGACACTGTTATATACACACGCGGGGCAGGACACTTATATACACACGCGGGGGCAGGACACTTATATACACACGCGGGGGCAGGACACTGTTACATACACACGCGGGGGCAGGACACTGTTATATACACACGCGGGGCAGGACACTTATATACACACGCGGGGGCAGGACACTGTTACATACACACGCGGGGGCAGGACACTGTTACATACACACGCGGGGGCAGGACACTGTTACATACACACGCGGGGGCAGGACACTGTTACATACACACGCGGGGGCAGGACACTGTTACATACACACGCGGGGGCAGGACACGCGGGGGCAGGACACTGTTACATACACACGCAGGGGCAGGACACTGTTACATACACACGCGGGGGCAGGACACTGTTATATACACACGCGGGGGCAGGGCACTGTTACATATATACGCGGGGGCAGGACACTGTTACATACACACGCGGGGCAGGACACTGTTATATACACACGCGGGGGCAGGACACAGTTATATACACACGCGGGGGCAGGACACAGTTATATACACACGCGGGGGCAGGACACAGTTATATAAACACACGGGGGCAGGACACGGATATATAAACACGCGGGGGCAGGACACTGATATATACACACGCGGGGGCAGGACACGCGGGGGCAGGACACTGATATATACACACGCAGGGGCAGGACACTGTTATATACACACGCGGGGGCAGGACACTGTTATATACACACGCGGGGGCAGAACACTGTTATATACACACGCGGGGCAGGACAATGTTATATACACACGCGGGGGCAGGACAATGTTATATACACACGCGGGGGCAGGACACTTATAGACACATGCGGGGGCAGGACACTGTTATATACACACGCAGGGGTAGGACACTGTTATATACACACGCGGGGGCAGGACACTGTTATATACACACGCGGGGGCAGGACACTTACATACACACGCGGGGGCAGGACACTTACATACACACGCGGGGGCAGGACACTGTTACATACACACGCGGGGGCAGGACACTTACATACACACGCGGTGGCAGGACACTGTTACATACACACGCGGGGGCAGGACACTGTTACATACACATGCGGGGGCAGGACACTGTTACATACACACGCGGGGGCAGGACACTGTTACATACACACGCGGGGGCAGGACACTGTTACATACACACGCGGGGGCAACACACGCGGGGGCGGGACACTGTTACATACACACGCAGGGGCAGGACACTGTTACATACACACGCGGGGGCAGGACACTGTTATATACACAAGCGGGGGCAGGACACTGTTATATACACACGCGGGGGCAGGACACTGTTACATACACACGCGGGGGCAGGACACGGTTACATACACACGCGGGGGCAGGACACGGTTACATACACACGCGGGGGCAGGACACTGTTACATACACACGCGGGGGCAGGACACTGTTACATACACACGCGGGGCAGGACACTGTTACATACACACTCGGGGCAGGACACATATATACACGCAGGGCAGGACACAGTTATATATACACGCGGGGCAGGACACAGTTATATATACACGCGGGGCAGGACACAGTTACACACACGTGGAGCAGGACACAGTTATACACACGCGGGGCAGGACACAGTTATACACACGCGGGGCAGGACACAGTTATACACACGCGGGGCAGGACACAGTTATACACACGCGGGGCAGGACACAGTTATACACACGCGGGGCAGGACACAGTTATACACACGCGGGGCAGGACACAGTTATACACACGCGGGGCAGGACACAGTTATATATACACGTGGGGCAGGACACAGTTATATATACACGTGGGGCAGGACACAGTTATACACACGGGGGGCAGGACACAGTTATACACACGGGGGGCAGGACACAGTTATACACACGCGGGGCAGGACACAGGTACACACACGCGGGGCAGGACACAGTTATATATACACGCGGGGCAGGACACAGTTATACACACGGGGGGCAGGACAAAGTTATACACATGCGGGGGCAGGACACAGTTATATACACACGCGGGGGCAGGACACAGTTATATACACACGCGGGGGCAGGACACCGTTATATACACACGCGGGCAGGACACAGTCATATACACACGCGGGGCAGGACACAGTTATATACACAGGGGCAGGACACAGTCATATACACGCGGGCAGGAAACAGTTATATATACACGCGGGGGCAGGACACAGTTATATACACACGCGGGGGCAGGACACAGTTATATACACAAGCGGGGGCAGGACACAGTTATACACAGGGGGGGGCAGGACACAGTTATACACAGGCGGGGCAGGACACAGTTATATACACACGCGGGGCAGGACACAGTTATACACACGCGGGGCAGGACACAGTTATATATACACGCAGGGCAGGACACAGTTATATATACAAGTGGGGCAGGACACAGTTATATATACACGCGGGGCAGGACACAGTTATATATACACGCGGGGCAGGACACAGTTATATATACACGCGGGGCAGGACACAGTTATATATACACGCGGGGCAGGACACAGTTATATATACACGCGGGGCAGGACACAGTTATATACACACGAGGGGCAGGACACAGTTATATATACACACGCGGGGCAGGACACAGTTATATATACACGCGGGGCAGGACACAGTTATATATACACACGAGGGGGCAGGACACAGTTATATACACACGCGGGGCAGGACACAGTTATATATACACACGAGGGGCAGGACACAGTTATATATACACGCGGGTTAGGACACAGTTATATATACACGCGGGGCAGGACACAGTTATATATACACACGAGGGGCAGGACACAGTTATATATACACACGCGGGGCAGGACACAGTTATATATACACGCGGGGCAGGACACAGTTATATATACACACGAGGGGGCAGGACACAGTTATATATACACACGAGGGGGCAGGACACAGTTATATACACACGCGGGGCAGGACACAGTTATATATACACGCGGGGCAGGACACAGTTATATATACACACGAGGGGGCAGGACACAGTTATATACACACGAGGGGGCAGGACACAGTTATATACACACGCGGGGGCAGGACACAGTTATATATACACACACGCGGGGCAGGACACAGTTATATACACACGCGGGGGCAGGACACAGTTATATATACACACGAGGGGGCAGGACACAGTTATATATACACACGAGGGGCAGGACACAGTTATATACACACGCGGGGCAGGACACAGTTATATATACACACGAGGGGCAGGACACAGTTATATATATACACGCGGGGCAGGACACAGTTATATATACATGCGGGTTAGGACACAGTTATATATACACGCGGGGCAGGACACAGTTATATACACACGCGGGGCAGGACACAGTTATATATATACACGCGGGGCAGGACACAGTTATATATACATGCGGGTTAGGACACAGTTATATATACACGCGGGGCAGGACACAGTTATATACACACGCGGGGCAGGACACAGTTATATACACACGCGGGGGCAGGACACAGTTATATATACACACGAGGGGGCAGGACACAGTTATATATACACACGAGGGGCAGGACACAGTTATATACACACGCGGGGCAGGACACAGTTATATATACACACGAGGGGCAGGACACAGTTATATACACATGCGGGGCAGGACACAGTTATATATACACACGAGGGGCAGGACACAGTTATATATACACACGCGGGGCAGGACACAGTTATATATACACGCGGGGCAGGACACAGTTATATATACACACGAGGGGGCAGGACACAGTTATATATACACACGAGGGGGCAGGACACAGTTATATACACACGCGGGGCAGGACACAGTTATATATACACGCGGGGCAGGACACAGTTATATATACACACGAGGGGGCAGGACACAGTTATATATACACACGAGGGGGCAGGACACATTCTGGTGGTCGCAGATTTTGGTAAAATAGTAAAATCTGCGACAAACTCTGAATAATCTCCTCACCCTGCAGAACAGCGCTCCATCACTATCATCATCTCACTGTCACGTCACAGCCACACAATGTAACACCCCAATTACTCTATTCATCCGCAGCTTCTCACCCGTGTCTGATGGGCGGTGCCAGTAATAACATTAAAAAAATAAAAAATATAAAAAAAGCCCAAACACAAGCAACCACCAAAGAGAAATAATATAAATGTAAATATAGATATATAGATATAGATAGATAGATATAAATATAAATAAAGCAACTTGGGGGAAAAACTATGTTACTGACCTGTATATACTGGAGGGGAGCGCATGGGATTATGGGTAGGCACAGCCGCAGTCACTAAGCAACCAGTAGCTCTCCCGCTCATAGGCTGTAGTATCCCGTCACTCATCTTCTAGCCCCGCCCACTCCTTATTTCATACACCAAGGAGTCCATCATACAGCCCCACCCCCTCTACTCGCCATTGGTCGGACTGTCCCGTCACTCATCGTGACATGTGTAAGAGGGAGAGGGGGCGGGGCTGGCACAGAAAGGTGACTGAGTGACTGGTCCCTGTGACCAATAGCTAGAGACAGGGGCGGGGCTGGCTGAGTGACGGGTTGCTACAGCCTATGAGAGAGTGGGCGGGGCTGGTGGCTGATCCCATGCTCTATACGGTGACCCGGAAACAGTTTCCCGCCCCTTCCTGTACACAGAGCTCCGCCCCCGGTCTCCTCCAGGTAATGGCCGCCGCCCCCTCTCCTGCCGGGCAGGGTGTATGTGCTGCAGTGTGTGGTGCATGGAGTGTATATTACCAGTGTCATACACACACAGCGCTGCTCACACTGATCTCACTGGTGATACAAGGTTGTTACACATAGGGGGCGCTATACACACATAGGGGGGAGTTATACACACATAGGGGGCGGTATATACACATGGGGTATAAACACATTGGGGCAGTATACACACATACATAGGGGGCGGTATACACACATAGGGGGCAGTATACACACATAGGTGGCAGTATACACACAGAGGACAGTATACACACAGAGGACGGTATACGCACATAGGGGGTGGTATACACACATAGGGGGTGGTATACACACATAGGGGGTGGTATACACACATAGGGGGTGGTATACACACATAGGGGGTGGTATACACACATAGGGGGGAGTTATACACACATAGGGGGCGGTATATACACATGGGGTATAAACACATTGGGGCAGTATACATACATACATAGGGGGCGGTATACACACATAGGGGGCAGTATACACACATAGGTGGCAGTATACACACAGAGGACAGTATACACACATAGAGGATGGTATACGCACATAGGGGGTGGTATACACACATAGGGGGTGGTATACACACATAGGGGGTGGTATACACACATAGGGGGTGGTATACACACATAGGGGGCGGTATATACACATAAGGGGCCGGAATATACACATATGGGGGCGGTATATACACATAGGGGGCGGTATATACACACAGGGGGCACTATACACACATAGGGGGTGGTAAACACAGAGGGCAGTGTACACACAGAGGGCAGTATACACACAGAGGGCAGTATACACACAGAGGGCGGTGTGCACACAGAGGGCGGTGTGCACACAGAGGGCGGTGTGCACACAGAGGGCGGTATGCACACAGAGGGCGGTATGCACACAGAGGGGGCGGTATACACACATGGAGGGCGGTATACACACATAGGGGGACGGTATACACACATAGGGGGACGGTATACACACATAGGGGGACGGTATACACACATGGAGGGCGGTATACACACATAGGGGGACGGTATACACACAGGGCAGTATGTACACAGAGGGGGCGGTATACACACATTGGGGGGAAGTATACACACATAGGGGGACGGTATACACACATGGAGGTCGGTATACACACACAGGGGGACGGTATACACACACAGGGGGGCGGTATACACACACAGGGGGGCGGTATACACACACAGGGGGGCGGTATACACACACAGGGAGGCAGTATACACACACAGGGAGGCAGTATACACACATAGGGTGACGGTATACACATGGGGCAATATAATCACACGGGTGGGGTGATATACACACCGGAACGCAGAAGTTAGCCGCAGCCTGGCGAGGGGACGTCGTCCGGCACGGCTTTTCAGCCTACGCAGTCAATACGGAGACTTATCTTCCGATGTATCTGTGGGGGTTGGTGCCGACTTCCTGCTCATTCAGTGTGCTATAATGTGAATTTCGGCTCATTCAGTGTGCTATAATGTGAATTTTGGCTCATTCAGTGTGCTACAATGTGTCTGCTTATTCAGTGTGCTACAATGTGAATTTCGGCTCATTCAGTGTGCTACAATGTGAATGTCGGCTCATTCAGTGTGCTATAATGTGAATTGCGGCTCATTCAGTGTGCTATAATGTGAATTTCGGCTCATTCAGTGTGCTACAATGTGAATTTCGGCTCATTCAGTGTGCTATAATGTGAATTTCGGCTCATTCAGTGTGCTATAATGTGAATTTCGGCTCATTCAGTGTGCTATAATGTGAATTGCGGCTCATTCAGTGTGCTATAATGTGAATTTCGGCTCATTCAGTGTGCTACAATGTGAATTTCGGCTCATTCAGTGTGCTACAATGTGAATTTCGGCTCATTCAGTGTGCTACAATGTGAGTTTCGGCTCATTCAGTGTGCTACAATGTGAATTTCGGCTCATTCAGTGTGCTATAATGTGAATTTCGGCTCATTCAGTGTGCTACAAGGTGAATTTCGGCTCATTCAGTGTGCTATAATGTGAATTTCGGCTCATTCAGTGTGCTACAATGTGAATTTCGGCTCATTCAGTGTGCTACAATGTGAATTTCGGCTCATTCAGTGTGCTACAATGTGAATTTCGGCTCATTCAGTGTGCTACAATGTGAGTTTCGGCTCATTCAGTGTGCTACAATGTGAATTTCGGCTCATTCAGTGTGCTACAATGTGAGTTTCGGCTCATTCAGTGTGCTACAATGTGAATTTCGGCTCATTCAGTGTGCTACAATGTGAATTTCGGCTCATTCAGTGTGCTACAATGTGAGTTTCGGCTCATTCAGTGTGCTACAATGTGAATTTCGGCTCATTCAGTGTGCTACAATGTGAATTTCGGCTCATTCAGTGTGCTACAATGTGAGTTTCGGCTCATTCAGTGTGCTACAATGTGAATTTCGTCTCATTCAGTATGCTACAATGTGAATTTCGGATCGGATCGGATTTAAGTGATCACGCCCCCTTTTCTGGAGCACACGCGCATGATTGAGTCCTTGACTTTTGCTTACCCCCACTTTAAAATTTCCACTTCGACCACTGATGCTACCCCTGTATATTATGACAACACAGGCCACTCCTACTGTACACTATAACAGCACAGGATGCTACATTTGTATTTTATGACAACACAGGCCGCTCCTCCTGTATATTATGACAACACAGGCTGCTCCCCCTGTATACTATGACAACACAGGTCACTCCCCCTGTAAACTATGACAACACAGGCCACTCCCCCTGTATACTATGACAACACAGGCCACTCCCCCTGTATATTATGACAAAACGGGATGCTACCCCTGTATATTATGACACCACAGGCCGCTCCTCATGTATACTATAACAGCACAGGATGCTACCCCTGTATACTATAACAGCACAGGATGCTACCCCTGTATACTATATCAGCACAGGATGCTACCCCCTGTATTTTATGACAACACAGGCTGCTCCCCCGGTATAGTATGACAACACAGGCAGCTCCCCCTGTATACTATGACAACATAGGATGCTACCCCTTTATATTATGACAACACAGGCCGCTCCTCCCGTATACTATGACAGCACAGGATGCTACCGCTGTATTGTATACTATGACAACACAGGCTGCTCCCCCTGTATACTATGACAACACAGGCCGCTCCCCCTGTATACTATGACAACACAGGCCGCTCCTCCCGTATACTATGACAGCACAGGATGCTACCGCTGTATTTTATGACAACACAGGCTGCTCCCCCTGTATACTATGACAACACAGGCTGCTCCCCCTGTATACTATGACAACACAGGCTGCTCCCCCTGTATACTATGACAACACAGGATGCTCCTCCAGTATACTATGACAACACAGGATGCTACCCCTGTATATTATGACAACATGGGCTGCTCCTGTCGGGTTCACTACGATCTGCCGGTGACCAGCATACGGGTGCCGGGAGGCCGCCCGCCGGCTTGCCAACAGTGTGGCGAGCGCAAATGAGCCCCTTGCGGGCTCGCTGCGCTCGCCACGCTACGGGCACGGTGGCACGCTACGCGCGCCACACTATTTTATTCTCCCTCCAGGGGGGTCGTGGATCCCCACGAGGGAGAATAAGTGTCGGTATGCTGGCTATTGGGCTCCCGGCGCTGGTATGCTGGTCGCCGGGAGCCCGACCGCCGGCATACTGAAGACCACCCCTCCTGTCTATCATAACAACACAGGCCACTTCCCCTGTATACTTTGACAGCACAGGATGCTACCACTGTATATTATGACAACACAGGCCGCTCTACCTGTATATTATGACAACACAGGCTGCTCCTCCTGTATACTATGACAGCACAGGTGGTTACCACTGTATATTATGACAACACAGGCTGCTCCTCCTGTATACTATGACAGCACAGGATGCTACCCCTGTATATTATGACAACACATGCCACTCCTTCTAGGAAGACAATACATGCTGCTTACCCTATATAATAATAGTAACACGACACCACAGGCACCTCCCCCTGTATAAAAGGGAAACACAGGTTGCTCCCCCTGTAGAGTAGGACAACACATAGTGCTCCCCTGTATAGTACAATGCCATTATATGTACAGAATAGCGGTAACGGCGGGGTCTGCGCCACCTGTATTACGGTAACGGCGGGGTCTGCACCACCTGTATTACGGTAACGGCGGGGTCTGCGCCACCTGTATTTAGATAACGGCAGGGTCTGCTTCACCTGTATTACGGTAACGGCGGGGTCTGCGCCACCTGTATTACGGTACCGGCAGGGTCTGCGCCTCCTGTATTACGGTAACGGCGGGGTGTGCGCCCTCTGTATTACGATACCTGCGGGGTCTGCGCCCCCTGTATTACAGTAATAGGACACTAGAGTGTCAGCCACCTGTACAGGGATAATGCAGCACCAGAGGCTGCTCCAGCTGCACTATAACAAGGCACCAGAGGCTGCTCCCCCTGTAGTACAGAACCTGACACCAGAGCTGCTCAGCCTATAGAATAATAATAATAATATCATTACCTGCTGCCAGACACAGCAATGGCTGCTCTCTGCTCCTGCTGCCTTGTGGGAATGATAGAAGGAAGGCGGAGCTCAGACCAGGGGAAAATGGCCGCCGCTCCTGACGTCACAACACGGCCAGGGAACCTATTGCTGCTGCCGGACTGGTCTACAAGAAAATGGCCGCCGGCCTCCTGCACTGAGGACATATATGACAATAGTATTTACAGAGGGCGGGGCTGTTGGCAGGGTGAAGGAGGGGAGGGGCCAGTAACCAGTAAGCAGCCTTTGCCAATCATGCCCTACTTCCTGTCTGTGCGTTCCACCTTATTTCCGGACTCTGCGTTCCACATACAGGAAGTGAGTTTTCGTCGACTGCTGCAGCCTCGCATTGTCCGTGGAGATCAGGTAATGGCGTCTTACTATACAGGGGGAGCAGCCTGTGGTGTCCTGTTATTATTATTATACAGGGGGAGCAGCCTGTGGTGTCGTTATTATTATTATACAGGGGGAGCAGCCTGTGGTGTCTCATTTTTAAAACTATACAGGGGGAGCAGCCTGTGGTGTCCTGTTATTAATACTATACAAGGGGAGCAGCCTATGTTGTCTTGTTGTTACATACAGGGGGAGCAGCCTATGGTGTCCAGTTATTATTATACAGGGGGAGCGGCCTGTGGTGTCCAGTTATTATTATTGTTATTATACAGGGGGAGCGGTCTGTGGTGTCCTGTTATTATTATTATTACTATACAGGGGGAGCAGCCTGTGGTGTCCTGTTATTATTATTATTATTATACAGGGGGAGCAGCCTGTGGTGTCCTGTTATTATTATAATACAGGGGGAGCAGCCTGTGGTGTCTCATTTTTAAAACTATACAGGGGGAGCAGCCTGTGGTGTCCTGTTATTAATACTATACTGGGGGAGCAGCCTGTGTTGTCCTGTTTATACAGGGGGAGCAGCCTATGGTGTCCAGTTATTATTATACAGAGGGAGCGGCCTGTGGTGTCCTGTTGTTGTTATTATTATTATACAGGGGGAGCGGCCTGTGGTGTCCAGTATACAGGTTGAGCGGTCTGTGGTGTCCTGTAATTATTATTATTGTTTTTATTATTATTATTATTATTATACAGGTGGAGCAGCTTGTGGTGTCCTGGTATTATTATTATTATACATTGGGAGTGGTGGTGATGTCCTACAATACTGGAGGAATGGTCTGAGGTGTCCTGCTTTTAAAGACATCTGTTATTATTTTTATACTGGGGTGCAGCCTTTTGTGTCTTTATTATTATTATTTTTTTTATTATTGTTATTATTATAAATTTTATTATATGTAATTGTTGGGATTGAATATATTGCTCAGTATGAAGCAAATGTATATCACACACCTGGGAGTGTCACTGTGACATCACTTATATCTATAGTAATAAAACAGGGACATGACTGGGGAGGTGAGGGGATCTGAGAGCGTCACAGTGGCATCACTTATATCTCTAGTAATAATTCAGGGACATGACTGGTGAGGTGAGGGGAACTGGGAGTGTCACAGTGAGATCACTTATATATATATATATATATATATATATATATATAGTAATAATACAGGGACATGACTGGGGAGGTGATGGGAGCTGGGAATGTCACAGTGACATCACATATCTATAGTAATAATACAGTGATATGACTGGGGAGGTGAGGGGAGCTGGGAGTGTCACAGTGACATGACATATCTATAGTAATATTACAGGGACATGACTGGGGAGGTGAGGGGATCTGGGAGTGTCACAGTGACATCACATATCTATAGTAATGTAACCCCTCTTTTTCCTGGGGGTACAGTGTATATGTGCAATGTGCCTCCACCCAAGCTATTTAGAGCCCAATACTCTAATCGCTTAAGAAATACCCTACCCCTGTAGTGGTCGGTATGTGATATAACCAGATAGGACTATGCACATTTACCTATCGTACCTTTCCTTTGTGATTTCAGGCTCTTCCACAGATACGGAGACAGTTCCACCGGTAAATATACTAGTTTTAATATGCAAGAAGTTATAGGCCACCTTATACAGTTATATCATATAATACTCAAACCATGAACCGTTCTACTAATACCCCACCTATACATAATAATCTACCCCACCTATACATAATAATATACCCCACCTATACATAATAATATACCCCACCTATACATAATAATATACCCCACCTATACATAATAATATACCTCACCTATACATAATAATATACCCCACCTATACATAATAATATACCCCACCTATACATAATAATATACCCACCTATATATAAGGTAATGCATACAATACATAAAATATGATTCCCACCCGGGTTCTCTTACTATAATCGTGCACGGTTGGGGCCCTTTCGTGTCTGTGTATAAGAAGTACTCTTGGTTATATGGGTATCCACTTGGAGCAATTGTCCTCATGATTGTTGAGCAATCCCTACTTCACGGCAATGAATAGCATGGTTTCCATGGAAGATCTAATTGTAGCGCTCCTAGACAACCTGAAACAGGAAGGTAGTACGTGGAGCTCTACACCCTGGAATCCCTGACACCCGTGGTCTACTCGTTACATATAGTGGGGTGATGATCTGTGTTACCTGTCCCAGTATAAGCATAGCCCCACTGTAGATCCATGGGGGTGGCTCCAGAATATACAGAAGTCCCGGTTATTGGCACCTGTCTCTGATAGGCGAGGGGTGCTTAGTCTCCCTAGTGTATTATTTCCAAGTTTAGGTGACCCTGCGCCCTCTCTGAGCTGCTTTCATCATTATACACCCCGCACTCTATGACTGCTACCCGGCTGGTCATTATCTAATGGATATGGAGTCTCTAGAGGTGATATTTATACTCCTCAGATCCACCGATGCTGCTGGTCCCTGTGTTACTGTGCTGGGGGCTGGTACTTTAATAGTTAAAGGCTGATAGGGAAGTATGCAGATTAGCAGGATTTATATGGGGGCATCCTGCACTTACAATGATAGTGTGCCCGGTCTGGACCTCCCCCCGCCTCCGCCTCCTCCAACAACCGGGCTCTCCCTGCGGGTTGGATGGGATGAGGGACTCGGCTCTGCCTCGGGGATAAACTGTCTGCTACTGCTGGACTCCTGGTAGCTGCTGCCCGAACTGCTGTCTCCTCCCATGTACTAGCCTGCCCCGCCAGCGCTCCGCCTCCCAGCACTCTCGGTGACAACCAGGTACCAGGACTTCCCTGCTTAGCGTCCACCAGGGAAAATTAACACATCGCTTCTCACCCGCAGCAGAAGACATCCAATTCCTTTCCCCCACAGGGGCTCTCTCACTCGCAGGGAACCGCCTTCCTGTAAGCTCCCTCGTCTCAGCCGCCAGCCTTTTTCTCTCCCCTTAGTCAGCCCACCAACAAAACCGCCACTACACGCGCCCAGCCACCTCTCTCAGCACACGGGACCTCTGGAAGCTTCTCCGTGATCTCCCCCGTGCACTGCGCGCTTCCCAGAGTCCCCTCACCTTCAGCAGGCACAGAATAATAACATGCATAAACACACTATACATTATTGGATCACTAGAAAGATCCAAGTTATTATCACATATATGGTATACATCAGTTGGCAGCATCTCTATTACCTTATAGATCTACACATTCATTCATTGATTTGCCCCCTCATAGTGTCCCAAGGCCTTCAGATCACTAGGGTACTACAGTAATAGTACAGGGACATGACTGGGGAGGTGAGGGGATCTGGGAGCGTCACAATAACGTCACTTCTATCTATAGTAATAATACAGGGAAGTGACTGGGGTCTGAGGAGACTTGTGAGTACAGTAATACCGGGGGATGTGTCTTGGTGATGACTAGAGAGCTGACTGCTGGGAATGGGCCATTATACGGTAACACCAGGGGATGTGTCTGGGTGATGACTGGTGAGGTGACTGCTGGAAATGGGGCATTATACAGTAACACCAGGGGACGTGTCTGGGTGATGACAGGAGAGGTGACTGCTGGAAATGGGACATTATACAGTAACACCAGGGGACGTGTCTGGGTGATGACTGGAGAGGTGACTGCTGGGAATGGGGCATTATACAGTAACACCAGGGGGGGGGTGTCTGGGTGATGACTGGAGAGGTGACTGCTGGGATTGGGACATTATACAGTAACACCAGGGGATGTGTCTGGGTGATGACTGGAGAGGTGACTGCTGGGAATGGGACATTATACAGTAACACCAGGGGGTGTGTCTGGGTGATGGCTGGAGAGGTGACTGCTGGGAATGGGACATTATACAGTAACACCAGGGGGTGTGTCTGGGTGATGGCTGGAGAGGTGACTGCTGGGAATGGGGCATTATACAGTAACACCAGGGGACGTGTCTGGGTGATGACAGGAGAGGTGACTGCTGGAAATGGGACATTATACAGTAACACCAGGGGGTGTGTCTGGGTGATGACTGGAGAGGTGACTGCTGGGATTGGGACATTATACAGTAACACCAGGGGATGTGTCTGGGTGATGACTGGAGAGGTGACTGCTGGGAATGGGACATTATACAGTAACACCAGGGGACGTGTCTGGGTGATGACTGGAGAGGTGTCTGCTGGGAATGGGACATTATACAGTAACACCAGGGGATGTGTCTGGGTGATGACTGGAGAGGTGACTGCTGGGAATGGGAAATTATACAGTAACACCAGGGGATGTGTCTGGGTGATGGCTGGAGAGGTGACTGCTGGGAATGGGGCATTATACAGTAACACCAGGGGACGTGTCTGGGTGATGACAGGAGAGGTGACTGCTGGAAATGGGACATTATACAGTAACACCAGGGGACGTGTCTGGGTGATGACTGGAGAGGTGACTGCTGGGAATGGGACATTATACAGTAACACCAGGGGATGTGTCTGGGTGATGACTGGAGAGGTGACTGCTAGGAATGGGACATTATACAGTAACACCAGGGGGGGTGTCTGGGTGATGGCTGGAGAGGTGACTGCTGGGAATGGGACATTATACAGTAACACCGGGGGACGTGTCTGGGTGATGACTGGAGAGGTGACTGCTGGGAATGGGACATTATACAGTAACACCAGGGGATGTGTCTGGGTAATGACTGGGGAGGTGACTGCTGGGAATGGGACATTATACAGTAACACCAGGGGATGTGTCTGGGTGATGACTGGAGAGGTGACTGCTGGGAATGGGACATTATACAGTAACACCAGGGGATGTGTCTGGGTGATGACTGGAGAGGTGACTGCTGGGAATGGGACATTATACAGTAACACAGAGGGACGTGTCTGGGTGATGACTGGAGAGGTGACTGCTGGGAATGGGGCATTATACAGTAACACCGGGGGACGTGTCTGGGTGATCACTGGAGAGATGACAGCTGAGAATGGGGCATTATACAGTAACACCGGGGGATGTGTCTGGGTGGTGACTGGAGAGGTGACTGCTGGGAATGGGACATTATACAGTAACACAAGGGGAAGTGTCTGGGTGATGACTGGAGAGGTGACTGCTGGGAATGGGACATTATACAGTAACACCGGGGGATGTGTATGGGTGATGACTGGAGAGGTGACTGCTGGGAATGGGGCATTATACAGTAACACCAGGGGATGTGTCTGGTTGATGACTGGAGAGGTGACTGCTGGGAATGGGACATTATACAGTAACACCAGGGGAAGTGTCTGGGTGATGACTTGAGAGGTGACTGCTGGGAATGGGATATTATACAGTAACATCAGGGGACGTGTCTGGGTGATGACTGGAGAGGTGACTGCTGGGAATGGGACATTATACAGTAACACCAGGGGGTGTGTCTGGGTGATGGCTGGAGAGGTGACTGCTGGGAATGGGACATTATACAGTAACACCAGGGGAAGTGTCTGGGTGATGACTTGAGAGGTGACTGCTGGGAATGGGATATTATACAGTAACATCAGGGGACGTGTCTGGGTGATGACTGGAGAGGTGACTGCTGGGAATGGGACATTATACAGTAACACCAGGGGGTGTGTCTGGGTGATGGCTGGAGAGGTGACTGCTGGGAATGGGACATTATACAGTAACACCGGGGGACGTGTCTGGGTGATGACTGGAGAGGTGACTGCTGGGAATGGGACATTATACAGTAACACCAGGGGATGTGTCTGGGTAATGACTGGGGAGGTGACTGCTGGGAATGGGACATTATACAGTAACACCAGGGGATGTGTCTGGGTGATGACTGGAGAGGTGACTGCTGGGAATGGGACATTATACAGTCACTGGGGGATGTGTCTGGGTGATGACTGGAGAGGTGACTGCTGGGAATGGGACATTATACAGTAACACAGAGGGACGTGTCTGGGTGATGACTGGAGAGGTGACTGCTGGGAATGGGGCATTATACAGTAACACCGGGGGACGTGTCTGGGTGATCACTGGAGAGATGACAGCTGAGAATGGGGCATTATACAGTAACACCGGGGGATGTGTCTGGGTGGTGACTGGAGAGGTGACTGCTGGGAATGGGACATTATACAGTAACACAAGGGGAAGTGTCTGGGTGATGACTGGAGAGGTGACTGCTGGGAATGGGACATTATACAGTAACACCAGGGGATGTGTCTGGGTGATGACTGGAGAGGTGACTGCTGGGAATGGGACATTATACAGTAACACCAGGGGAAGTGTCTGGGTGATGACTTGAGAGGTGACTGCTGGGAATGGGATATTATACAGTAACATCAGGGGACGTGTCTGGGTGATGACTGGAGAGGTGACTGCTGGGAATGGGACATTATACAGTAACACCAGGGGACGTGTCTGGGTGATGACTGGAGAGGTGACTGCTGGGAATGGGACATTATACAGTAACACCGGGGGATGTGTATGGGTGATGACTGGAGAGGTGACTGCTGGGAATGGGGCATTATACAGTAACACCGGGGGATGTGTATGGGTGATGACTGGAGAGGTGACTGCTGGGAATGGGGCATTATACAGTAACACCAGGGGATGTGTCTGGTTGATGACTGGAGAGGTGACTGCTGGGAATGGGACATTATACAGTAACACCAGGGGAAGTGTCTGGGTGATGACTGGAGAGGTGACTGCTGGGAATGGGATATTATACAGTAACATCAGGGGACGTGTCTGGGTGATGACTGGAGAGGTGACTGCTGGGAATGGGACATTATACAGTAACACCAGGGGACGTGTCTGGGTGATGACTGGAGAGGTGACTGCTGGGAATGGGACATTATACAGTAACACCAGGGGACATGTCTGGGTGATGACTGGAGAGGTAACTGCTGGGAATGGGACATTATACAGTAACACCAGGGGATGTGTCTGGGTGATGACTGGAGAGGTGACTGCTGGGAATGGGGCATTATACAGTAACACCAGGGAACGTGTCTGGGTGATGACTGGAGAGGTGACTGCTGGGAATGGGACATTATACAGTAACACCGGGGAATGTGTCTGGGTGATGACTGGATAGGTGACTGCTGGGAATGGGGTATTATACAGTAACACCAGGGGATGTGTCTGGGTGATGACTGGAGAGGTGACTGCTGGGAATGGGGCATTATACAGTAACACCAGGGGAAGTGTCTGGGTGATGACTGGAGAGGTGACTGCTGGGAATGGGATATTATACAGTAACATCAGGGGACGTGTCTGGGTGATGACTGGAGAGGTGACTGCTGGGAATGGGACATTATACAGTAACACCGGGGGATGTGTATGGGTGATGACTGGAGAGGTGACTGCTGGGAATGGGGCATTATACAGTAACACCAGGGGATGTGTCTGGTTGATGACTGGAGAGGTGACTGCTGGGAATGGGATATTATACAGTAACATCAGGGGAAGTGTCTGGGTGATGACTTGAGAGGTGACTGCTGGGAATGGGATATTATACAGTAACATCAGGGGACGTGTCTGGGTGATGACTGGAGAGGTGACTGCTGGGAATGGGACATTATACAGTAACACCAGGGGACGTGTCTGGGTGATGACTGGAGAGGTGACTGCTGGGAATGGGACATTATACAGTAACACCGGGGGATGTGTATGGGTGATGACTGGAGAGGTGACTGCTGGGAATGGGGCATTATACAGTAACACCAGGGGATGTGTCTGGTTGATGACTGGAGAGGTGACTGCTGGGAATGGGACATTATACAGTAACACCAGGGGAAGTGTCTGGGTGATGACTGGAGAGGTGACTGCTGGGAATGGGATATTATACAGTAACATCAGGGGACGTGTCTGGGTGATGACTGGAGAGGTGACTGCTGGGAATGAGACATTATACAGTAACACCAGGGGACGTGTCTGGGTGATGACTGGAGAGGTGACTGCTGGGA
This sequence comes from Pseudophryne corroboree, assembly GCF_028390025.1. Taxonomy (NCBI): domain Eukaryota; kingdom Metazoa; phylum Chordata; class Amphibia; order Anura; family Myobatrachidae; genus Pseudophryne; species Pseudophryne corroboree. The sequence continues at coordinate 489,614 of NW_026967557.1, read as the reverse complement.
ATGGGACATTATACAGTAACACCAGGGGACATGTCTGGGTGATGACTGGAGAGGTGACTGCTGGGAATGGGACATTATACAGTAACACCAGGGGATGTGTCTGGGTGATGACTGGAGAGGTGACTGCTGGGAATGGGGCATTATACAGTAACACTAGGGGACGTGTCTGGGTGATGACTGGAGAGGTGACTGCTGGGAATGGGACATTATACAGTAACACCAGGGGATGTGTCTGGGTGATGACTGGAGAGGTGACTGCTGGGAATGGGACATTATACAGTAACACTAGGGGACGTGTCTGGGTGATGACTGGAGAGGTGACTGCTGGGAATGGGACATTATACAGTAACACCAGGGGATGTGTCTGGGTGATGACTGGAGAGGTGACTGCTGGGAATGGAGCATTATACAGTAACACCAGGGGATGTATCTGGGTGATGACTGTATCACTGTGTGTGTCAGGTTACTATAAGGTGTCAGGATGTCACTGTCTATGTCTCCATGCAGGAGGGGGAGTATATAGAGGAACACAGGGGTCTGTACAAGGACGTGATGATGGAGAATCACCGGCCCCTCACATCACTGGGTAAGAGGAGACTCTCATGTATTGTACAGGGGAGAGCAGGTATGGGGGCCCCCTATATACACACATCATCTGATAATCACATATATACACTGTACTCAGTCACTGTGTGTCTCCTACAGATGGGCCCAGTAACAGAGATACCCCAGAGAGATGTCCCCGTCCTCTGTATTCCCAGGATTGTACAGAGGAGAATCACAGGACCCCACAGGAGGATCAGGTAGGTGGGATTTAGGGTCTCATCCAATATACCAAAGTGACTGTCACTATATGATCTGTAGAGGAGCTGTGTGTGTATTATACACTGATATTATACTGTTTCACCTCCGTTTAATCACTACGCAAATGCCATTGTATTTTCTGCTGCGGGGTACACTGGGCTCCACAAGGATTAACATCGGGTGTAGAGTAGGATCTTGATCCGAGGCACCAACAGGCTCACAGCTTTTGACTGTTCCCAAGATGCTCAGTGCCGCCTCCTCTATAGCCCCACCTCTATAGCCCCGCCTCCGTGCACAGCTCAGTCAGTAGGTTGGTGTCTTGCAGTAAGCAGGCATATAACAGGGGTGCTGCATTAGGCAGCCTATTGATGGGTTTATTGTAAAGGAAAAGACTGAAGATTCTTCTGACAGAGTAACAGGGCTGCAGCCGGTAACGTCTCCCAGACTTCCCTGACTGCAGCTCCATCACCCCCAGCGGCGCTGTATACTCCCGAGCCCTGGTTGCCGGGTCACTGCAGCGGAGGCTCCGGTTCTTTCACAGCATCAGTCACACACACGCCGCCGTCCTCCCGGATCGTGGGGGCCGCAGGTACGGGGGGGGGGGTAAGGGGTCTCTCTGGCCGCTCTTTACCGCGATCAAGCGCGGCTGTAGGAGGCGGGCTGCGCGTGCGCTGGCGTGGACACTTTTATTGGGCAGCCGCGCCACTAGCCACCAGGGACAATTACAGGGCACAGGTCTGGGTTTTTTATTATACATAACCCCGCTTTTCACTGCCCGCAGCGCCCGGTGGGGATGTCAGCAGGGGGAGCAGATCTGACCTGTGGCCCCTCCCCCAGACCCAGGGCGCTATTTCTGCAAATGTTCCCGTCCTGGAGCTGCATCTCTCTCTCTCCCTCACTCCCGGGCAGCGGACATTACAGACAGGGCTGAGCAATTTTTTTTTGCTGGGGCAAATCCTCCTCTGTGGAACCTCCTGACTGCCAGCGCTGTGCTTCCTATAGGACACTTAGTATTCTACCTGTCACTGCGACTGTGTTAGATAAGAAAGAGTGCATACAGTCAGGGTGGTGTGGTACAAACACCCTGTGATATACATCCAATACCTACTGTGCTTTGCTATATCTATTGTTATCACATATAGCCATACTGAGTATTACTTTGTGTTGCTAGCCCAGTGCAGTTTATGGTGTATAATTTCTGCATGGTACGTGTGTGACTATACATGTGTGTGTGCATGTAGCTGCTGCGTGGCTGCCTTATTGCAGAGTATTTCACTCAGTGGGCTATTCCTATATTGTTATATCTATTGTTATCACATATAGCCATACTGAGTATTACTTTGTGTTGCTAGTCCAGTGCAGTTTATGGTGCATAATTTCTGCATGGTATGTGTGTGACTATATATGTGTGTGTGCATGTAGCTGCTGCGTGGCTGCCTTATTGCAGAGTATTTCACTCAGTGGGCTATTCCTATATTGTTATATCTATTGTTATCACATATAGCCATACTGAGTATTACTTTGTGTTGCTAGCCCAGTGCAGTTTATGGTATATAATTTCTGCATGGTACGCTTGTGACTATATATGTGTGTGTGCATGTAGCTGCTGCGTGGCTGCCTTATTGCAGGGTATTTCACTCAGCGGGCTATTCCTATATTGTTATATCTATTGTTATCACATATAGCCATACTGAGTATTACTTTGTGTTGCTAGCCCAGTGCAGTTTATGGTGTATAATTTCTGTATGGTACGTGTGTGACTATATATGTATGTGTGCATGTAGCTGCTGCCTGGCTGCCTTATTACAGAGTATTTCACTCAGTGGGCTATTCCTATATTGTTATATCTATTGTTATCACATATAGCCATACTGAGTATTACTTTGTATTGCTAGTCCAGTGCAGTTTATGGTGTATAATTTCTGCATGGTACGTGTGTGACTATATATATATATATGTGTGTGTGTGTGCATGTAGCTGCTGTGTGGCTGCCTTATTGCTGAGTATTTCACTCGGCGTGCTATTCCTATATTGTTATATCTATTGTTATCACATATAGCCGTACTGAGTATTACTGTGTATTGCTAGTCCAGTGCAGTTTATGGTGTATAATTTCTGCATGGTACGTGTGTGACTATATATATATATATGTGTGTGTGTGCATGTAGCTGCTGTGTGGCTGCCTTATTGCTGAGTATTTCACTCGGCGTGCTATTCCTATATTGTTATATCTATTGTTATCACATATAGCCGTACTGAGTATTACTTTGTATTGCTAGTCCAGTGCAGTTTCATGGTGTATAATGTCTGCATGGTACGTGTGTGACTATATATATGTGTGTGTGCATGTAGCTGCTGCGTGGCTGCCTTATTGCTGAGTATTTCACTCGGCGTGCTATTCCTATATTGTTATATCTATTGTTATCACATATAGCCATACTGAGTATTACTGTGTATTGCTAGTCCAGTGCAGTTTATGGTGTATAATTTCTGCATGGTACGTGTGTGACTATATATATATATATATGTGTGTGTGTGCATGTAGCTGCTGCCTGGCTGCCTTATTGCAGAGTATTTCACTCAGTGGGCTATTCCTATATTGTTATATCTATTGTTATCACATATAGCCGTACTGAGTATTACTGTGTATTGCTAGTCCAGTGCAGTTTATGGTGTATGATTTCTGCATGGTACGTGTGTGACTATATATGTGTGTGTGCATGTAGCTGCTGCGTGGCTGCCTTATTGCAGAGTATTTCACTCAGCGGGCAATTCCTATATTGTTATACCTGAGTGACTAAGTGTATCAGATGTCTTTCTGTATAATATAGGATTGTATCACAAGATATACTTACTGTGTATTTTTCCTTGTGATTTATAGTCACCATATCGATTTATCTCTTGAACTCCCGGTTTGTGCTGTCATAGTCACATCACCGGGTGTTCTTGCTGGGTATATTGCTGCTACACCTTGTACCAGGTTTCCCGATATTGTGCACGCTCTTATGTCTGCTACACGTGGCAATGACGCTGGGGCTTCTCCCACACTGCGTGGTAGTGAGGCCGCAGACGTAATGGAGGAAATGGTTGTTTCCTCTGCTCTACAAGTAACTACCGTCACCTCCCTGAAGGAACCGACGGATAGACATGTGGAGTGTTTTTTAAAAGCGATTTATACCCTAATGGGGGCGGTGCATAGGCCAACCATTGCAGCAACTTGGGCTGCTGAAGCTGTTGAGGCGTGGGATTAGGAGTTTGCGGCGGAACTGCCTTCCAATGCGTCTGAGCATGCTCGACAATGTCTCTTGTATATTACCACGGCTTCTCTGTACCTTAAGTAGGCGGCCTCCGATGCCGGGGTGCTCGAGACCAAGGCTGCTTCTATGTCTGTCTTGGCAAGACGTATCCTTTGGTTGAGATTCTGGTCGGTGGATGTGGATTCCAAGAAAACCCTGGAGGTGCTTCCTTTCAAGGGAGACATTCTCTTCGGAGAAGACCTCAATAAGATTGTGGCTAATCTGGCTACTGCTAAAACTGCTTGCCTACCTAGTACGGCTCCTTCCGCACAGAAGGCTAAAAGTACTTTCCCTCGGTCCTTTCGTACTCCAGGTAAAGCAAAAGGTCAGGCGTACCCAAAGCAAGCTCGTGCTTCCAGACCTGCCAAGCCCAGACCGAAGCGTGCCTGGGCCGCCCATCAGCCTGCTTCCATAACTGACAAGCCTGCCACATGACGGGGCGTGCCTCCCACTGGGGGATCCCAAGGTGGGGGACCTACTTCTAGGTTTTGCCCATGAATGGTTGCAGACCACTTCGGATAACTGGGTAAGGGAAGTCGTCACTCGAGGTTACGCCATACCTTTCAAGAATCGTCCCCCTCATCGATTTTGTTTGACAGATGTGCCTCTGGATCCGGCAAAAGCATACACTTGGCATTTGGTGGTGCACTCCCTCCTGTCCACCGGAGTGGTGGTACAGGTTCCTCTAGCTCAAAGAGGCAACGGGTTCTATTCAATGCTGTTCCTAGTCCCGAAAACCGGACGGGTCCTCACGGCCCATTCTCAATCTGAAGTCCTTGAACAAGCATGTGCGGGTCTCCCAACTTTCGTATGGAAACTCTGCGCTCTATTGTTCTGGCCTTGGAGCCTGGGGACTTTATGGTCTCCCTGGACATACAGGATGCCTTCCTGCATATTCCTATTGCGGTATCTCATCAGCAGTACCTGAGGTTTGCAGTGGGCAACCTACATTACCAATTTCGGGCGTTACCCTTTGGTTTGACAACGGCTCCCCGAGTTTTCACCAAAGTTATGGCGGTCATGACAGCTTCACTCCGCCGTCAAGGGGTCAGGATCCTGCCGTATCTGGATGAATTGTTGATCCTGGCGAATTCCCCAGATCTTCTCCTGTGTCATCTCGATCTGACGGTCCAGTGCATGAAAGCCCACGGGTGGCTGATCAACTGGAAGAAATCCTCCCTGGTTCCTGCTCGGAGCATGGTACACCTGTGAGCGTTATTGGACACTCACAACCAGCAGTTGTTCCTGTCTAAGGAGAAAGTCCTGAAACTTCAGGACAGGATTCAATGCTTCCTATCTCATCCGCAAGTGTTGATTCATTCGGCAATGCAAGTGCTAGGTCTCATGGTGTCGGCTTTCGACATGGTGGAGTATGCTCAATTCCATTCTCGCCCTCTGCAGAAGTTGATTCTGTCCAAGTGGGACGGCCTGCCTCACCGGATCAGGTTTCACATGATCTCCTTGTCTCCGGGGGTCCTCCTGTCACTGAGCTGGTGGCCCCAGGACCAACGGTTGTGCAGGGGCCGTCCCTTCTGGATATCCAACTGGGTCCTGCTGACGACGGATGCCAGTCTAAGAGGTTGGGGAGCAGTGTTGGAAAAGCACTCTCTTCAGGGTCGGTGGACCAAGGAGGAGTCTCTACTCCCGATAAATATTCTGGAACTGCGGGCAGTGTTCAATGCATTGACAATAGCCCAGCATCTCATACAGAACAGACCTGTTCAAGTAGAATGGACAATGCCACTACAGTGACGTACAGCAATCAGAGCGGCTCTCGAAGCCGCATGGCATTGAGGGAAGTATCACAGATTCTTCAGTGGGTGGAACATCATCTGCCAGCCATATCGGCAGTGTTTATTCTGGGCGTCCTAAACTGGGAAGCGGACTTTCTCATTCATCAGGACGTACATGCCAGAGAGTGGAGCCTCCATCCAGAAGTGTTTCAACTCCTCGTGGACAAGTGGGGCCTTCCAGATGTGGACCTGATGGCATCTCGACACAATCACAAGGTTCCAGTTTTCGGAGCAAGGACAAGGGATCCTCAAGCTGCGTTCGTGGACGTTCTGGCAATACCATGGAACTTTCAGCTACCTTATGTGTTCCCTCCGGTGTCACTCCTGCCCAGAGTAATACGGAAGTTCAAGCAAGAAGGCGGAAACCTACTTCTGGTTGCTCTAGCATGGCCCAGATGGCACTGGTTCTCCGATCTACTGGGACTCTCGTGGGATCGTCCCCTTCTACTTCCACAACGACCGGACCTCCTCGTTCAGGGCCCTTGTGTTTACCAGGATTTGGCCCATCTGGCATTGACGGCGTAGCTCTTGAAGCTTCCGTCCTGAGGGCCAAGGGTTTTTCTGAGGTGGTCGTTCAAACTGTGTTGAAGGCCCGTAAGCCGGCTTCTGCTCTGATCTACCATAGGGTCTGGAATGCTTACTTCACTTGGCGTGCGTCTCATAATCATGACATTTCGAAGTTTAGTACGGCCAAACTATTGGCCTTTCTACAACAGGGCCTGGACTTAGGCCTGCGTCTGGCCTCCCTCAAGGTTCACATCTCTGCCATCCCTCAAGGTTCACATCTCTGCTTTGTTCCTTTGGTTTCAGAGAAAGATAGTTACCCTACCTGATGTCCATACATTCACTCGGGGTTTGCAGCGGATTCAGCCTACATATGTGCCACCTGTGGCCCCTTGGGACTTGTCGTGGTTTTGGAGGCCTTGTAAGAGTCTCCGTTTGAGCCCTCTTGCCTTTGCTGACCTTAAGTGGCTGTCCCTTAAGGTCCTCTTCTTGCTGGCGATTGTTTCAGATAGAAGGGTATCGGACTTGGGTGCCTTATCCTGTAAGTCTCCCTATTACATTTTTCACCGTGAATGGCCGGTTCTTAGAATGCGGCCAGGTTATTTGCCTATGGTGGTGTCTTCCTTCCACCTTAACCAGGAGATTGTGGTTCCGGCTTTTAATTCTCCTGAGTTGTCTTCCAAAGAGCGGTCTTTGGATGTGGTACGGGCTCTCCGTATCTATGTGAAGAGAACTACCTCTTTTAGGAAATCTGATTCTCTTTTTGTGTTGTTTGGTTTTCACAAACGTGGCTGGCCTGTTTCCAAGCAATTGGCCAGGTGGATTAGAATGGTGATTGCACATGGTTATGTACAGGCTGGTCATCCGGTTCCTGCTACCATTAAATCCCATTCTACTTGGTCGGTTGGACCTTCTTGGGCGGCCCACCATGGTGCGACCCTTGAACAGTTGTGCAAGAGGGCAACATGGTCCTCTGGGAACACGTTTATAAGGTTCTATGCCTTCGATACTTCCGCCTCCCAGGATGCTTCCTTTGGACACCGGGTTGTTGTACTCGCTACAGTGCTTCCCCTCCCATAAGGAACTGCTTTAGGATATCCCCGATGTTAATCCTTGTGGAGCCCAGTGTACCCTGCAGCAGAAAACAAGATTTATGGTAAGAACTTACTGTTGTTAAATCTGTTTCTGCGAGGTACACTGGGCTCCACAAGGCGTCCACCCTTACGCACTTAGCTTCTTTGGATTGGTATTGGCATTAGCCGCTGACACCCTTTCCTGTGGGGAGTGTGCGGTGTACTTGGCTACGAGCGATTGTCATCTCTGATACCTGCTACTGCATTGGGCTGGTTAACGAAACTGAGCTCCTGTGCACGGAGGTGGGGTTATAGAGGAGGTGGCGCAGTGTATCTTGGGAACAGTCAAAAGCTTTGAGCCTGTTGGTACCCCGGATCAAGATCCTACTCTACATCCGATGTTATCCTTGTGGAGCCCAGTGTACCACGCAGAAAGATTTAACAACGGTAAGTTCTTACCATAAATATCTTTATTTTTTGGTTATTTAGATAGAACGTCTGTCTGATATTAAGGCAGAAGATATAGAGGAAGAAGAAGAGACGTATGTGAATGATATAAAGGCAGAAGATACAGAGGGAGAAGAAGAGACGTATGTGACTGATATAAAGGCAGAAGATATAGAGGGAGAAGAAGAGACGTATGTGACTGATATGAAGGCAGAAGATATAGAGGAAGAAGCAGAGACGTATGTGAGGGGTGATCAGCAGTGTAAGGAGGAGGAGATCCCTACAGATATCAGCACAGGTGAGTAATAAACACTTATTACAGAAGTCACATTCTCATTGCTCAGTCACTACAGCAATCTCTTATCCTACACCCTCCTCCGCCATCAGCCCTATTCTCAGTTGGGTGTTTCTAACCCAAGGCTATCCATGACAAATATCACATAGAGAGTTATTACACACTTATTATAATGTTATTAAAAGTAACAAGCAGAAGTTTATTATTAGTGATTATATAGAAATGTGTATATATGTATGTATGTATGTATGTATATAATATAATTAGTATTGTTTTTTGTGGAGTGCCTAATTTATATGCATTTTGTTAGATGATGCAGGTATGAAATATTTCCTGCTATACAGTAGACCTGAGCCCACCAAATACAATTCGTATAAGATTCAGAAATAAAATGAAATTTGAATCTAGAACTTCAAGTAAAACAGATTAAAAGCTTATCACAAGTACATATCTGTATAATCATAAGACAAGCATTTTGCACTTGTTGTCACCCTTGCATGGGTGGGCTTGTTCTTATCCACTCCAATTCACTCTAAATCCAAATTGCGTGTCTTCCAACGCGTTTCGTCAATAGCGACTTCTTCAGGGGTGTTTTCTGTTAAAGGCTTTATTCTCAAATATCAGTGTAGACTTGAAATAATTGTGTAACCTTCAGACGGTAATTGTGGACTTGTTCATGATGAACACATTCCTAATTACTTGTGAATAATAGTTCCTGCTCTGTGCAGTTCTGAGGTTATGACTTTAGGGAATGTAATGGCCAGATCCAATATTGCTCAATCTAAGGTTTCCCAGTAGCCTTACTACATACATAAATGTGTCTTGCACTCACTATATTAACTAACAATAATAAACAGTGGAGTTTTAGTTCATGTATTGCTCAGTGCATTTAAGCCTGCAGCCCCGACAAGGGACCCCACTATACTGCAGGTGCTACTCTATTGCTCAAAATAATTACCATAAAAACAGCTATCACATTAGTGTTAAACTTTAGGTATGCTCTCAGTGGCGGAACAGTTGCCGAAAGGCTTGGATTGGTTTTCAGAGCACCAGTCTGACGTGCTACCACATCTCACGTGGCCCTCCAATTCACCAGATCTGGGACTGCTTGGCTGGGTCCGGCATTGTACTGTTGGTGCATTTCCTGATGCGTTTGGAATGATTGATGGTTGCTAGGCGCTTTAAATGCCTGTGGTCCTGATTTGTCATGATCTGCATTCGCCCACTGTTCCGCCGCTGAGATTCTTGGTGTCCATACTTCTTCCACTGTAGATGGATACTACTCACTGTCTACAAGGGATCACCAACAAACAAATGCCGGTCTCGGCCAAAACCAATGGCTCCCTTTTGCCAGTCGCATCACGTGCACGACCCATGGTTCCATCTGAAAAAGAAACAATATCTCAACAAATTTGCATTGTATCAATACCTCAGACATTCACAATGATCATCCAGTAGTTGTAGTGTCACCATCTACACGCATGTGCACATCAGTGTTTTGTTTGGTGCGGCAGGAGCCAGACCATGGTCAGAGGGCTGCTGTTTTTTTAGCAGCCATAAGTTTTCTTATTTCTCATACGTCCTAGAGGATGCTGGGGTCACTTCAGAACCATGGGGTATAGACGGATCCGCAGGAGACATGGGCACTTTAAGACTTTTCCAGAGTGTGAACTGGCTCCTGCCTCTATGCCCCTCCTCCAGACCTCAGTTTAGAATCTGTGCCCAGGCAGACTGGATGCACTCCAGGGGAGCTCTACTGAGTTTCTCGGGAAAAGACTTGTTAGGTTTTTTATTTTCAGGGAGCACTGCTGGCAACAGTCTCCCTGCTTCGTGGGACCTAGGGGAGGATGTAGGAACCAACTTCTGTGAGTTTCATGGCTCTGCTTCTAAGCTGACAGGACACCATTAGCTCCTGAGGGGTACAGAACGCTAGCTGCGGCTATGTGCTCACTCCCACAGCCTGCCGTCACCCCCCTTACAGCGCCAGAAGTCAGAAGACAGGTGAGTAAGAGGAAAAGACTCTTCAACATCGGGACGGCTAGAAAGGTACCGCGCAGCGGGCGGGAACGCTGTGCGCCATGCTTCCACACACACAGGTACTGCAGGGTGCAGGGTGTGGGGGGAGGGGGGGTGCCCTGGGCAGCATGAACCCTTATAGGACTGGCAGATTAGGGGCATAAGTTGCTGCGGCACAGTCCTACCCCACGCCAGTATAAACATGAGTCTAAGTCTGAGTGAAAGCGCGCCATTACGGGGGCGGGGCTTCTTCCTCAGACAGCCAGCACACTGCTCAGCGCCATTTTCTCTCCCTCCAGGCTGCAGAGAAGACCGCTGGTCCTCCTCCACTGCTGAAACAAGTATCCGGGTGTAAAACGGGGGGGGGGGGGGGGGGGGGGGCGCAGTGAAATTTGGTGCTATGTACATTGTGTAATTATAAAAGCACTGCAGCTCTGTAGGCATTTTGTGTTTCACAGACAATTACTGGCGCTGAGTTGTGAGCTGGCAATTCCTTCTGTATCCTTCTGACAGATTTTACTGTGGGTCTGTCCCCTATAAGCCCCGGAGTGTCTGTGGTGTGGTGTACACGCGTGTGACATGTCTGAGGCAGGGAGTTCTTCCCCTGAGGAAGCCATTATGGGGACACAGGGTTGTAATGTGATGTCGCTACCGGCACACCATGAGCCTGAATGGGTGAAAGAATTACGTGATAGTGTGAATCATATCAGTAAGAGATTGAATAAGTCTGAGTCTCATGCAGAAACTTGGAGAAAGTCTGTGGAAGATGTGATTTGTCAAAACTCTGTGTTTTCAACCACAGGGGATCCCTCTGGGTCCCATAAGAGGTCATTTGCTCAGGTTATACAGACCGACACGGACGCTGATTCCTGTGTCGACACTGGTGATTCCAGGGCAATAGATCCAAAATTAGCTAAAAACATTCAGTACATGATTGTGGCTATAAAGGAGGTGTTAGAGGTTACGGAGATCCCTTCTTTACCTCAGCAGAAGGTTTACCTCTATAAAGAAAAGAAAACTAATGTAACGTTTCCTCCTTCTCATGAACTGAACACTCTCTTTGGGGGTGTCTGGGCAAACCCTGAAAAGAAATTTCAGATCCCCAAAATAATTCAGGCTTCTTATCCTTTCCCGGTAGAGGACAGGACAAAGTGGGAGTCACCCCCCCCCCCCCCCCCCCCCCTGTTTTAGACAGGGCCCTGTCACGGTTAACAAAAAAGGTGATTCTCCCTGCACCTGGGACGGCTGCTCTCAAGGAGCCGGCAGAACAAAAGTTGGAGACTACATTAAAGTTTTTATGTGGCCAATGGGACACTACTCATGGCCTACCATTGCCTGTGCGTGGGTGAGTAGTGCTATTGAAAAGTGGTCAGATAACTTGTCTTCTGAAATTGACACAATAGATAGAGACAAGATTCTCCTTACGTTGGGTCATATAAAAGACGCTGCAGCATACATGCGTGAAGCTATGAGAGATATTGGGCTCTTGGGATCAAGAGCATCTACCATGGCAGTCTTGGCACGGAGGGCGTTGTGGATTCGCCAGTGGAATGCTGACGCAGATTCCAAAAGAAATATGGAGTCTCTCCCTTATAATGGAGAGGCCTTGTTTGGTGATGGGCTAGATGCTTTAGTTTCTGCGGCTAACGCAGGTAAATCAACTTTTTTGCCTTATGCTCCTACGTCGGCAAAGAAACCTCATCACTTTCAGATGCAGTCCTTTCGGCCCAATAGATACAAAAAGGGTAAAGGTTCCCCTTTCTTGGCAGGTAGAGGAAGGGGACGAGGAAAAAGGTCCTCAGCGTCCCCAGGATCACAGGAGCAGAAATCACCTGCTTCTGCCAAGTCTACAATATGACGCTGGGGCTCGTCTGCAGCTTTTCAGTCAGTTCTGGGTTCATTCTGGCCTAGACCCGTGGGTCTTACAAATTGTGTCCCACAGGTACAAACTGGAGTTTCAAGGCTTTCCCGCTTTTAGAAATCGGCCTTACCAGTTTCTCTCCCCGATAGGGAGGTGGTAACTGTAGCAATACAAAAATTGTGTCAGGATCAAGTCATTGTCCTGGTTCCCTTCTCACAACAGGGAGAAGGTTTTTATTCAAGCCTCTTCGTAGTTCCGAAGCCGGACGGCTCGGTCAGACCGATCCTGAACCTAAAATCTCTGAATCTATACCTGAAAAGGTTCAAATTCAAGATAGAATCTCTGACAGCAGTGATCTCCAGTCTGGAGGAAGGGAATTTCATGGTATCCGTGGACATAAAAGATGCCTACTTACATGTTCCCATTTATCCTCTGCATCAAGCTTATCTGAGATTCGCGGTACAGGATTGTCATTACTAATTTCAGACGTTGCCGTTTGGACTCTCCACGGCACCGAGGGTCTTCACCAAGGTGATGGCGAAGATGATGGTCCTCCTTCGTCAGAAAGGAGTCATTATAATTCCCTACCTGGACGATCTCCTAATAAAAGCGAGGTCCAGGGAACGGTTGGTGCAGAACATTGCACTCTCCCCGACAGTGCTTCAACAACACGGTTGGATCATAAACATTCCAAAATCACAATTGGAACCTACAACAAAGTTATCCTTTCTGGGAATGATTCTGGACACAAAAGTACAGAGGGTATTTCTTCCAGTGGAAAAGGCTCTGGAAATCGCTTTTGTGGTGGCTACACAGTGCTCACCTACTGCAGGGTCGCAGGTTCGGGATTCAGGGTGGTTCGGGATTCAGGACTGGGTCCTGGTAACCACGGATACAAGTCTCCGAGGCTGGGGGGCAGTCAAACGGAGTAAGCTTCCAAGGAAGATGGTCAAGTCAGGAATCTTGTCTTCACATAAACGTTCTGGAGTTGAGAGCCATTTACAACGGCCGTCTACAAGCGGAGCATCTTCTTCAAGATCTAACCGTACAGATCCATTCCGACAATGTAACAGCAGTGGCGTACATAAACAGTCAGGGCAGAATGAAAAGCAGAGCGGCGATGGCAGAGGCGACAAGAATACTCCTCTGGGCGGAAAAACATGCAAGCACTCTCTGCAATTTTCATTCCGGGAGTGGACAACTGGGAAGCAGACTTCCTCAGCAGACACGATCTCCATCCAGAAGAATGGGGCCTCCACCCACACGTCTTCGCAGAGGTGGCAGATCTTTGGTGAGTCCCTCAAGTAGACATGATGGCATCTCGTCTCAACAAGAAGCTTCAGAGATATTATTCCAGGTCGAGTGACCCTCAAGCAATAGCAGTGGATGCACTGGTGACACAGTGGGTGTTTCAGTCGGTGTATGTCTTCCCTCCACTTCCACTGATTCCAAAAGTTCTCAAGATTGTTAGAAGAATAAGGGTTCAGGCGATCCTCATTGTCCCAGACTTGCCAAGGAGGGCTTGGTATCCAGATCTTCAAGAGTTAATCATAGAAAATCCTCAACCTCTTCTTCTTCGCGAGGACCTGCTGCAGCAGGGGCCGTGCGTGTATCAAGACTTATCGCGGCTACGTTTGACGGCATGGCTGAACGCCAGATCCTAGCCCGAAAGGGTATTCCAGAAGAAGTCATTCCCACTTTCATTCAGGCCAGGAAAGGAGTAACGTCTAAACATTACCACCGTATTTGGAGAAAATATGTATCTTGGTGTGAATCCAAGAAGGCTCCAAAGGAACAGTTTCACTTGGGACGTTTTTCTCCTATTTCTACAGGCGGGTGTGGATGCGGGTCTGAAATTGGGCTCCATTAAGGTCCAGATTTCGGCCTTATCAATTTTCTTTCAGAAACAACTCCCTTCCAGAAGTTCAGACGTTCGTGAAAGGGGTTTTGCACAATTAACTTCCATTTGTGCCTCCAGTGGCACTGTGGGATCTTTTTTAATTCAATATATTTTTATTTGATTTTCTGTCAAACATACATAACATAGCAATAACAATGCAAAAATAAAAAGAAAGAAAAACCATAGCATGTGCTCTGTGTATTCGTTTTTGGTTCAACAGTTATTGTAAAGAGCGACATAGCAACATAAGCATATAACGAGAGTTGCAGACAACTATATTATAACCGCACTAAGCATCCTTTGTACATCACATCAGGTCATGCAGTAGTATTATATAAATTTATCAAAAGAACAACACAGGTTATCAGTGGGGAGAGGCTTGGGTATATTGGTACCATGGTGACGATAGCCACCTATCCCATATCTTGTAATATTTTACCGGGGCTTTCCTAGATATGTAAACAAATTTTTCGTGGGACGCAACCGAATTCACTAGTGGTATCCATTTATTAACATCGGGGCCGGCAGCCGCCATCCATGAGCGTGCTATCAGTACCTTTGCCAGAGCACATAGGTTAAGAGTATATCTTCTGGAATGGGCATCCAGTATCTCCTCGTCTATGACCCCTAGGGTACACACAAGGGGAGTAAACACATCTAGGGGGATTCCCGTAGCGGCCATAATCTGTATCAGCTCCCGCCAAAAGTCCTGCACAACCGGGCAGGTCCATAATAGATGCCAGAAGGTACCGTCAAGAGAGGCACACTTCGGGCATCTAGAGTCGCTCCGTCCCCCCATATTGACAAGGCGTCTGGGAGTGATGTAGACTCTGTGTAATATGAACAGGTGTATCTGTTGAAAACGGGCCGATGTGGTAGCTGCGCGCGCAGCCCCCAGGGCTTCCTCCCATATTTCCAGGGAGATCGGACCCACATCCACCTCCCATTTGGCTTTAAGGTGCAAGAGACTGTTAGAATGATGGGCACCGAGCAGAGTGGAGTAGAGAGCGGAGATAGACCCCGTTCCTAGGCTATCGGTCAGGAGCAGGTGGGCTGGGGACTTCCGAAGGAGAGGCGGAGCAGCCCCAAACTGGGACGCGCAAGCGTGGCGAAGCTGAATATATCTGTAATAGTAGGATGCGGGTATATTGAACTCAGTTCGCATTTGTCCAAAGGAAATGAATGTACCCGAGGAATATAAGTGATTAATGGAGAGAACCCCCCAGCGTCCCCACACCGAACCTACATGTAGGGATGTGAAGTGTGTGAGAGCCCGAGTGTGCATCAATGGGGTGTCAGGATCCCATCCCTCTCCTTCTAACATGGAGTGTATCTGTCTCCAAACCATAATTGCTTGTTTGACCAGCGGCATCTTTAGGAGTGCTACATTATCACTAAGTAGGAGCTGAAGGGGTGTCAGATTTATGTTAAGCGCTAGTAAGACGTTAGAGATTAATAGGTCCCTGGACGGAACAGATACCCAAGGAATTAGGTGGAACAGCTGAGCTGCTAAGTAATAAAATCTAAGTTTCGGGAGAGCCAGCCCACCCGAGTCCCGGGACCTAGTTAAAGTATCCAGTCCAATCCTAGCTCTACGGTTAGACCACACCAGTGAAGACAAGATACCATCTATGATACCAAATAGTTTCTGGGGGAGGTAGACGGGGGAATGTTGGAGGACATATAGCATTTTAGGTAATACAACCATTTTAATTAGATTTATCCTACCCGTAACTGTAAGTGGCAGTTTACTCCACACCCTGATACGGGACCGCAGATAGTCTATTTGTGGGTGTATATTCAGCTCAATAAATTGCGTGGACTGGTTAGTAACCCATACCCCCAGGTATTTGAAGGAGTCCACCCAGCGAAGCGGCAGGCCCCCGGGGGGGCAGACAGGACAGGGGCCTCTTAGCGGAAGGACACAGGACTTGTCCCAATTGATGGACAGACCAGAGAATCCCCCAAAAGTGACAATAATTTCCAGAATATGAGGCATATTAGCAGAATAATCAGGTACGAACAACAATATGTCGTCTGCATAAAGAGCAATTTTGTCTGTCCTGCCACCCAACCGGAGGCCCGCCACCCGCGGGGAAGATCTAACAATGCCGGCCAGAGGCTCTATTGCTAGAGCAAATAAGATTGGGGACAGAGGACAGCCCTGCCTTGTCCCTCTCTGTAGGGAGAAAGATGAGGATATATGGCCATTAACTGATACCCTAGCCCGGGGTGCAGAGTAAAGTAACTGGACCCACTTTTTAAAAATAGGTCCGAACCCAAATCTGTCCATCGTCCCCCACAAGAAGCCCCACTCCACAGAATCAAATGCCTTAGCTGCATCCAGGGATACTATAGCTGAGGAGCAGGACCCCTCGCGAGGGGCTTGGAGCTGCGTGTAAAGTCTACGTAAGTTAGGTAAAGTGGACCGGCCCAGCATGAACCCTGATTGATCTTCGTGTATCAATTGTAGAATCACCTCACTGAGCCTTGTTGCTAGAATTTTAGCTAAAATCTTAACGTCAGTTGTCAGCAAGGAGATCGGGCGGTAAGATTCGACCCGTGTTGGGTCCTTATCTGGCTTAAGGAGGACTATAATTAGGGCCTCAGCCATAGAGTCAGGCAGCCGACCCTGTACAAACAGTGTATTATATAGAGTAAGGAGTTTAGGGCCATAAAAGGGTAAGTGCTTTTTATAAAGTTCCAGGGGGATTCCGTCAAGGCCCGGGGTTTTCCCTCCAGGAAATGAGTTAATCGCTGATTCCACCTCAGTCAGTGTCAAGGGGGAGTCCAGAAAAGCTGTAGCGTCTTGGGACAGCCTGGGTAATGAAATATCAGCCAAATACGCCTCTATTTCGGTCTCGGAGTGGGTAAGCCTAGAGCTGTACAGTCGTCTATAGTAATCTGCAAAGACCCCCACAATATCAGGCGTGTTAGAATGAGTAGTTTTGTCATTGGTACAAATTACAGACACCGTGTTAGATGCTCTATCTGCACCCGCCAACACTGCCATGAAGCTACCAGACCTATCGCCCGTTGCGTAGTACGTGTGTTGAGCATAGAGTAGGCGGTATTTAGCCTTCTCAGCCAGACATTCACGCCACTCAGCCTGCGCAAGCAGCCACCTCTCCCTCGTAGTATCCAGACCATCAGTCATATACTGCAGCTCCAGCTTCCTACATCCTGCTTCAAGGTTACGCTCATCCCGGGCATAGCCAGATTTCAAAGCTGCCACTCTCTTGATCAGGGTGCCACGGACATGTGCCTTAAAGGCATCCCATAGTATTGTATCAGACACCGAACCCTGATTTTCCCGCAAAAAGACCTCCCATATCTCCTCCAACTCCGCACCGGTGCCCATCTGGGTCAACCAAAAGGGATTAAACCTCCAAAACCGCACCCCCCTAACATCTCCCATATCTAGACTAAGGATTACCGGGGAATGGTCTGATATGCCCCTAGTAGCATAGTGAACATCAATCACCCGCGGCAGCAGGCCCCTAGAGGTGAGTGCCAGATCTATCCTAGAAAAGGATAAGTAGGTAGGAGAAAAACATGTATACTGTCGTGTACCAGGATGACGAGCCCTCCATGCATCAACCAAGCCCAGACTGTCTACCAGTAGCGCAAAGTCCCTCCTCCGCGTCACCGGAGCATCAGGGGACCTTCTAGTTCGATCTAGAGCATGGTCGAGGACATTATTAAAGTCTCCAAGACAGACTATTGCAACATTCGGATACATCGCTATAAACTCAGCTGCCTTTCTGAGAACCGCCGGAGAATAAGGGGGCGGTATATAAACAGCCAGGATAAGTACAGACATAGCATAAACTTTGCATTTTATAAAGACATATCTGCCCCACTGGTCCAGTTGGACCTGATCAAGAACAAACGGGACCGACCTTCTAACTAGGATCGACACACCCCGTGAATGTGTCGTGTGGGTGGAGTGGTAAGCCCATCCCACCCATGGTTTCTTAAGAGCAAGGACTTTTGCCCCCACTAAGTGGGTCTCCATGAGGCAAATAACATCTGCAGCATATTGTTTCACATGTCGAAGCACTAGTGAACGCTTGACCTTATCGTTTAGCCCCCGGACGTTCCAGGATATTTGAGTTGGTTAGAGGCCATAAGTCAGGACACTCCATAGTATACGGTCGGTCCCGCGTATCCCCGCCAGACCCTCTACTTCAAAACTAGATGCAGTAGTAAAAATCAATAACCCCATAGCGTCTGCAACACATACAAGAAATGAAAAAAAGGAAACAAACAACAAAATACGTTCCCTCCCATCCTGCCCCCCCCCCCCCCCACCCTGTATACCCTCCCGAACTGAGGCATACCTTCCCCCATTAACCTGTTCCCTTACAACAAAGAGAAAAAACACAAAAAACAAAAATTAGCCTAACATGTGAGGGCAATGAGTAAAATGGCCCAAAGACAAAAAGCGTAGGTCCCCCTCCCTTAGCTAGAAAAGGTGAGGAGATCCCACCCCGAGCCCTAAACAGAGACATCAACAAGCCGAGTAATGCACTGCGATATGGATAACAGTAAGAAGTACCAGCCTAGACATAGGACTTTACATCACACATTAAGGATCAGGAGCAAGCGCCCGTCTGGCCGGGGCCCATCGATCCAACCACAGGGCAGCGTCCCGAGGTGTAGCAAAAAATCTTGATTCTCCATCCGCCACTACCCTCAGCCTAGAGGGAAACAGCATTGCATATTGTAGATTAAGTTCCCTGAGGCGTCTTTTAATCGGAACAAATTGTGCACGCTCCTTTTGTACCTCCAGCGCAAAGTCCGGAAACACTGAAATTTTGGAGCCATTCCACATCAGGGGTCCCTTGGTGCGTGCCAAGGATAGAACTGCATCTCGATCTCGATAGTGAAGGAATTTCGCTATGAGTGTGCGCGGCGGCGCACCCGGCGGCAACGGCCTGAAAGGAATTCTGTGGGCTCGTTCCACCGTGAAGAATGGCGTGAAGGATTCAACTCCAAGAGAATTTTTCAGCCAAGATTCCACGAACTGCTCAGGGGAGCTGCCCTCCTCTTTTTCCGGGAGCCCCACAAAACGGATGTTATTCCTTCTCAGTCTGCCTTCCATGTCTAGCATCTTGCTTTTAATATCGGACAGCTGACCATCCATGGCGGTGACACGGGAGCTAAGCGGGGGGAATTTATCCTTTAGCGTGGATGTTCGTGTCTCGACCTCACCGACCCGCTCTCTAATCTTTTGGATATCGTGGTGGATTATGGTCAGGTCGGCTTGTACTTGGCCTATCTTGTCAGAGAGACGGGATTCGCTAGCCGCCAGGGCTTCCAACACTTTATGCAGCACATCATCCGAGGCAGCGCCGGAGGATGTCGAGTGGCTGGGGGACCCCGGTGTCGGGGGGCGTCTCCACCCCCATCCGCCGCCGCCGCGCGCCCTCTGGGGGTATGCGAGTATTGTGCGAGCCGGGCCGCAGTCGATTTATGATGATTCTTCACCATTTTGTAGATATCTTATAGTAGTGCAGAATCAGTAGATCAGAGAGTATCAATCAGCAACCCAGAGGTTATGTGGTTCAGAATAACAGTGAAGTATGCACACCCTGGAAGCAGCAGGACACAGTCTCAGCTCCTCAGACCACCATATATAACAGATCAGTGCCTTTCCTCAGAAGCATGCAGGGGAGACCTCTGAGGAGGATACCCGACCCCTATAATATATGGGCTTCCCAGCCCAGGGCTATTTAGCACTCAAGTAGCACAGAAGATATGAGGGGGGGTTGAGGGTGTCTCGGTTTACTGCAGCACTGGAGGGAGCAAGGAAAACGGTGTACAGGGTCCAGCAGTCAGGTACCTTATTCCCCCATGTGAGGGGGGGACGCGGGCAGTACAGCACTCAGTAGCTGAGAGGATTATTGCAGGCTCCGGCAGGGTCACTCATGCGCTCCCCGTGTAATCAGCTCCAGCACAGCGCATTCTCCAGGGGCCGCGCCAGAGAGCCGGGACCGGAAGTCACGGCGCCATTTTAGGTGCAGAGGGAGGCCAGAAAGGAGAAACTTCGGCGCTCCGAGTCTCCGCAATCCGCGCCCGTCCGGCGGCTCACGACGGTCTCACTGCTGCCTCAGACCTTCCCCTGTCCGCCGATGTATTTTGGGCTCGGGGGGTCCACACAGGATGTCCAAACGGATATACGGGAGTGGAGAGCACTCACGCCGAGCTGCTACTCCATGTCCCGTTAGGCCACGCCCCCCCCGGCACTGTGGGATCTTAACGTGGTGTTGCAGTTCCTTCAATCACATTGGTTTGAACCTCTACAGGAGATAGAGTTAAAATTTCTCACTTGGAAAGTGGTCATACTGTTGGCCTTAGCATCCGCAAGGCGGGTGTCTGAGTTAGCGGCCTTGTCTCACAAGAGTCCTTACTTGATCTTCCATGAAGATAGGGCGGAGTTAAGAACTCGGCAGCAATTTCTTCCGAAGGTGGTTTTCTCTTTCCATATAAACCAGCCTATTGTGGTGCCAGTGGCTACTGACACCTTCTCTGCATCAAAGTCCCTAGATGTGGTCAGGGCTTTGAAAATTTATGTCGCAAGGACAGCTCAAATTTGGAAACCAGAGGCTCTGTTTGTCCTGTATGCTCCCAACAAGATTGGGTATCCTGCTTCTAAGCAGACCATTGCGCGCTGGATCAGAGGTACGATTCAGCACGCTCATTCCACGGCAGGATTGCCGTTACTGAGTTCGGTGAATGCCCATTCTACTGGAAAGGTGGGCTCTTCCTGGGCAGCTGCCCGGGGTGTCTCGGCGTTGCAACTTTGCAACCACGGGGGCAAACACGTTTGCCAAGTTTTACAGGTTTGATACCGTGGCCGATGATGACCTCAAGTTTGGTCAATCAGTGTTGCAGGGTCATCCGCACTTTTCTTCCCGTTCTGGAGCTTTGTTATAACCCCATGGTTCTGAAGTGACCCCAGCATCCTCTAGGACGTATGAATAAATAGGATTTTAATACCTACCGGTAAATCCTTTTCTCCTTGTCTGTAGAGGATGCTGGGCACCTGGCCCAGTGCGTACCTTACCTGCAGTTGTTAGTTGTTGTTACACAAGAGTTGTGTTACATTTCTTTTCAGCATGTTGCTGTGCATTTGTTCATGCCGTTGACATGTGTAACGTTGAATGCCCTGTTGTACGGCATGGTTGAAGTGTGAGCTGGTATGACTCTCACCGTTAACTTTATAATAAATTCTTTCCTCGAAATGTACGTCTCCCTGGGCACAGTTCCTATACTGAAGTGTGGAGGAGGGGCATAGAGGGAGTAGCCAGTTCACACTCTGGAAAAGTCTTAAAGTGCCCATGTCTCCTGCCGATCAGTCTATACCCCATGGTTCTGAAGTGACCCCAGCATCCTCCTACGGACTAGGAGAAAAGGATTTACTGGTAAGTATTTAAATCCTATTTTTATAGTATTACTATTTTTTTTGAGTGATCTTTCTAAAAAGCATCTTATACGCACCTTAGAGTCGCTCCAACAACTCCCCGCCGGGTCGCGACAAAGCTTACCCACGTGTACAGTGAGGCAGGCAGAGGTTCTGGTGAACCTTCATGGGCTACTTTGCACAGACATTATCCAATGTAGCTGAGCAGTTTATACCAGCTCCTATACCAGTGACAGGTTTCCCTATTAACCCTTACATGCAACATTCATTCTGAGGTTTATACACCTAGGGAATTGTCAGCCTCTCAAAAAAGCAGGCTGAAAGGCTGGTGGTAAGTAAATCACATAGACATGATACAACATCTTCACAGTCTACACATGTTTTAGATGAGGATTCGTTGGAGGATGAGGACTCATTGCACTTCGGAAGGTCTCAGCTCAGTGGACATACCTGAGCTAATTAGTGCTATTTAAGCCATTCTATCCTTAGAAGAGGCAGCAGAGCCTGTGTTAAAAACTAAGGCAACTGTGTTTAAACATCCCAAAACAGCTGATGGAAATTTTATGTTTACGCCCAGTAGGAAGTTAGAATTCCAAGAAATGGAATTCCAATTATCCTCGTCCAGCTGGGGAATGTTTAAAAAAAAAAAAAAAAGGGAGGTGGCTCCCAAAGTAGATTCGCAGGTCTTAGATTGGTGCAAAAATCTACATTACTTCTATTTACAACATCAATAAATGATGTCACGGGGGAGGGGGGGTGACTGGAAAGGCAGCAGGAAGCAGGATAAAGGAGCTCCTGCTTATATAGGTCCTTTCTGCCTTTTACAGCTGTCCTACGGGCTCTTTCAGGCCCTTTCTTGCCCCTCTGTGTGTTTTGTAGGTTGCGGAGCCATTCATCTGGATTTTGCAGGGTGCGGAGTACTCCCGGATCCGAAGCCGCGGACTGAAGTTGTGCAGTGTTCCCACCGCGGACCGGACCTCAACGAGGTAGCACTGCTACTCACCCAGGGCTGTGCGCCCTGTCCACTCTTGTGCCTAGCCGTACTGTTGGAATCGTGTGGAGAGGCTGACTGGAGATCAGCAGTGACCGCGGCTGGAGACAGAGCAGAGCTGCTCTCCCGGCATCTGATGCGGTGCATACTACGGGGATTGGTGGCCTCAGCAGGGACGCGTCAGGTTAGTCAGCTCACCTGTCCGCAGCCTGCCTTCTCCTACTGTCCGGCCGTTGAAGCCCTGAGTTGTGGCAGCGGGAAATACATGGAGCGCTTGCCTGTCATCTCTCCAGCAGTGTCCCGGCATCTCCCCTCTCCTCGTAACCCATGGTGCTACGGGGGAAATCTGGTGGAGCTGTGAATTATAGAGGACATACAGGTGTGGTTTCTGTGCAGCCAAATACGCTACCCTGTGCCCCTGCATCCTATTACCCTCTCCTCTCCTGCCTTATTACTGACCTGGTTCTCCCACCATAGCCGGACAGTTTCTTCTGATCTGGGCTTCCCTGCCAGAAGTGGCCATCTTGAAAACTGGCAATATAACCACATGCCCTCCTGAAACCAGCCGCTTCTCTGAGAGCTACAGACACTGGCAGCCCATGATCAGTGCCCTTCACTACAGCCTCAGTGATTTCTGGCAGGGACTTCTGCCGCTGCAGCCCTACCTGGGCAGTAAGTGGTCGCCTGAACTGCTTTTATTATTATTATTGCCTGGCCTCCACTCCTGCTCTGTCGACTCCCTCTGGTGGCAGACTGTGCTGACTACATCCTCCATACTGTTTGACTGCTGCTGGGGTTTTTTTCCCTCCTGCTCTTATCAATCCCCGTGAGATCCAATTAGAGCTCTTGGGGCATCAGTATAGCTACGGTGTAACAGTCCATGTGTCCAGGACAGTAGCAGGCTCCAGTTGCTGGCTCCTATAAATTACTTTACCGCTCAAGGATGGCATCTTCTTGCTATTACCCATAAACAACTGACCTCACAATGTTTCTGTAACCGATGGCCACTGGGGGTCTATGCTCACTGATGTCTCCCTATTTCCACACTTTAATACTTATGCTATGTTGCTACTGGCCTCCTGACCTTGTTCTCTAATCTCTGTAATGTTATGCTGAAGAATGGGCAGAACTGGAAAATCATCTCATAAGAAAGCTAAACCTCGTCCTTAACAGGAAACCTCTCAAACTGACTTGAGACCTTTTTCTTCTTCCTAATCAACTAACATTAAGTCCCAGTCCTGATCATTCAGAATCTTCTCCCATTCCGTCTTCTCCAAGTCCTTCCATGATGGCTTAAACCCATTGTTTAAACTCGTTGTTTAAACCCATGGCAAGCCAGTTGGGCTCACTACTTCTCTCGGTTCTCCTTTAAACTATTAACCGCCCAGGAACCTTAAATTGAAGAGCAGATGCACTTTCTCGTTCTTTTCAAACGGATGATTCACTCAACTCCTCTGAGAAACAATTTATTCTGAATCTGGCTTCATTTGCTTCAACTCGTACTGTTCCTCTACCTCCTCTGGGGAGAACTTTTGTAGCACCAAAATTTTGCAGGAAATTGCTTACTTGGGCTCATTCTTTATCTTTCATGGGTCATACCGGTGGTCATAAGACTCTCAAGTTCATTCAGCGATTCTACTGGTAGCCTCATCTTAAAACAGATGTCTTTGAATTTGAAGCAGTCTGTTCCAAGTGTGTTCAACAAAAGGTCCACGAACATCTCCCTCGGGTCTTCTTCATCCACTTTCAACACCTCAAAAGCTTTGGACTCGCATCTTTATGGATTTCATAACCGATTTGACAGTCTCCAGAAGGCACAACACCATTTGTGTCATTGTGGAATGATTTTCAAAGATGGCTCACTTCATACCCCTCACCAGTCTTCCCTCTGCTCCTCAGCTATCCAAATTGTTTTTCTCATAGATTTTTCATTTGCATGGCCTTCCACAGGAAATAGTTTCTGATTGGGGTCCTCAATTCCTCGCCAAATCTGGAAAGCTCTCTGCTCTGTCCTAGGAATCAAGTTGAACTTCTCTTCAGCCCACCATCCCCAGACTGACGGACAGACTGAAAGAGTCAACCAATATCTGGAAACTTTCTTACGGATGTTCATGTCCCCTGCTCAGTAAGACTGGATGGATTACCTCCCATTTGCTGAGTTTGCATACAATAACCTATATCATTCTTCTACCAATTCCACTCCTTTCTTCATTAACTATAGTTTTCATCCACGAGTTCCTTCCTTCTAATCTCTCCCATCTCTTGAGGTTCCTGCTGCTGAATCCGCTCTTCGTCAGTTCACTAAGATTTGGAGTCAAATTCATAAGGCGCTACTTGAGACTTCCCAGAAATAAAAGACCTATGCTGATCAGAAACATAGGGCTGTTCCTAGTCTCAAAGTGGGAGATCGTGTTTGGATATCCACCAGAGACCTCAGACTCAAAGTTCCTACCAAAAAGTTTGCTCCAAGATTCATCGTTCCGTATCCTATTACGAGTGTTGAATCCTGTTTCTTACAAGGTGAAACTGCCTCCCTATTTGAAAATTCCCAATGCCTTCCACATTTCTCTGCTAAAGCCTCTTGTACTAAATCATTTTCGGGCATCTTTCCCTTAACCTCCCAAGGTTCAAGCTGCTCAAAATGAGGAATTCGAGGTTCATAAGTTTCTTGACTTCCGCAAGAGGTATGGTCGTCTCCAGTATCTCATAGATTGGAGAGGATATGGTCCGGAGGAAAGATCTTGGGTGGCTGCAGAGGATGTTCATGCTCCAAGACTGAGTTGTGCCTTTCATGCCAAGAATCCCACTAAGCAGCGTGGGTGTTCGGAGACCACCCTAAAAAGGGGGGTACTGTCAGCATCCGGAGTCTTACCACCGGTTCTGGTCCCTGTGGCTTTCCTCTTAGCTGGCTGGTGTCGCTGCGATGGATAGGAGCTACAGCAGCAAGGTCTTCCGGTGCGGCTGCTGGGTGTCTGGAGGCCGGGGTCCGGGTCCTGGGGAGCGGAGCATGGCAGCCGGAGGTGTCTGTTTCCAAGTGTCCTGTTACTGGAGTGCGGCGTCTGGGAGGCTGAGGCCAGAGGTAGTGGCTGTGTGCTGGTTCCACATGTGTCCTCTGTGCAGGGAGCCATCATGTTGGAGATCAATCCAAGACGATAGGTATCCCAGTTCGCGTCCAGCCAATCAGGTACAGGCTTCCCTTATAAAAAGGGGTTGATGCTTAGCTATGTTGCCAGTACTTCAAGTTACTTGCTGCTGTAAGGTGCCCTGCGCTCCCAGGTTAACCCCTGGTATCCTGGTTCTGTTGTGTCCGCCTGGTGGTCAGTTCTGTTATTGCAGTCCTTTGCTCCCAGTCCACCTGCTCTTATGGTTTAACCCCTGGTATCCTGATATCTGGCAGAGGGTCTCCGTTTGCGGATGGTGCTCACAGCGATCCTCTCTTCAGCATCGTTTACAAATCACAAGTCTCTTCTTCATTCAGTATTCTTCAGCATCGTTTACAAGTCATGTACCTTTTGTCTTTCAGAATTCACTCGGACGTCTCTCCTAGTCGTAGTGTATGATTTGCGGTCTCATTAAAACTGAATTCCTCTTTCTTCAGTGTATCATTCTCGGTCATTGTCCTCATTGCCTACCCCTCTACATCTTCAGGCCTAAGTATTCAATCCATGAGTAAGAACTACATTCAGCCACCTCATTTCCTTCCTTTGCCGATAGCTGCTCCCTCAGTCAATTATCAGTCGTCAGATCCCCAACTCAAGCCAAGCGTGACATGGAAGAAGGGGAATTCCTGGTTTCTCTGGCTATTAAGGATGCATATCTTCACATCCCAATATGGTCGCCTCTTTAGACTTACCTCAGGTTTGCACTGCAGGACAGTCACTACCAGGTCCAGGCCTTGCCTTTCGGCTTATCAACGGCACTGAGGGTGTTATCAGGGGTGATGGCAGAGATGTTGCTACAACTCCGCAAGCAGGAAGTGAAAATCATTCTATACTTGGGCGATCTCCTCATAATGGCTATATTCAGAGCACTTGATGGAAAAGATCAGCCTTCAAACACGACTACTCACGGATCATGGGTGGATTCTTAATCTGCAGAAATCCCACCTAGGACCTACGCAGAGGCTTCAGTTCCTGGTAATGATATTGGACACGGTGTCTCAGAAGGTGTTCCTTCCTATGGACGAGGCAAAGATAATTCAGACAATGGTATGTTCCATTTTGAAGCTGAACAAAATCTCGGTACATCTTTGCATAAGCTTACTGGGAAAGATAATGGCCGCCTACGACGCATTTCGGTAAGGAAGATTCCATGCATGACCATTCCAGCTGGATCTGCTGGACAAATGGTCTGGGTCACATCTGCACATACGCCAGATGATATGCCTTTCACCAAACGCCAGGGTTTCCCTCTTATGGTGGTTGCTGATCTCCCTCCTGGAGGGTCGACACTTCAGAATTCAGGATTGGATTCTGTTGACAACGGATGCGAGCCTCCATGGTTGGGCTGCAGTGACCCTAGGGGCTCGGTTCCAATGAAGGTGGTCTGACCAAGAGGCTTCCCTTCCGATAAAAGTTTTGGAACTCGGGGCGATTTACAATGCCCTTCTGCTGACCTCTTTTATATCCTTCAGTATCAGGCCATACAGGTATGGTTGGAAAATGCACCAACTGTGGCATACATAAACCAACAAGGAGGTCCAAACAGCAGAAATGCAATGAGGGAGGTGTCACAGATACTCCTCTGGATGGAGTGGAATTCCAAGGCCATTTCCACCATATTAATTCTGGGAGTAGACAATTGGGGAGCAGACTTCCTCAGTAGACATGATCTGCACCTGGGGGAATGGGGCCTCTACCTGCAAGTGTTTCAGCAGATATTTCATCGGTGTGGCTACCCGCAAATCGACTTGTTGATTTCTCAGCTTACCAAGAAGCTTCTGCGTTGCTGATCTGGGATGAGGGATACACAGGCCGCAGCAGTGGACGCTCTGGCGACACCGTGGATTTACCGGTTGGTGTACTTGTTCCCTCCAGTTCCTCTAATTCCAAGAGTTCTCAAAGAACTTAAGGGGACAGGGTTCAGGCAATTCTGATTGCCCCAGACTGGCCCCGCAGGGCCTGGTATGTAGACATTCTAGCCTTATTACTCGTAGGCCCCTGGCCTCTGCCAATTCAGGATGATCGTCTTACACAAGGGCCATTCATCTATCCAGACTTACCACTGCTACGTTTGATGCATTGGAAGTATATTGGGAGGATTTTTGCCAGGAAAGATTCCGGGCAAGGTTATCTCGACTATGCTCCAAGCCGGCCAGATGGTCACATCGAAACATTACCATCGCATATGGAAGAAATGTGTCTCTTGGTGTCAGGGTCAACCGTATTCTGCTGTGGATTTTCATCTGGGACATTCCTTGCACTTCCTGCAGGCTGTTGTGGATGTGGGCATACGTTTACGCTCCATAAAAGTTCAAATCTCAGCCTTGTCTTTTTTTCTTCCAGGGAAGTAGATTATAGTGGTACTATATAAATAGAAGGTAGTTTCACTTCCAGGCAAATGCTTCAATTTATTGTAGTGACCCCGGTCCAGCCGTCAGGACACTGTTATATTAAACCTTATTGAAGGCAGAAGGCAAAGCATTCAGTGGCCACGCACCAGGATCCAAAATGGCAGCCATCTCCCTCCCCAATATCACCGCTGGGCTCCGGTGACTGTGGGCAGCCCGTTCTGTCCCCAGCAGTAGCGGGAGCTACGCACCTGTGTTATCTGAAGAGCAAGTACTCCCGTCTGAGCCAAAAGCACCTTCAAGTCAGGTATCTGTCCGAAGCATGCAGGAAAGACTGGCCGCACATAGCCCCAGAATACAGCCCGTGGCTTCAGCAGCGTCACTAGGCTGCGGCAGTGAACAGTGCCCGGAGTGAGCAGAGCGAGCCGCTATAGGGCAGTAGGATTGGGGCATAAGGAAAAAAATACCCAGGGGTATTCGGGCGCTATGAGGCGAGGTGCTTGGCTAAGCAGCAGCCAGTATTTAGGGGAGTCACTCCCTATATGGTAACAATAGAAAAGAATAGGATGCTGCGCTATGAGAGGAAAGAACAGTACCATTCACTAAGTGTGTACATTTGAAAACAATTTATTAAAAAACAATAACTCTTTAAAAAGCAGTATTTTGTGCAAAATAAGCCAATTGTAAGCAAGGAATGATTTAGCCAATGATATAAGATGGATGAAGTTTACCCCAGGAAATTATTCAGGACTGATGTTTTGTATTCTCTAGGATCCGTTCCACATTTTGCCCATAGATGATATGTCCAGTTAAATTCCACTATAAAGAGTCCCTTTTAGATGGTATAGAGTCCAAATAAAAGTTCCTTATGCCGCTAGAGGGTTATTGCAATATCCCATGTATGGTGGGTACCTCATGCGATGCGGAGATAGGATGGTGCCTCTCTAGGACTCCACTGGATAGCTGGTAGGTGATATGGGCTGGTTCGGGTCCAATTCCGGGTTGTCCTGTTCAAAAGGGTAAATGCCTGACGCGTTTCGCTGCATAAACCTTTGAAAAAGCTGCAAGGTTTATGCAGCGAACGTATCCTAGAGAATACAAAGTATCGCGGCAGCAGTATAGATTCTGATATGTAATTCTCTGTATCATACTTACCGTACACACATCATCCTTATTACTATTGAGAGAATAGAGGTAAGACACTGATGATGGGGATGTCCTTTTCTCGTAGTCTGTTGGGGATGCTGGGGTCCATTTAGTACCAGGGGGGCTAGACAAGTCCTTTGGGACCCACTGGCACTTTGAGAGTTTAATAGTGTAGGCTGGCCCCTCCCTCTATGCTCCTCCTACTAGACTTAGTCTAGAAACTGTGCCCGAGGAGACGGACATACTTCGAGAGAAGGAATTACACAGATAGTGGTGAGATTCACACCAGCTCACACATAACATAAGGCCAAACTAACCAACTTGGAACAATTCAGCAACAGCTGAACCAACAATACTGAACCAATTAACAATGCAGTAATACGAAGCACAGGGCGGGCACCCAGCATCCTCTATGGACTACGAGAAAAGGATTTATCGGTAGGTAATTAAAATCCTATTTTCTCTTACGTCCTAGAGGATGCTGGGATCCATTTAGTACCATGGGGATGTACCAAAGCTCCCAGTACAGGAGTGAGAGTACTGAGGTTCCTGCAGAACTGATTGGCGTCTGAGGACCTCAAGTTTGGTCAAAGTATAGAACTTGTAAAACCTAGCAAACGTGTTCGACCCTGACCAAGTAGCTGCTCAGCAAAGCTGAATAGCCGAGACACCCTGGGCAGCTGCCCAGGAAGAACCCACTTTACGGGTAGAGTGGGCCTGAACAGATTTTGGAATTGTCAATCCTGACGTGGAATAAGCATGCTGGATAGTAAGCCTGATCCAGCGTGAAATTGTCTGCTTAGAAGCAGGACACCCAATCTTGTTGGGTTCATAAAGTACAAATAGTGCGTCTGACTTCCTGTGACGAGTAGTTCTCTTCACATAGATTTTCAAAGCCCGCACGACATCCACGGACTTTGAGGTAATTGAGGTGTCAGTAGCCACTGGCACCACAATAGGTTGGTTTATATGAAAAGCCGACACAACCTTAGGGAGAAATTGCTGACGCGTTCTGAGCTCCGCTCTATCCTCATGGAAAATCAAGTAGGGGCTCTTGTGCGAAAATGCACCCAATTCTGACAGACGTCTGGCAGAAGCCAAGGCCAACAACGTGACTGCATTCCAAATAAGAAACTTTACGTCCACCTCCTGTAAAGGTTCGAACCAATCCGATTGCAGGAACTGCAGCACCACATTAAGATCCCAAGGTGACATAAGAGGCACAAAGGGTGGTTGGATGTGCAGAATTCCTCTCAAGAAAGTGTGAACCTCAGGGATAGCAGCCAATTGTTTCTGGAAGAAAATAGACAAGGCCAAAATCTGGATCTTGATGGAGCCCAGGCGTAGGCCAACATCCACACCCGCTTGCAGAAAGAGAAAATGTCCCAGTTGAAACTCCACCGTAGGAAACTTCTTGGATTCATACCAAAACACATACTTTTTCCAAATCCGATGGTAATGCTTAGACGTTACCCCCTTCCTAACTTGGATCAGAGTAGGAAAAAAAATTTATTCGGTATGCCCTTCCGAGCTAAGATCTGGCATTCAACCTCCATGCCGTCAAACGTAGCTGCGGTAAGTCATGATAGGCGAACGGCCCCTGCAGTAGAAGGTCCTCACGAAGAGGAAGAGGCCTCGGAAGATCCGCGTGCCAAGCCTGCATTGGCCAGTCAAGAGCAATGAGGATCGCTGGAACTGGTTATCTTTTTATTAGTTTTAGAATCCTTGGGATGAGTGGAAGTGGAGGGAACACATATACTGACTGGAACACCCACGGAGTCACCAGGGCGTCCACCGCCACTACCTGTGGGTCTCGTGACCTGGAACAGTACCTCCGAAGCGTCTTGTTGAGGCGAGAGGCCATCATGTCTATCTGAGGTACACCCCATCGGCGTGTTACCTCTGTGAATACCTCTGGGTGGAGGCCCCATTCTCCTGGAAGGAGATTGTGTCTGCTGAGGAATGAACGCCTACAGCACCAGCGCATGTAGTTCTGCCCAGAGGAGGATTCTTGTTACCTCTGACATTGCAGCCCTGCTCTTCGTTCCACCCTGCCTGTTTATGTAGGACACCGCTGTGATGTTGTCCGACTGAACCTGCATGACTCGATATTGTAGAAGATGAGCCACTTTTAGAAGGCCATTGTATATGGCTCTTAGTTCCAGAATGTTTATTGGAAGGACCGGTTCCTGGCTTGACCACTTTCCTTGGAAGTTTTCCCCCTGGGTGAGGCTTGCATCCATGGTTAGAAGAATCCAATTCTGAATCCTGAACCTGCGGCCCTCGAGCAGGTGAGAAGTTTGCAGCCACCAGAGTAGTGAAATTCTGGCATTCGGCGACAGGCATATCCGTTGGTGCATGTGAAGATGCAATCCCGACCAGTTGTCCAGGAGATCCAGCTGGATGAAGCGTGCATGGAGTCTTCCGTATTGTAGAGCCTCGTAGGAGGATACCATCTTCCCCAGAAGACAAATGCACCGATGAACCGATACCCGGGGAGGTTTCACGACATCCCGGACCATTGATTGGATCACCAAAGCTTTCTCCACCGGTAGAAACACCCTCTGCACTTCCGTGTTGAGTGTCATCTCCAGGAAAGGCAGTCTCCTTGTCTGTTCCAAATGTGACTTTGGAAGGTTCAGGATCCACCCATGATCCCAGAGTAGTTGAGTTGAGAGCTTAATACTCTGCAACAGCTTCTCCTTGGAAGATGCCTCTATCAGCAGATCATCCAGATATGGAATTATGTTCACTCCCTGTTTGCGTAGGAGTAGCATCATCTCCGCCATGACCATGGTGAACACCCTCGGTGCTGTGGAGAGGCCAGATGGCAATGTTTGGAACGGATAGTGACAGTCCTGTAGTGCAAACCGTAAATAGGCCTGGTGAGGCGGCCAGATCGGAATGTGATAGTACGCATCCTTGATATCCAGGGATACTAGGAATTCCCCCTCCTCCAGTCCTGAGAGCACCGCTTTCAGAGACTCCATCTTGAATTGGAAAACCCTCAAGTAGGGTTTCAGCACCTTCAGGTTCAATATAGGCCTTACCGAACCATCCGGTTTTGGTACCACAAACAAGTTTGAGTAATAACCCTTGATTTTTGGGTGAGGTGGAACTGGAACAATAACATTTGTTTGTACCAGTTTCTCTTTCATCCACTAGGGGACACTGGAGTCCTATACAGTAGGGGTGTGAAGCCTTGAACCGGAGGTGTGGCACAATCTTAAATTAACATTGTCTGCACAGCCGGCTCCTCCCCCTTCACATCCCTCCTCCCTCAGTTTGAAGAATTGTGCTGGAGGCACAATACATTGAGCACTTGAGCTCCTGACTGAAAATCTAAAAGGGGCTGCGTAACCCTAATAAAGGGGGGACAAAGCTGCCTAAGATCAGAGAGACAAATATCCCTATTGAAGGGACCTGCATCTCTCCACAGGAGATCCTCAAATCAGCTAATAGTGAGTACTGGTACAAGCTTAGCCTAGGGATCCAGTTAGAAAAGATATAATTTTTTTTTTCTTTCCCTCTCTCTCTAAAACCTCTACTGCGAATATTGTTTAAAATTCCCTTTTATACAGCTAATCAGGGAGGAAGGGCATGGCGGCGCGTGGGAGACTTAGTGCGGCGCGGGACTCAGCCTGTCTTCCCTGTAGCAGGGGGGACGGCGGAAGCGGTGCGCTGCACAGCAAGATCAGAGCAGAGCGGAGAACAGGCGCCGCTACGGGAGACGGACCCGTCGCGCGCGCCAGCCGGCGGCCCCTGGGCGATTTGCAAATGGGGTGACTCACGTGCGGAGAGGAGCACGGGCACCGCTGCGGAAGACGGACCCGTCGCGCGCACGCCAGCCGGCGGGTCCGGAGCGCGCTGTGTAGCGGCAGAGGGGGAGATCAATGTTAAAAGGCTAAGGATATTAACAGAACCACACCATATGAACTTACATAGTGGGGATCATGTTTGTTCGTTTTGGCGCCAGGATGAGGTGAGGGATGGGTCCTCCCCTTCCCCCTGCTGCACGGCCTGGTTAGTACAGGCATAAGATAATAGAGAGAGTTAGGAAACCGCTCCCTCTGCTGGGGAAATGTGTATATATACAATATGAGGATCTCCTGAAAATTAAACAAACTTTACAAATTATATTTTCAAGGGACGTCTGTTCAAAGATCCCGGAGAAAATACACAGAAGCAAGCCAACTTTAACATCGTGGCTGATTTACAGTTGGGGTGTGAGGGTTGAGAGTCGGCTGGTGTTTTATTTTTTTATTTTTATTTTTTGACCTGTTCCTTTTATAAAGAAAAGGGGACAGGTAATTCCAGCCGGATCCAATACCTTCGCTTCCGTCATCTCCCAGTCTTTCTCTTCCTAGTTTAAAGGGTGAAAGCGCTGCGTAATACCCTGATGAGGGGGTTTTAAAAAGAAAAACAACATGTCTAAGGCTACCAAGACCTCAAAGACCTGCTATGTTTGTACGAAATGTAACAAGAAGAGCACGCGGGTTGGCAGCTCCGGGGTGTGCGACTCCTGCTTAGACAAGGACGCTCCACCTGGGAGCAGTGCTCTGGCTAAGGCATGGGAAGACAACCTTGCCAATAGAATCTCCAAGGAAATGGCAGAATCCCGCAAGCAGCAATCAGAATGGGCTGCGGGATTCTCAAAGACAATGGAGGAATTTCTCATCAAGTTAACACCGCCCACACACGCTGAGACGAGTGTGCGCAGGGCTGTTAAAAGAACTTTTCCTATTATACCAGAAACTGCGGAGGAAGAGGGTTTTCTTCTGGATACGGAAGAAGGTGAGTTAATTGAACCCATCCTAGACGCCGATTTTCCTGAAGAAGACTCGGCGATCTCTGGTCTGGATTCCTTAATTGACGCGGTTAAGGACATCCTAAGCTTTAAGGAAGAGGAAGTCCGGGAGCCGGAGGATTTCGATTTGTTCGAATCCCAGAAGCCGCGTTCAGCAGCGTTCCCCATTCCTAAATCCCTCCAGTCTCAGATGGAGGAGGCTTGGAAACAACTTGACAAACGTTTTCAATTTCCGAAACGTTTTCAGGTAACTTACCCCCTACCTAAGGGTGTAATGGACAAGTGGGAAAACCCACCGGTAGTGGATGCTTCACTAGGAAGATTGTCAAAGAAGACAATCTTGCCAATTCCTAACGTAACTACGTTAAAGGATGCGTCCGACCGTAAAGTTGACACGGCGTTAAAATCAATGTTTGTAGCAGCAGGTGCAGCGCAGAGACCTGCGATCATCTGTGCTTGGGTCAACAAAGCCATGGGTGCATGGTCTGGCCGGATCGTACAAGCTATTGAGGAGGAAAATAGCTTAGAAGAGATTACACATTCGAGAATCTGCTTCATACTTGTGTCAAGCTTCTAAGGATATTAGCAGAATAGCATCGCGCATATCTGCATCGGCCATATCGGCTAGAAGGATTTTATGGCTCGGAGAATGGCAAGGTGACTCTGACACCAAGAAGGCGGTAGAATCCATTCCCTTTGGGGGTGAAATGCTGTTCGGACCAGAGTTGGACAAGTGGATTTCGCAGGCTACAGCGGGGAAGTCCACTTTTCTGCCAACTCCTTATACGAGAACCGCTCCACAAACTAGGAGAGGTTATTCAGGACCATCTTTTACTTAATTTAGGTCACAGTCCTTTCGAGCCCGAGGTAGGGGGTTCGGTGCACAAGCACGCGGGGGCAGAGGTAGAGGCTGCTCGCAAGCAGCAACCAGAAAGCAGGATAAACCTGCTGACAAGACCGTGGCATGACGGCCTCCCAGCTCACCTGGGGTCCCCCTTGGTGGGCGGCCGACTGGAAGGTTTTCAGGACATCTGGGCCAAAACCTCACCAGAACTTTGGGTGAACAACTTAATCTCTCAGGGATACAAACTGGAATTTCAACAGAGGCCTCACAGTCAGTTTTTTACAACAGGATTGCCTCAGTGCCCTCAAAAAGCAAGGGCACTACGGGCAGCAATTCACAAATTGCTTCAAGCAGAGGTCATTATTCCGGTTCCCGCTTCTCCGAGAGGAACGGGGTTCTATTCCAATCTTTTTGTCGTGCCAAAACCAGACGGGACGGTCAGACCAATACTCAATTTAAAAGTTTTCAACCAGTTTTTAAGAGTCTACAGATTCAAGATAGAATCAATCCAATCAGTCATTGCAGGCTTAGAGCCAAGCGAGTTCATGGTATCCATGGACATAAAGGATGCATATCTGCATATCCCAATCTGGACTCCTCACCAGGCTTACTTACGGTTCGCACTGGTGGCGGAGCACTACCAATTCCGGGCTTTACCGTTCGGTCTAGCGTCAGCCCCAAGAATTTTCACAAAGATCATGGCGATCATGGTGGCAGGACTGAGACTGTTGGGGGGTCACGATTATACCTTATCTGGACGATTTACTGATCAAAGCTCCATCTCAGAATCGACTGCTCAAGGATGTTCAGACATCACATCAATTTCTAATTCAACATGGATGGATTGTCAATTTCCAAAAGTCCAACCTCGTACCGACTCAACGGATTCAATTCCTCGGTCTCATCTTGGACACGGTCCTATTACGTGTGTTCCTACCAGAGAGTAAGGTACAGGACCTACAGAGATTAGTGGCTCAGGTACTGAGGACGTAGACCGTTTCTCTGCACCTCTGTGTGCAACTTCTCGGGAAGATGGTGGCGTCGTTCGAAGCTCTCCAGTATGGCAGACTTCATTCCCGACCATTCCAGATGAACCTCATTGCTCAGGGAGCAGGCTCGCACTGGCTCCTACATCGGAGAATCCGACTTCAACCACAAGTACGGGTCTCCTTGACATGGTGGTCGTTACACAAGAACCTTACAGCCGGCAAGAAATGCGGCATTTGGGATTGGAAGATCCTGACGACGGATGCCAGTCTCAGAGGTTGGGGAGCCGTCCTAGAGGACCATCAGTTTCAGGGACGGTGGACGCTACAATAAAGCAAATTACCCATAAATATACTTGAACTAAGAGCAGTCTACAATGCCCTTCTCTTAGCAGAAGACCTAGTCATGAATCAACACATCAGGATTCAGTCTGACAATGTCACGACGACAGCTTACATAAACCATCAAGGAGGAACAAAGAGCAGGATGGCGTTAAAGGAGGCCACGAAGATCTTGTTGTGGGCAGAAAGAAAAGACATCATTCTCTCCGCAGTGTTCATTCCAGGTGTGGAGAACTGGGAGGCAGATTACCTCAGTCGCCAGGACATGCATCCGGGGGAGTGGTGCCTTCATCCACGGATTTTCAACATGATTGTGATAAGATGGGGTCTGCCTCAGATGGATCTAATGGCGTCTCGACAAAATCATCAGCTGCCCAGTTATGTATCAAGAACTCGAGATCCAGCAGCAGAAGGAGTGGACGCATTAACACTTCCTTGGTGTTACAGGAGGGTTTACATTTTTCCACCTTTCACACTCATACCCAGGGTTCTGAAAAGAATAAAGCGGAAACGAGTGTGGGTCATTCTAATCGCACCAGATTGGCCCCGCAGGAGTTGGTACACCGACCTGCGAGGGTTATTTGCGGAAGATCCTTGGAGGTTACCTCAGAGAGAGGACCTGCTATCTCAGGGACCGTTCCTACACCCCGATCTGAACAGGCTGCGTTTGACGGCGTGGCTATTGAAACCCGTATCTTAAGAAACAGGGGGATCCCACGAACGGCCATTCCTAGAATGATTGCCGCAAGGAAACCGGTCACAGCCAGGCACTACTACAGGATTTGGAGACGGTACATGGCTTGGTGTCAGGAACGGGGATGGAATTCATCTAACTTTATCGCGACTTCTACTTTTGTCCTTCAGGCCGGTCTAGAGGGAGGACTCAGATTGGGCTCCTTGAAGGTTCAGATTTCGGCTCTCTCCATCCTTTTTCAAGAGCGGCTAGCATCCTTACCAGAGATTCAAACCTTTTTACAGGGGGTTCTGAGGATTCAATCCCCTTTTCGTCCTCCCACGGCACCATGGGACTTAGGGTTGGTGTTAGAATATTTGAAGTCACCGACTCTTGAGCCATTGACGAGAACGGACCTGAAATATCTTTCTTGGAAGGTCACGTTATTACTGGCCTTGGCTTCGGCATGGCGGGTTTCTGAGTTGGGAGCTTTATCCTGTAAGAGCCCTTTCTTAGTTTTTCATGAGGATAGGGCGGAACTCCGTGCAAGAGCAGACTTCCTTCCGAAGGTGGTGTCGGGGTTTCATGTAAACCAGCCAATAGTGGTCCCGTCTTTCCATGGTCTCACAGATGAGGACGTGTCATTGGATGTTGTCCGAGCTTTACGGGTATACGTACAGGTTACGTCGTCCTTCAGAAAGTCGGACCATTTATTTGTTCTTTATGATGGGCCAAAGAAGGGTTGGCCGGCCTCTAAGCAGACTTTGTCCAGATGGATTAGACTTGCCATTCGGCAGGCTTATATTTCCTGTGGCAAACAGGTTCCGGGTCAGACGGGTGCTCATACTACCCGATCAGTGGGTGCCTCGTGGGCGGCTGCCAGACGTGCTTCCACTACTCAACTTTGCAGAGCGGCGACGTGGTCTTCAGCCCACACGTTCATAAGATTTTACAAGTTTGATACTTTTGCGTCCGGAGAATCTAAGTTCGGACGTTTAGTTTTGCAGGCCACCGACAGCACTCCCTCCCTGGGGGAAAACTTTGGGACGTCCCCTACTGTATAGGACTCCAGTGTCCCCTAGTGGATGAAAGAGAAAAGAGGATTTTGGTACTTACCGATTAAATCCATTTCTCTGAATCCTCTAGGGGACACTGGACGCCCGCCCCGGTGCTGTCAGCCTGCTGTGTTCCAAGTTCTTGTTTTAATCAGTTCGTACAAACAGCGTTTGTTATTCGGTTAAGAGTTCTTGGCCGCTCTTTGATATGTTGTACGGTTCGGTTCCTCGCCATGGTCTATAGTGTTATGTCCTATTCTCAGTCACAATTCTTCAAACTGAGGGATGAGGGATGTGAAGGGAGAGGAGCCGGCTGTGCAGACAATGTTAATTTAAGATTGTGCCACACCTCCGGTTCAAGGCTTCACACCCCTACTGTATAGGACTCCAGTGTCCCCTAGAGGATTCAGAGAAATGGATTTATCGGTAAGTACCAAAATCCTCTTTTTTGAATGGCTTCCTGTAGAATAGCACTTTCTGTCTGCGAACCTGGTAAGCCTGATTTGAAGAATCTGTGAGGTGGGAGTTCCTGAAACTCCAGTCTGTACCCCTGGGTAACAATATCCGTCACCCAGGGGTCTAGGCATGATGACGCCCAGACGTAACTGAAATCTTTTAGTCTCGCTCCCACCTGTCTGATCTCCAGGCTGACAGGTCCACCATCATGCTGAATATTTGGAGGAAGCAGAACCTGGATTCTGTTCCTGGGAACCTGTTGGTGCAGGTTTTTTTGATCTTCCCCGACCACCTCTAAAGAAGACGGGAGGGGGTTTGGATTTTTAAAATTTTGCGGTCCGAACGTCATCATCCCGCTGTCGGATTCTCGAATCATATTCTATATAAGGAGCCGCGCGTTGCCGCCATTTTCACTCGTGCATTGGAGATGATAGGGAGAGGACGTGCAGTATTCTATCAGTTTCTGTATTCAGTGTGCTGAAAATATCTACGTTCTCTGCCTGAAAAACGCTGCATTGTAGTATAGGAGGACAGTGCAGAATTTTGCTGACCAGTGACCACCAGTATTATATAGCAGTACGGTACAGTAGTCCACTGCTCTACCTACCTGTGTGTCGTCAAGTATACCATCCATCCACACCTGTGGTGCATTTTAGTTGTGCGCAGTATTATATAGTAGGACAGTGCAGAATTTTGGTGACCACCAGTATATATATATAGCAGTACGGTACAGTAGTCCATTGCTCTACCTCTGTGTTGTAAAGCATACTACAAAAGTTCAGTAAAATGGCCCAAAAATCTAAATTAAAAGCATC
Source organism: Pseudophryne corroboree (assembly GCF_028390025.1). NCBI lineage: Eukaryota > Metazoa > Chordata > Amphibia > Anura > Myobatrachidae > Pseudophryne > Pseudophryne corroboree. Next base: position 450,572 of record NW_026967557.1, on the reverse strand, counting down.
TGATGAGAAGCGTAAACTTGCCAATATGCCATTTACGACACGGAGTGGCAAGGAACGGCTGAGGCCCTGGCCTATGTTCATGGCTAGTGGTTCAGATTCACATCCTCTCGCTAGAAAACTGCAGTGTCACTCCTAGGTGGGCCAGGTGTTTGTGTTGGCCACTTGGGTCGCTTAGCTTAGCCATCCAGCGACCTTGGTGCACCTCTTTTTTTTTTATTTGCATCATGTGCTGTTTGGGGACTATTTTTTAAATCGGCCATCCTGTCTGACACTGCAGTGCCACACCTAGATGGGCCAGGTGTTTGTGTCAGCCACTTGGGTCGCTTAGCTTGGTCATCCAGCAACCTTGGTGCAAATTTTAGAAGTAAAAATAATAATATTGTGAGGTGTTCAGAATAGACTGGAAATGAGTGGAAATTATGGTTATTGAGGTTAATAGTATGGGATCAAAATGACCCCCAAATTCTATGATTTAAGCTGTTTTTGAGGGTTTTTTGAAAAAAAAAAAAAAAAACAATCCAAAACACACCCGAATCTGACAAAACATTTTCAGGGAGGTTTTGCCAAAATGCGCCTGAATCCAAAACACGCCCGCGGAACCGGAACCGAAACCAAAACACAAAACCCGAAAAATTTCCGGTACCCATCACTATTCTTCAGGAAGTTAGTTTCTACCCCCTCCCCGCCTAAAACCCACGAAGCAGGGAGGCTGTTGCCAGCAGCCTTCCTGTAACCTATGTCTAGAAAATAAAAAGCTAAGAAAACTCCTAGGAGCTCCCCTAGCTGTGACCGGCTCCTCCGGGCACATTTTCTAAACTAAGTCTGGTAGGAGGGGCATAGAGGGAGGGGCCAGCCCACACTATTAAACTTTTAAAGTGCCAGTGGCTCCCAAAGGACCCATCTATACCCCATGGTACTAAATGGACTCAAGTGTCCTCTAGTACATAAGAGAAAGTAGAGTATAACCTAGCAGATGATGATGATGATGATTACAGGGTATTATATGGTGTATTGCATGTAAAGTACCTTGTTCCACACCTACTCTGCTGTAGCAATATACGTTATATAAGGGTGAGTAACACATGTACAGGCTTACCAGCGTATGAGCACACATAAAGGAATTCTACCTTACCAATGCTTCCAGGAGTAACGTTAGGAGACATTTCTCTGATCCATCAGCTCATATGACTGATATTATTGTTCATCTAGAATCTCCAAATCATACGATATGTTCCCCTATCCATTGTTTTACATTGTTGCTGACATAGGACTTGGCGAGTGACTACATCTCCATTTATACTTCATGGTTAGTTACCAGTACAAGAGAGAGATATCTAAGTCTTATTATAATATTACATTTGTTAATGTGAGTGTTCTCAGGAGGGTGGACACAATGATAGTCTGAGACACAATATTATAAAGCCTTCAGTAAAAGTTATGTTTTATTATACACACACATTTACAATTAAGTGTCCCAGAGAGTCGTCTTCTCCTATTGTTTACAAGATTAATATTGTTACAGAAAATGTCACATTTCCGTAATGTATTTTATTTCCAGCAGATGGACACACAAGCAGGAATATCTCAGAAGGACATCTAATGTTATCCCCGGATTGTGACATAAAAGATAATGACAGTAGACAGGATTCTCCAGGAGATAACCCCATTACCCCAATTATACATCCAGGTCTATCCGCTGATTCCTCTGATCCTGAGAAATGTTCTCCTGATCACTCTGATATTGGTGCATCTGTTACAGCTCTGAGAGTAGATTCAGTGTTTCCGTGTTCTATAGATGCCAAATGTTTTACAAAGAACACAAAGCCTATTAACCTACACACAGGTAAGGCAGGTGGAAGGCCACTGATATGTTCAGAGTGTGGGAAATGTTTTACAAAGAAATCACAACTTGTTATACATCAGAGAAGTCACACAGGTGAGAAGCCATTTCCATGTTCTGAGTGTGCGAAATGTTTTACAAAGAAATCACATCTTGTTATACATCAGAGATGTCACACAGGTGAGAAGCCATTTCCATGTTCTGAGTGTGGGAAATGTTTTGCACTTAAATCACTTCTTGTTAGACATCAGAGTAGTCACACAGGTGAGAGGCCATTTTCTTGCTCTGAGTGCGGGAAAAGTTTTACCTGGAAATCCAATCTTGTTAGACATCAGAGAGAGCACACAGGTGAGAAGCCATTTCCATGTTCTGAGTGTGGGAAATGTTTTGCATGTAAATCAGATCTTGTTATACATCACAGAAGTCACACAGGTGAGAGGCCATTTCCATGTTCTGAGTGTGGGAAATGTTTTGCATGTAAATCAGATCTTGTTATACATCACAGAAGTCACACAGGTGAGAAGCCATTTTCTTGCTCTGAGTGTGGGAAATGTTTTGCATGTAAATCAGATCTTGTCATACATCACAGAAGTCACACAGGTGAGAAGCCATTTTCTTGCTCTGAGTGCGGGAAATGTTTTACACACAAATCACGACTTGTTACCCATCAGCAAAGTCACACAGGTGAGAAGGCATTTCCATGTTCTGAGTGTGGGAAAGGTTTTGCAGACAAATCACATCTTGTTAGACATCAGAGAACTCACACAGGTGAGAAGCCATTTTCTTGCTCTGAGTGCGGGAAATGTTTTACACAGAAATCAGTTCTTGTTATACATCACAGAAGTCACACAGGTGAGAAGGCATTTCCATGTTCTGAGTGTGAGAAATGTTTTACACAGAAATCAGAACTTATTACACATCAGCGAACTCACACAGGTGAGAAGCCATTTCCATGTTCTGAGTGTGGGAAATGTTTTGCACACAAATCAGCTCTTGTTAGACATTACAGAAGTCACACAGGTGAGAAGCGATTTCTATACTCTGAGAAATAAATCATCTCTTGTTACACACAATAGACATCACTCAGGTGAGGAACCATTTTAATCTTCTGGAGTATACTTATCATTGCCATGCATTGTTCTTCAAGGTTCTTATCCTATCTCCTATGCTTTTTGCAATATACATGTTACCACCGGGTGAAATAATCAGATGTCATGCCCTCATCTACCACTGCTATACAGATGACCTGTCTTTGCTCTAGGTACTGAGAACCCAGTACCAATCCTAAAGGGTTGTCTAGCTGAGCTCCAGGTGTGGGTGATGCCAGTTGGCTGTGATTCAGTCCTGATGAAGCAGGTCTTTAAGCTCACCACCAAAGGGCAGGGCTACAGTTCAGCTTTGCAAACCAACCAGACTTACGCTTGGGGGTTCAGAGTTACAAAATGCTGATCATGTGTGGAATCTTGGTGTCCTGGATAGTGGAGTGACACTTAGACATCAGTATCTGCCACAATCAGATCCTCATCTGAGGAACATAGTCAGACTCCAACACTTTATTCCCTCAGAAGATCTACCTACAGTCATACATGTACTTGTATCATCACGCATAGACTACTCCAATTTCTTCTACCTGGGTCTCCTAGCAAAAGAATTGCACCGCTTGTAGCTTGTACAGAATGCAGCAGCCAGGCTTTTACCTAACCAGCCCGTTCCTGCCACATAACACCCATTCTCTGCTCCCTTCACCGGCTGCCTGTAAGATGGTGACTCTATTACATAATGGGCTATCCCAACCCTACATGACCAGGGTCCATGGTACCAGAAGCAGCTTCTGCCTCGTTACTGCCCTGCTTGCTGCCATCTGCAGATGAAGAACTGTTACCAGCAGTACCAAGAATCCCCAAGAAGTTCTTAGATGTCAGAGGTGGAGACAGGGTGGTGGCACTAGTGCTGCAGCGGGGGCTGCCGGAGGCACTGTCTGTGGGTAATATTGTCCTCAAGCAGCACTAAGGTGTCAGAGGGGAGACAGGGCAGTGGCAGTAGTGGGGGGATACAGGGCGGGTGGCGGTAGTGGGGGGAGGCAGGGCGAGTGGCAGTAGTGGGGGGAGATTGGGCAGGTGGCAGTAGCGGGAGGATATGGGGTGGTGGCAGTAGTGGGAGGAGACGGGGTGGGTGGCAGTTGTGGGGGGAGATGGGGCGGTGACAGTAGTGGGGGGAGATGTGGCAGTAGTGGGGTGGGAGACAGGGTGGTGGCAGTAGTGGGGGGAGACGGGGCGGATGGCCGCAGTGCAGTACCTGGGGCTGCTGGTGGCAGTAAAGAGGTGTATGGGTCCCACAGAGAACCAGTTGATAATTAGACTTAATGATGATTGTGCTTCCTTATTTCTAATTAATCCCTTGTATGTGTTACTGTTATTTGCTGTGTCAGCCTTTATGTGTGTTCTGTGTAATAATCCTGAAAGTAGTGCTGCTACCGATCTCATATCGTTTGTAGTAACTTGGAAAAGATGAGATATGAGGTGCACTCTGGAAGCTTATAGGGGGTTAAAGAGGAACGCATATGTGATATCACGCAGCCCCCCGGAAAATGGTCCCGGCCCACCTGTGTTCACCCCTCAGGGATGCGACCGCAATGTGTGTCTGCACGACCGCTGCGCACGTGTATATTGCCACCACCAGCAAACTGCTATTGCAGTTGGGTCTGAATGACCCCCATAGGGTTTTGGCTCTCCTGATATGTATCTGTTTTACTTACCTGCAATACTATAATGTAACTTGAATTGTTTCTGTGATTTAAAGGATATTTTATCCATGTTGTGCAGAGTAAAGTATTTTTTAAGTTTAAAATATAGAGAAAAATCTGTATTAAAGATATGAAATAAAGTTGTTTAAAAACAAAAGATTTCCGTTGAGTCTTTTTATGTGTCTGTGTATTATCTTATTTCCAGATAATTGTCGCTATGATGACAGAAACAATTTCCTGTTAATGTGTCACTTGTAGTGTTACTTTTGTGTCCAGCGGGTGGGCTCGGAAATGTTATCCTTTTCCTCGCAGCTCCAGCTGCTGGAGAAAATGAAGGAGGAGCTGTTGACGGGTCACGTTCCGCTTGAGCTGACAATTTTCTCACCAGCAGGTCTTTCCTCCTCTGCAGACTTGTGTCCGGAAAGAGAGATACAACGTAGGCTTTAAACCTAGAATCGAGCACGGTGGCCAAAATGTAGTGCTCTGATTTAAACAGATTGAACACCCTTGAATCCTGCCTAAGCGAATGAAGGGCTCCATCCACAAGTATTTCCAGGGAAGACGTTAAATCTGAGGGACTATGCACAGGCCCAAATGATAATTGTTTTATGATCCTTCTATGTATGAACCAAAGATTAGCTAATCTGGTTGGAGGTGCGCCATTAAGCAAATTGCAATGACTGGTTAGGTGGTTTAGAAAAAAACGCTAGTGGACTTATATCTAAAGAAGCCTTAATGTGTGGTGCACTCTTTTTTCTTTGTTTCATGAATAAATTAAAACATAACTTTTATTTTTATTTAAGATAGATTTTTCAATAGGCATGAAATAAGTACCAACCAAGTATATCATTGTAAAACCCTGTACCAGAGCAGAATCCCCAATCACATGTGTTACCCATTCAGTACATATATAAATTGATAACTGACCACATCACAAAGATATGCACATTGAATAAAACAATATTGTTGGTAATAAAAGATGTTCTCCTGTGACTGAGCATATCATGTGTAACCCTGTAACACAGCACAGTTCTCTAAGGCATGCATATCCAATGCTACACATTTGTATCACTTCTGTGACAATATTGTTATTGAGAAGGGATATTCCCTGTAACAAGGTATACACTATGAAACCCTGTCACAGAGCAAGGTATACATTATATTATCCCAAGGTTAGTACATAGATAATATCCAGCTTTCTGCCTGTTTCATTCCAAAGGCCTGCTAAGTTGTCCCAACATGTATCTACACAATACTATTGCCAATCACTGAGTGACGCCTGATATAAATATAAATCAGTCAGATAACGAGTAGTAACCAGTGACTAGTAATGACGTCTGTATGTAATGACTCCACAAATCGGGAGAACCACCTTTCTGTATCTCCAGCACCCGCTACAGAAATATAACATCTGAAGAATGAATGAGGCTGGGGAGAGAGTAGCAGCCTGTAATAATGATAATATATGCTGTTATATAAACAGTGCTATAACCATTCTTCTGGTAGAGATCCTTCCTCTGATAGATATAAAGAAGCTCTGGTGTATATAGGCTGAATCCCTCTTCTACTTTTGTCCTATGTGCCGCGGGGCAGTGACTGGGAACAATGAGAGCAGTCAATAAACTAGGATTTATCCCGCACCAGACTGAAATATAAATTTGATTAGAAGAAACCAACTAACAAAAATAGAACCCAATTAAAATAAAAAATTTTAAAGCATGAAAACACACCTACAAACATTTACTTTTCACTTACAACACCAGGAAAATGCCAAGGCAACCAGTAATAATAAAAATTAAAAAAAACAGTACATCAGGCCTGGCCAACTTGTGGCTCTCCAGATGTAGTGAAACTACACATCCCAGCATGCCCTGCCACAGTTTTAGCATTCGCTAATAGCAAAACTGTGGCAAGGCATGATGGGACTTGTAGTTTCACATCAGCTGGAGAGCCACAGGTTGGCCATGCCTGCACTACATCACCAACACATTAGAAGAATGCACAAACTGACAACCACAATTAGCTAGAAGACATTTCAGACAACTAAGGACAAAGCACAAAAAACACAACTCACCATCCTGCCTTGGCCGATCCGAATCCCGGACATAAGTGGCACCAACCACTTCTGGCGGAATGAGTGCACGCACAGGCTCTTCCCAATCACGGTAAGATGCACGGAAGGGGTGTCCACCCCGGTTTGGCGGGCCGATTTAGCCTCCTTGGCCATCTTCGCCTTGACACGGCGCTTTATGTCGTAAAAACGCTTACGACGCGTGTCCTCGGTCCGCCTCACCACACCCTCACTATTCACAGCCGCAACAACCTTCCTCCACAGAACACTCTTCCTGAATGACGACACCTTTGCAGCATCATGGCCAAACAACTGCCGATGATGCCTCATCAGCTCCCGCACCAAAGCCATATTCTCAGCGTAGCTGAATTTAACATTGCGGCCCGTCTTTGTAGTGGTGCGTGGCTGCGGAGCCACAACACCATCACTATCACTGGAGGCCGCAGCAGCAGCCACCCCCTCCTCCTCACTAACCTCCTCGCTCTCACCTCCTCCCTCTCACTCACCTCCTCCACCTCACTCACCTCCTCCACCTCACTCACCTCCTCCACCTCACTCACCTCTGACTGGGACATAATCAGGACGTTATACACATTGCGCCAGGTAGAGCACGTTATACACATTGCAGCAGGTAGAGCACGTTATACACATTGCAGCAGGTAGAGCACGTTATACACATTGCAGCAGGTAGAGCACGTTATACACATTGCGCCAGGTAGAGCACGTTATACACATTGCAGCAGGCAGAGCACGTTATACACATTGCAGCAGGTAGAGCACGTTATACACATTGCAGCAGGTAGAGCACGTTATACACATTGCAGCAGGTAGAGCACGTTATACACAATGCAGCAGGTAGAGCCCGTTATACACATTGCAGCAGGTAGAGCACGTTATACACATTGCAGCAGGTAGAGCACGTTACACACATTACAGCAGGTAGAGCACGTTATACACATTGCAGCAGGTAGAGCACGTTATACACATTGCACCAGGTAGAGCACGTTATACACATTGCACCAGGTAGAGCGCGTTATACACATTGCAGCAGGTAGAGCACGTTATACACATTGCAGCAGGTAGAGCACGTTATACACATTGCAGCAGGTAGAGCACGTTATACATATTGCACCAGGTAGAGCACATTATACACATTGCAGCAGGTAGAGCACGTTATACATATTAGACCAGGTAGAGCACGTTAAACACATTGCGCCAGGTAGAGCACGTTATACACATTGCACCAGGTAGAGCACGTTACACACATTGCGCCAGGTAGAGCACGTTATACACATTGCAGCAGGTAGAGCGCGTTATACACATTGCAGCAGGTAGAGCACGTTATACACATTGCACCAGGTAGAACACGTTATACACATTGCAGCAGGTAGAGCACGTTATACACATTGCAGCAGGTAGAGCGCGTAATACACATTGCAGCAGGTAGAGCACGTTATACACATTGCAGCAGGTAGAGCACGTTATACACATTGCAGCAGGTAGAGCACGTTATACACATTGCACCAGGTAGAGCACGTTATACACATTGCAGCAGGTAGAGCACGTTATACACATTGCAGCAGGTAGAGCACGTTATACACATTGCAGCAGGTAGAGCACGTTATACACATTGCAGCAGGTAGAGCACGTTATACACATTGCAGCAGGTAGAGCACGTTATACACATTGCAGCAGGTAGAGCACGTTATACACATTGCAGCAGGTAGAGCACGTTATACACATTGCACCAGGTAGAGCACGTTATACACATTGCAGCAGGTAGAGCACGTTATACACATTGCACCAGGTAGAGCACGTTATACACAATGCAGCAGGTAGAGCACGTTATACATATTGCACCAGGTAGAGCACATTATACACATTTCAGCAGGTAGAGCACGTTATACATATTAGACCAGGTAGAGCACGTTATACACATTGCAGCAGGTAGAGCACGTTATACACATTGCAGCAGGTAGAGCACGTTATACACATTGCAGCAGGTAGAGCACGTTATACACATTGCGCCAGGTAGAGCACGTTACACACATTGCGCCAGGTAGAGCACGTTATACACATTGCGCCAGGTAGAGCACGTTATACACATTGCAGCAGGTAGAGCACGTTATACACATTGCGCCAGGTAGAGCACGTTATACACATTGCAGCAGGTAGAGCGCGTTATACACATTGCAGCAGGTAGAGCACGTTATACACAATGCAGCAGGTAGAGCATGTTATACACATTGCAGCAGGTAGAGCACATTATACACATTGCAGCAGGTAGAGCACGTTATACATATTGCAGCAGGTAGAGCACGTTATACATATTGCACCAGGTAGAGCACGTTATACACATTGCAGCAGGTAGAGCACGTTAAACACATTGCGCCAGGTAGAGTACGTTATATACATTGCAGCAGGTAGAGCACGTTATACACATTGCGCCAGGTAGAGCACGTTATACACATTGCACCAGGCAGAGCACATTATACACATTGCACCAGGCAGAGCACGTTATACACATTGCAGCATGTAGAGCACGTTATACACATTGCAGCATGTAGAGCACGTTATACACATTGCACCAGGTAGAGCACATTATACACATTATAGCAGGTAGAGCAGGTTATACACATTGCAGCAGGTAGAGCACGTTATACACATTGCAGCAGGTAGAGCACGTTATACACATTGCAGCAGGTAGAGCACGTTATACACATTGCACCAGGTAGAGCACGTTATACACATTGCAGCAGGTAGAGCACGTTATACATATTGCACCAGGTAGAGCACGTTATACACATTGCAGCAGGTAGAGCACGTTAAACACATTGCTCCAGGTAGAGCACGTTATACACATTGCACCAAGTAGTGCACATTATACACATTGCAGCAGGTAGAGCACGTTACACACATTGCAGCAGGTAGAGCACGTTACACACATTGCAGCAGGTAGAGCACGTTAAACACATTGCTCCAGGTAGAGCACGTTATACACATTGCACCAAGTAGTGCACATTATACACATTGCAGCAGGTAGAGCACGTTACACACATTGCAGCAGGTAGAGCACGTTACACACATTGCAGCAGGTAGAGCACGTTACACACATTGCACCAGGTAGAGCACGTTACACACATTGCACCAGGTAGAGCACATTATACACATTATAGCAGGTAGAGCACGTTACACACATTGCACCAGGTAGAGCACGTTATACACATTGCACCAGGTAGAGCTTGTTATACACATTGCACCAGGAAGAGCACGTTATACACATTGCAGCAGGAAGAGCACGTTATACACATTGCAGCAGGTAGAGCACGTTACACACATTGCAGCAGGTAGAGCACGTTATACACATTGCAGCAGGTAGAGCACGTTATACACATTGCAGCAGGTAGAGCACGTTACACACATTGCACCAGGTAGAGCACGTTATACACATTGCAGCAGGTAGAGCACGTTATACACATTCCAGCAGGTAGAGCACGTTATACACATTGCAGCAGGTAGAGCACGTTATACATATTGCACCAGGTAGAGCACGTTATACACATTGCAGCAGGTAGAGCACGTTAAACACATTGCTCCAGGTAGAGCACGTTATACACATTGCACCAAGTAGTGCACATTATACACATTGCAGCAGGTAGAGCACGTTATACACATTGCAGCAGGTAGAGCACGTTATACACATTGCAGCAGGTAGAGCACGTTACACACATTGCAGCAGGTAGAGCACGTTATACACATTGCAGCAGGTAGAGCACGTTACACACATTGCAGCAGGTAGAGCACGTTAAACACATTGCTCCAGGTAGAGCACGTTATACACATTGCACCAAGTAGTGCACATTATACACATTGCAGCAGGTAGAGCACGTTACACACATTGCAGCAGGTAGAGCACGTTACACACATTGCAGCAGGTAGAGCACGTTACACACATTGCACCAGGTAGAGCACGTTACACACATTGCACCAGGTAGAGCACATTATACACATTATAGCAGGTAGAGCACGTTACACACATTGCACCAGGTAGAGCACGTTATACACATTGCACCAGGTAGAGCTTGTTATACACATTGCACCAGGTAGAGCACGTTATACACATTGCACCAGGTAGAGCACGTTATACACATTGCTCCAGGTAGAGCACGTAATACACATTGCTCCAGGTAGAGCACTTTATAAACATTGCAGCAGGTAGAGCACGTTATACACATTGCACCAGGTAGAGCACGTTATACACATTGCGCCAGGTAGAGCACGTTATACACATTGCCCCAGGTAGAGCACGTTTTAACACAGCGCCAGGTAGAGCACGTTATACGCATTGCGCCAGATAGAGCATGTTATACACATTGCGCCAGGTAGAGCACATTATACACATTGCGCCAGTTAGAGCACATTATACACATTGCAGCAGGTAGAGCACATTCCACACATTGCACCAGGTAGAGCAATTTACACACATTGCAGCAGGTAGAGCACGTTACACACATTGCACCAGGTAGAGCACGTTACACACATTACAGCAGGTAGTGCACGTTACACACATTGCAGCAGCCAGGTAGAGCACGTTATACACATTGCACCAGGTACAGCACGTTATACACATTGCAGCAGGTACAGCATGTTATACACAATGCGCCAGGTAGAGCGCGTTATACACATTGCGCCAGGTAGAGTGCGTTATACACATTGCGCCAGGTAGAGTACGTTATACACATTGCAGCAGGTAGAGCACGTTATACACATTGCAGCCGGTTAGAGCACGTTACACACATTGCAGCAGGTAGAGCACGTTATACACATTGCAGCAGGTAGAGCATGTTACACACATTGCAGCAGGTAGAGCACGTTATACACACTGCAGCAGGCAGAACACGTTATACACATTGCAGCAGGTAGAGCACGTTATACACATTGCACCAGGTAGAGCACGTTATATACATTGCTCCAGGTAGAGCACGTAATACACATTGCTCCAGGTAGAGCACGTTATACACATTGTAGCAGGCAGAGCACGTTATACACATTGCAGCAGGTAGAGCACGTTATACACATTGCGCCTGGTAGAACACGTTATACACATTGCGCCTGGTAGAGCACGTTATACACATTGCACCAGGTAGAGCACGTTATACACATTGCAGCAGGCAGAGCACGTTATACACATTGCAGCAGGTAGAGCACGTTATACACATTGCACCAGGTAGAGCACGTTATACACATTGCGCCAGGTAGAGCGCGTTATACACATTGCAGTAGGTAGAGCGCGTTATACACACTGTGCCAGGTAGAGTGCGTTATACACATTGCGCCAGGTAGAACGCGTTATACACATTGCAGCAGGTAGAGCGCGTTATACACATTGCAGCAGATAGAGCACGTTATACACATTGCAGCAGGTAGAGCACGTTATACACATTGCAGCAGGTAGAGCACGTTATACACATATTCCTGGTAGAGCACGTTATACACATTGCACCAGGTAGAGCACGTTATACACATTGCACCAGGTAGAGCACGTTATACACTTTGTGCCAGGTAGAGCACGTTATACACATTGCAGCAGGTAGAGCACGTTATACACATTGCAGCAGGTAGAGCACTTATACACACTGCGCCAGGTAGAGCACGTTATACACATTGCAGCAGGTAGAGCACGTTATACACATTGCAGCAGGTAGAGCACGTTATACACATTGCACCAGGTAGAGCACGTTATACACATTGCACCAGGTAGAGCACGTTATACACTTTGTGCCAGGTAGAGCACGTTATACACATTGCAGCAGGTAGAGCGCGTTATACACATTGCAGCAGGTAGAGCACGTTATACACATTGCGCCAGTTAGAGCACGTTATACACATTGCGCCAGGTAGAGCACGTTATACACATATTCCTGGTAGAGCACGTTATACACATTGCACCAGGTAGAGCACGTTATACACATTGCACCAGGTAGAGCACGTTATACACTTTGTGCCAGGTAGAGCACGTTATACACATTGCAGCAGGTAGAGCACGTTATACACATTGCAGCAGGTAGAGCACTTATACACACTGCGCCAGGTAGAGCACGTTATACACATTGCAGCAGGTAGAGCACGTTATACACATTGCAGCAGGTAGAGCACATTATACACATTGCACCAGGTAGAGCATGTTATACACATTGCACCAGGTAGAGCACGTTATACACATTGCAGCAGGCAGAGCACGTTATACACATTGCAGCAGGTAGAGCACGTTATACACATTGCACCAGGTAGAGCACGTTATACACATTGCAGCAGGTAGAGCACGTTATACACATTGCAGCAGGTAGAGCACATTATACACATTGCACCAGGTAGAGCATGTTATACACATTGCACCAGGTAGAGCACGTTATACACATTGCAGCAGGTAGAGCACGTTATACACATTGCACCAGGTAGAGCACGTTATACACATTGCACCAGGTAGAGCACGTTATACACATTGCAGGCGGTAGAGCACGTTATACACATTGCAGCAGGTAGAGCAGGTTATACACATTGCAGCAGGTAGAGCACGTTAGACACATTGCACCAGGTAGAGCACGTTATACACATTGCAGCAGGTAGAGCACGTTATACACATTGCAGCAGGTAGAGCACGTTATACACATTGCAGCAGGTAGAGCACGTTATACACATTGCACCATGTAGAGCATGTTATACACATTGCACCAGGTAGAGCACGTTATACACATTGCAGCAGGCAGAGCACGTTATACACATTGCAGCAGGTAGAGCACGTTATACACATTGCAGCAGGTAGAGCACATTATACACATTGCACCAGGTAGAGCACGTTATACACATTGCACCAGGTAGAGCATGTTATACACATTGCACCAGGTAGAGCAAGTTATACACATTGCAGCAGGTAGAGCACGTTATACACATTGCACCAGGTAGAGCACGTTATACAGATTGTAGCAGGTAGAGCACGTTATACACATTGCACCAGGTAGAGCACATTATACACATTATAGCAGGTAGAGCACGTTACACACATTGCAGCAGGTAGAGCACATTATACACATTGCAGCAGGTAGAGCACATTATACACATTGCAGCAGGTAGAGCACGTTATACACATTGCAGCAGGTAGAGCTCGTTATACACATTGCTCCAGGTAGGGCACGTTATACACATTGCACCAGGTAGAGTACGTTATACACATTGCAGCAGGTAGAGCACGTTATACACATTGCAGCAGGTAGAGCACGTTACACACATTGCAGCAGGTAGAGCACGTTATACACATTGCAGCAGGTAGAGCACGTTATACACATTGCAGCAGGTAGAGCACGTTATACACATTGCAGCAAGTAGAGCACGTTATACACATTGCACCAGGTAGAGCACGTTATACACATTGCAGCAGGTAGAGCACATTATACACATTGCACCAGGTAGAGCGTGTTATACACATTGCAGCAGGTAGAGCACGTTATACACATTGCAGCAGGTAGAGCACGTTATACACATTGCACCAGGTAGAGCATGTTATACACATTGCAGCAGGTAGAGCACGTTATACACATTGCACCAGGTAGAGCACATTATACACATTATAGCAGGTAGAGCACGTTATACACATTGCACCAGGTAGAGCACGTTATACACATTGCAGCATGTAGAGCACGTTATACACATTGCAGCAGGTAGAGCAGGTTATACACATTGCAGCAGGTAGAGCACATTATACACATTGCACCAGGTAGAGCACATTATACACATTGCGCCAGGTAGAGCACATTGTACACATAGCGCCAGGTAGAGCACGTTATACACATTGCACCAGGTAGAGCACATTATACACATTGCAGCAGGTAGAGCACATTATACACATTGCACCAGGTAGAGCACGTTATACACATTGCAGCAGGTAGAGCACGTTATACACATTGCACCAGGTAGAGCACATTATACACATTATAGCAGGTAGAGCACATTATACACATTGCGCCAGGTAGAGCACATTATACACATAGCGCCAGGTAGAGCACGTTATACACATTGCACCAGGTAGAGCACATTATACACATTGCAGCAGGTAGAGCACATTATACACATTGCACCAGGTAGAGCACGTTATACACATTGCAGCAGGTAGAGCACGTTATACACATTGCACCAGGTAGAGCACATTATACACATTATAGCAGGTAGAGCACGTTATACACATTGCAGCAGGCAGAGCACGTTATACACATTGCAGCAGGTAGAGCACGTTATACACATTGCAGCAGGTAGAGCACGTTATACACATTGCAGCAGGTAGAGCACATTATACACATTATAGCAGGTAGAGCACGTTATACACATTGCAGCAGGTAGAGCACGTTATACACATTGCACCAGGTAGAGCACGTTATACACATTGCAGCAGGTAGAGCACGTTATACACATTGCAGCAGGTAGAGCACGTTATACACATTGCAGCAGGTAGAGCACGTTATACACATTGCAGCATGTAGAGCACGTTATACACATTGCAGCAGGTAGAGCAGGTTATACACATTGCAGCAGGTAGAGCACGTTATACACATTGCACCAGGTAGAGCACGTTATACACATTGCAGCAGGTAGAGCACGTTATACACATTGCACCAGGTAGAGCACGTTATACACATTGCAGCAGGTAGAGCACGTTATACACATTGCAGCAGGTAGAGCACGTTATACATATTGCAGCAGGTAGAGCACGTTATACACATTGCAGCAGGTAGAGCATGTTATACACATTGCAGCAGGTAGAGCACGTTATACACATTGCAGCAGGTAGAGCACGTTATACACATTGCAGCAGGTAGAGCACGTTATACACATTGCAGCAGGTAGAGCACGTTATACACATTGCAGCAGGTAGAGCACGTTATACACATTGCAGCAGGTAGAGCACGTTATACACATTGCAGCATGTAGAGCACGTTATACACATTGCAGCAGGTAGAGCAGGTTATACACATTGCAGCAGGTAGAGCACGTTATACACATTGCACCAGGTAGAGCACGTTATACACATTGCAGCAGGTAGAGCACGTTATACACATTGCACCAGGTAGAGCACGTTATACACATTGCAGCAGGTAGAGCACGTTATACACATTGCAGCAGGTAGAGCACGTTATACACATTGCAGCAGGTAGAGCACGTTATACACATTGCAGCAGGTAGAGCACGTTATACACATTGCAGCAGGTAGAGCACGTTATACACATTGCAGCAGGTAGAGCACGTCATACACATTGCACCAGGTAGAGCACGTCATACACATTGCAGCAGGTAGAGCGCGTTATACACATTGCAGCAGGTAGAGCACGTTATACACATTGCAGCAGGTAGAGCACGTTATACACATTGCAGCAGGTAGAGCACGTCATACACATTGCACCAGGTAGAGCACGTCATACACATTGCAGCAGGTAGAGCACGTTATACACATTGCAGCAGGTAGAGGACGTTATACACATTGCAGCAGGTAGAGGACGTTATACACATTGCAGCAGGTAGAGCACGTTATACACATTGCGCCAGGTAGAGCACGTTATACACATTGCAGCAGGTAGAGCGCGTTATACACATTGCAGCAGGTAGAGCACGTTAAACACATTGCTCCAGGTAGAGCACGTTATACACATTGCACCAAGTAGTGCACATTATACACATTGCAGCAGGTAGAGCACATTATACACATTGCGCCAGGTAGAGCACATTATACACATTGCAGAAGGTAGAGCACATTATACACATTGCACCAGGTAGAGCACGTTATACACATTGCAGCAGGTAGAGCACGTTATACACATTGCACCAGGTAGAGCACATTATACACATTATAGCAGGTAGAGCACGTTATACACATTGCACCAGGTAGAGCACGTTATACACATTGCACCGGGTAGAGCACGTTATACACATTATAGCAGGTAGAGCACGTTATACACATTGCAGCAGGCAGAGCACGTTATACACATTGCAGCAGGTAGAGCACGTTATACACATTGCAGCAGGTAGAGCACGTTATACACATTGCAGCAGGTAGAGCACATTATACACATTATAGCAGGTAGAGCACGTTATACACATTGCAGCAGGTAGAGCACGTTATACACATTGCACCAGGTAGAGCACATTATACACATTGCAGCAGGTAGAGCACGTTATACACATTGCAGCATGTAGAGCACGTTATACACATTGCAGCAGGTAGAGCAGGTTATACACATTGCAGCAGGTAGAGCACGTTATACACATTGCACCAGGTAGAGCACGTTATACACATTGCAGCAGGTAGAGCACGTTATACACATTGCACCAGGTAGAGCACGTCATACACATTGCAGCAGGTAGAGCGCGTTATACACATTGCACCAGGTAGAGCACATTATACACATTGCAGCAGGTAGAGCACGTTATACACATTGCAGCATGTAGAGCACGTTATACACATTGCAGCAGGTAGAGCAGGTTATACACATTGCAGCAGGTAGAGCACGTTATACACATTGCAGCAGGTAGAGCACGTTATACACATTGCAGCAGGTAGAGCACGTCATACACATTGCACCAGGTAGAGCACGTCATACACATTGCACCAGGTAGAGCACGTTATACACATTGCATCAGGTAGAGCACGTTATACACATTGCAGCAGGTAGAGCACGTTATACACATTGCAGCAGGTAGAGCACGTTATACACATTGCAGCAGGTAGAGCACGTCATACACATTGCACCAGGTAGAGCACGTCATACACATTGCAGCAGGTAGAGCACGTTATACACATTGCAGCAGGTAGAGCGCGTTATACACATTGCAGCAGGTAGAGCACGTTATACACATTGCAGCAGGTAGAGCACGTTATACACATTGCAGCAGGTAGAGCACGTCATACACATTGCACCAGGTAGAGCACGTCATACACATTGCAGCAGGTAGAGCACGTTATACACATTGCAGCAGGTAGAGGACGTTATACACATTGCAGCAGGTAGAGGACGTTATACACATTGCAGCAGGTAGAGCACGTTATACACATTGCGCCAGGTAGAGCACGTTATACACATTGCAGCAGGTAGAGCGCGTTATACACATTGCAGCAGGTAGAGCACGTTAAACACATTGCTCCAGGTAGAGCACGTTATACACATTGCACCAAGTAGTGCACATTATACACATTGCAGCAGGTAGAGCACATTATACACATTGCGCCAGGTAGAGCACATTATACACATTGCAGAAGGTAGAGCACATTATACACATTGCACCAGGTAGAGCACGTTATACACATTGCAGCAGGTAGAGCACGTTATACACATTGCAGCAGGTAGAGCACGTTATACACATTGCAGCAGGTAGAGCACGTTATACACATTGCAGCAGGTAGAGCACGTTATACACATTGCAGCAGGTAGAGCACGTTATACACATTGCAGCAGGTAGAGCATGTTATACACATTGCAGCAGGTAGAGCACGTTATACACATTGCAGCAGGTAGAGCACGTTATACACATTGCAGCAGGTAGAGCACGTTATACACATTGCACCAGGTAGAGCACATTATACACATTGCGCCAGGTAGAGCACATTATACACATTGCGCCAGGTAGAGCACATTATACACATTGCAGAAGGTAGAGCACGTTATACACATTGCAGCAGGTAGAGCACGTTATACACATTGCAGCAGGTAGAGCACGTTATACACATTGCACCAGGTAGAGCACGTTATACACATTGCAGCAGGTAGAGCACGTTATACACATTGCACCAGGTAGAGCACGTTATACACATTGCAGCAGGTAGAGCACGTTATACACATTGCAGCAGGTAGAGCACGTTATACACATTGCAGCAGGTAGAGCACGTTATACACATTGCAGCAGGTAGAGCACGTTATACACATTGCAGCAGGTAGAGCACGTTATACACATTGCAGCAGGTAGAGCACGTTATACACATTGCACCAGGTAGAGCACATTATACACATTATAGCAGGTAGAGCACGTTATACACATTGCACCAGGTAGAGCACATTATACACATTATAGCAGGTAGAGCACGTTATACACATTGCACCATTTAGAGCACGTTATACACATTGCACCGGGTAGAGCACTTTATACACATTGCAGCAGGTAGAGCACGTTATACACATTGCACCAGGTAGAGCACATTATACACATTGCGCCAGGTAGAGCACATTATACACATTGCGCCAGGTAGAGCACATTATACACATTGCAGAAGGTAGAGCACATTATACACATTGCACCAGGTAGAGCACGTTATACACATTGCAGCAGGTAGAGCACGTTATACACATTGCACCAGGTAGAGCACATTATACACATTATAGCAGGTAGAGCACGTTATACACATTGCACCAGGTAGAGCACGTTATACACATTGCACCGGGTAGAGCACGTTATACACATTGCAGCAGGTAGAGCACGTTATACACATTGCACCAGGTAGAGCACATTATACACATTGCGCCAGGTAGAGCACATTATACACATTGCGCCAGGTAGAGCACATTATACACATAGCGCCAGGTAGAGCACGTTATACACATTGCACCAGGTAGAGCACATTATACACATTGCAGCAGGTAGAGCACATTATACACATTGCACCAGGTAGAGCACGCTATACACATTGCAGCAGGTAGAGCACGTTATACACATTGCAGCAGGTAGAGCACGTTATACACATTGCAGCAGGTAGAGCACGTTATACACATTGCAGCAGGTAGAGCACGTTATACACATTGCAGCAGGTAGAGCACGTTATACACATTGCAGCAGGTAGAGCACGTTATACACATTGCAGCAGGTAGAGCACGTTATACACATTGCACCAGGTAGAGCACATTATACACATTATAGCAGGTAGAGCACGTTATACACATTGCACCAGGTAGAGCACGTTATACACATTGCACCGGGTAGAGCACTTTATACACATTGCAGCAGGTAGAGCACGTTATACACATTGCACCAGGTAGAGCACATTATACACATTGCGCCAGGTAGAGCACATTATACACATTGCGCCAGGTAGAGCACATTATACACATTGCAGAAGGTAGAGCACATTATACACATTGCACCAGGTAGAGCACGTTATACACATTGCAGCAGGTAGAGCACGTTATACACATTGCACCAGGTAGAGCACATTATACACATTATAGCAGGTAGAGCACGTTATACACATTGCACCAGGTAGAGCACGTTATACACATTGCACCGGGTAGAGCACGTTATACACATTGCAGCAGGTAGAGCACGTTATACACATTGCACCAGGTAGAGCACATTATACACATTGCGCCAGGTAGAGCACATTATACACATTGCGCCAGGTAGAGCACATTATACACATAGCGCCAGGTAGAGCACGTTATACACATTGCACCAGGTAGAGCACATTATACACATTGCAGCAGGTAGAGCACATTATACACATTGCACCAGGTAGAGCACGTTATACACATTGCAGCAGGTAGAGCACGTTATACACATTGCACCAGGTAGAGCACATTATACACATTATAGCAGGTAGAGCACGTTATACACATTGCAGCAGGCAGAGCACGTTATACACATTGCAGCAGGTGGAGCACGTTATACACATTGCAGCAGGTAGAGCACGTTATACACATTGCAGCAGGTAGAGCACATTATACATATTGCAGCAGGTAGAGCATGTTATACACATTGCAGCAGGTAGAGCACGTTATACACATTGCAGCAGGTAGAGCACGTTATACACATTGCAGCAGGTAGAGCACATTATACACATTGCAGCAGGTAGAGCATGTTATACACATTGCAGCAGGTAGAGCACGTTATACACATTGCAGCAGGTAGAGCATGTTATACACATTATAGCAGGTAGAGCACGTTATACACATTGCAGCAGGTAGAGCACGTTATACACATTGCAGCAGGTAGAGCACGTTATACACATTGCACCAGGTAGAGCACGTTATACACATTGCAGCAGGTAGAGCACGTTATACACATTGCAGCAGGTAGAGCACGTTATACACATTGCAGCAGGTAGAGCACGTTATACACATTGCACCAGGAAGAGCACGTTATACACATTGCAGCAGGTAGAGCACGTTATACACATTGCAGCAGGTAGAGCACGTTATACACATTGCAGCAGGTAGAGCACGTTATACACATTGCAGCAGGTAGAGCACGTTATACACATTGCAGCAGGTAGAGCACGTTATACACATTGCAGCATGTAGAGCACGTTATACACATTGCAGCAGGTAGAGCAGGTTATACACATTGCAGCAGGTAGAGCACGTTATACACATTGCAGCAGGTAGAGCACGTTATACACATTGCAGCAGGTAGAGCACGTTATACACATTGCAGCAGGTAGAGCACGTTATACACATTGCAGCAGGTAGAGCACGTTATACACATTGCAGCAGGTAGAGCACGTTATACACATTGCGCCAGGTAGAGCACGTTATACACATTGCGCCAGGTAGAGCACGTTATACACATTGCAGCAGGTAGAGCACGTTATACACATTGCAGCAGGTAGAGCACGTTATACACATTGCAGCAGGTAGAGCACGTTACACACATTGCAGCAGGTAGAGCACGTTATACACATTGCACCAGGTAGAACACGTTATACACATTGCAGCAGGTAGAGCACGTTACACACATTGCAGCAGGTAGAGCACGTTATACACATTGCACCAGGTAGAACACGTTATACACATTGCAGCAGGTAGAGCACGTTATACACATTGCACCAGGTAGAGCATGTTATACACATTGCAGCAGGTAGAGCACGTTATACACATTGCAGCAGGTAGAGCACGTTATACACATTGCAGCAGGTAGAGCACGTTATACACATTGCAGCAGGTAGAGCACGTTACACACATTGCAGCAGGTAGAGCACGTTATACACATTGCACCAGGTAGAGCACGTTATACACATTGCAGCAGGTAGAGCACGTTATACACATTGCAGCAGGTAGAGCACGTTATACACATTGCAGCAGGTAGAGCACGTTATACACATTGCAGCAGGTAGAGCACGTTATACACATTGCAGCAGGTAGAGCACGTTATACACATTGCAGCAGGTAGAGCACGTTATACACATTGCAGCAGGTAGAGCAGGTTATACACATTGCAGCAGGTAGAGCACGTTATACACATTGCACCAGGTAGAGCACGTTATACACATTGCAGCAGGTAGAGCACGTTATACACATTGCAGCAGGTAGAGCACGTCATACACATTGCACCAGGTAGAGCACGTCATACACATTGCAGCAGGTAGAGCGCGTTATACACATTGCAGCAGGTAGAGCACGTTATACACATTGCACCAGGTAGAGCACGTTATACACATTGCAGCAGGTAGAGCACGTTATACACTTTGCACCAGGTAGAGCACGTTAAACACATTGCTCCAGGTAGAGCACGTTATACACATTGCAGCAGGTAGAACACGTTATACACATTGCAGCATGTAGAGCACGTTATACACATTGCAGCAGGTAGAGCACGTTATACACATTGCAGCAGGCAGAGCATGTTATACACATTGCACCAAGTAGTGCACATTATACACATTGCAGCAGGTAGAGCACATTATATACATTGCGCCAGGTAGAGCACATTATACACATTGCAGAAGGTAGAGCACATTATACACATTGCACCAGGTAGAGCACGTTATACACATTGCAGCAGGTAGAGCACGTTATACACATTGCAGCAGGTAGAGCACGTTATACACATTGCACCAGGTAGAGCACATTATACACATTATAGCAGGTAGAGCACGTTATACACATTGCACCAGGTAGAGCACGTTATACACATTGCACCGGGTAGAGCACGTTATACACATTGCAGCAGGTAGAGCACGTTATACACATTGCACCAGGTAGAGCACATTATACACATTGCGCCAGGTAGAGCACATTATACACATTGCGCCAGGTAGAGCACATTATACACATTGCAGAAGGTAGAGCACATTATACACATTGCAGAAGGTAGAGCACATTATACACATTGCACCAGGTAGAGCACGTTATACACATTGCAGCAGGTAGAGCACGTTATACACATTGCACCAGGTAGAGCACATTATACACATTATAGCAGGTAGAGCACGTTATACACATTGCACCAGGTAGAGCACGTTATACACATTGCACCAGGTAGAGCACGTTATACACATTGCAGCAGGTAGAGCACGTTATACACATTGCACCAGGTAGAGCACGTTATACACATTGCAGCAGGTAGAGCACGTTATACACATTGCAGCAGGTAGAGCACGTTATACACATTGCAGCAGGTAGAGCACGTTATACACATTGCAGCAGGTAGAGCACGTTATACACATTGCACCAGGTAGAGCACGTTATACACATTGCAGCAGGTAGAGCAGGTTATACACATTGCAGCAGGTAGAGCACGTTATACACATTGCACCAGGTAGAGCACGTTATACACATTGCAGCAGGTAGAGCACGTTATACACATTGCAGCAGGTAGAGCACGTTATACACATTGCAGCAGGTAGAGCACGTTATACACATTGCAGCAGGTAGAGCACGTTATACACATTGCAGCAGGTAGAGCACGTTATACACATTGCAGCAGGTAGAGAACGTTATACACATTGCAGCAGGTAGAGCACGTTATACACATTGCAGCAGGTAGAGCACGTTATACACATTGCAGCAGGTAGAGCACGTTATACACATTGCACCAGGTAGAGCACGTTATACACATTGCAGCAGGTAGAGCACGTTATACACATTGCACCAGGTAGAGCACGTTATACACATTGCAGCAGGTAGAGCAGGTTATACACATTGCAGCAGGTAGAGCACGTTATACACATTGCAGCAGGTAGAGCACGTTATACACATTGCAGCAGGTAGAGCACGTTATACACATTGCACCAGGTAGAGCACGTTATACACATTGCAGCAGGCAGAGCACGTTATACACATTGCAGCAGGTAGAACGCGTTATACACATTGCAGCAGGTAGAACGCGTTATACACATTGCAGCAGGTAGAGCGCGTTATACACATTGCAGCAGGTAGAGCGCGTTATACACATTGCAGCAGGTAGAGCACGTTATACACATTGCAGCATGTAGAGCACGTTATACACATTGCAGCAGGTAGAGCACGTTATACACATTGCACCAGGTAGAGCACGTTATACACATTGCAGCAGGTAGAGCACGTTATACACATTGCAGCAGGTAGAGCACGTTATACACATTGCAGCAGGTAGAGCACGTTATACACATTGCAGCAGGTAGAGCACGTTATACACATTGCAGCAGGTAGAGCACGTTATACACATTGCAGCAGGTAGAGCACGTTATACACATTGCAGCAGGTAGAGCACGTCATACACATTGCACCAGGTAGAGCACGTCATACACATTGCAGCAGGTAGAACACGTTATACACATTGCAGCAGGTAGAGCACGTTACACACATTGCAGCAGGTAGAGCACGTTATACACATTGCACCAGGCAGAGCGCGTTATACACATTGCAGCAGGTAGAGCGCGTCATACACATTGCACCAGGTAGAGCACGTCATACACATTGCAGCAGGTAGAGCACGTTACACACATTGCAGCAGGTAGAGCACGTTATACACATTGCACCAGGCAGAGCGCGTTATACACATTGCAGCAGGTAGAGCGCGTTATACACATTGCAGCAGGTAGAGCGCGTTATACACATTGCAGCAGGTAGAGCACGTTATACACATTGCAGCAGGTAGAGCACGTTATACACATTGCAGCAGGTAGAGCACGTTATACACATTGCAGCAGGTAGAGCACGTTATACACATTGCACCAGGTAGAGCACGTTATACACATTGCAGCAGGTAGAGCACGTTATACACATTGCACCAGGTAGAGCACGTTATACACATTGCAGCAGGTAGAGCACGTTATACACATTGCACCAGGTAGAGCAGGTTATACACATTGCAGCAGGTAGAGCACGTTATACACATTGCAGCAGGTAGAGCACGTTATACACATTGCACCAGGTAGAGCACGTTATACACATTGCAGCAGGTAGAGCAGGTTATACACATTGCAGCAGGTAGAGCACGTTATACACATTGCACCAGGTAGAGCACGTTATACACATTGCAGCAGGTAGAGCACGTTATACACATTGCACCAGGTAGAGCACGTTATACACATTGCAGCAGGTAGAGCACGTTATACACATTGCAGCAGGTAGAGCACGTTATACACATTGCAGCAGGTAGAGCACGTTATACACATTGCAGCAGGTAGAGCACGTTATACACATTGCAGCAGGTAGAGCACGTTATACACATTGCAGCATGTAGAGCACGTTATACACATTGCAGCAGGTAGAACACGTTATACACATTGCACCAGGTAGAGCACGTTATACACATTGCAGCAGGTAGAGCACGTTATACACATTGCAGCAGGTAGAGCACGTTATACACATTGCAGCAGGTACAGCATGTTATACACATTGCAGCAGGTAGAGCACGTTATACACATTGCAGCAGGTAGAGCACGTTATACACATTGCAGCAGGTAGAGCACATTATACACATTGCAGCAGGTAGAGCACGTTATACACATTGCAGCAGGTTGAGCACGTTATACACATTGCAGCAGGTAGAGCACGTTATACACATTGCACCAGGTAGAGCACGTTATACACATTGCAGCAGGTAGAGCACGTTATACACATTGCACCAGGTAGAGCACGTTATACACATTGCAGCAGGTAGAGCACGTTATACACATTGCACCAGGTAGAGCACGTTATACACATTGCAGCAGGTAGAGCACGTTATACACATTGCAGCAGGTAGAGCACGTTATACACATTGCAGCAGGTACAGCATGTTATACACATTGCAGCAGGTAGAGCACGTTATACACATTGCAGCAGGTAGAGCACGTTATACACATTGCAGCAGGTAGAGCACGTTATACACATTGCAGCAGGTAGAGCACGTTATACACATTGCAGCAGGTAGTGCACGTTATACACATTGCAGCAGTTAGAGCACGTTATACACATTGCAGCAGGTAGAGCACGTTATACACATTGCACCAGGTAGAGCACGTTATACACATTGCAGCAGGTAGAGCACGTTATACACATTGCACCAGGTAGAGCACGTTATACACATTGCAGCAGGTAGAGCACGTTATACACATTGCAGCAGGTAGAGCACGTTATACACATTGCAGCAGGTAGAGCACGTTATACACATTGCAGCAGGTAGAGCACGTTATACACATTGCAGCAGGTAGAGCACGTTATACACATTGCAGCAGGTAGAGCACGTTATACACATTGCAGCAGGTAGAGCACGTTATACACATTGCAGCAGGTAGAGCGCGTTATACACATTGCACCAGGTAGAGCGCGTTATACACATTGCAGCAGGTAGAGCAGGTTATACACATTGCAGCAGGTAGAGCAGGTTATACACATTGCAGCAGGTAGAGCACGTTATACACATTGCAGCAGGTAGAGCGCGTTATACACATTGTAGCAGGTAGAGCACGTTATACACATTGCAGCAGGTAGAGCACGTTATACACATTGCAGCAGGTAGAGCAGGTTATACACATTGCAGCAGGTAGAGCGCGTTATACACATTGCACCAGGTAGAGCACGTTATACACATTGCATCAGGTAGAGCACGTTATACACATTGCAGCAGGTAGAGCACGTTATACACATTGCAGCAGGTAGAGCACGTTATACACATTGCACCAGGTAGAGCGCGTTATACACATTGCAGCAGGTAGAGCACGTTATACACATTGCAGCAGGTAGAGCACGTTATACACATTGCAGCATGTAGAGCACGTTATACACATTGCAGCAGGTAGAGCACGTTGTACACATTGCACCAGGTAGAGCACGTTATACACATTGCAGCAGGTAGAGCACGTTATACACATTGCAGCAGGTAGAACACGTTATACACATTGCAGCAGGCAGAGCACGTTATACACATTGCACCAGGTAGAGCAGGTTATACACATTGCAGCAGGTAGAGTGCATTATACACATTGCAGCAGGTAGAACGCGTTATACACATTATACCAGGTAGAGCACTTTATAAACATTGCAGCAGGTAGAGCACGTTATACACATTGCAGCAGGTAGAGCACGTTATACACATTGCAGCAGGTAGAGCACGTTATACACATTGCAGCAGGTAGAGCACGTTGTACACATTGCACCAGGTAGAGCACGTTATACACATTGCAGCAGGTAGAGCACGTTATACACATTGCAGCAGGTAGAGCGCGTTATACACATTGCAGCAGGTAGAGCACGTTATACACATTGCAGCATGTAGAGCACGTTATACACATTGCAGCAGGTAGAGCACGTTGTACACATTGCACCAGGTAGAGCACGTTATACACATTGCAGCAGGTAGAGCACGTTATACACATTGCAGCAGGTAGAGCACGTTATACACATTGCAGCAGGTAGAACACGTTATACACATTGCAGCAGGCAGAGCACGTTATACACATTGCACCAGGTAGAGCAGGTTATACACATTGCAGCAGGTAGAGTGCATTATACACATTGCAGCAGGTAGAACGCGTTATACACATTACACCAGGTAGAGCACTTTATAAACATTGCAGCAGGTAGAGCACGTTATACACATTGCAGCAGGTAGAGCAGGTTATACACATTGCAGCAGGTAGAGCACGTTATACACATTGCTGCAGGTAGAGCACGTTATACACATTGCACCAGGTAGAGCACGTTATACACATTGCACCAGGTAGAACACGTTATACACATTGCAGCAGGTAGAGCACGTTATACACATTGCAGCAGGTAGAGCACGTTATACACATTGCACCAGGTAGAGCACGTTATACACATTGCAGCAGGTAGATCACGTTATACACATTATAGCAGGTAGAGCACGTTATACACATTGCAGCAGGTAGAGCACGTTATACACATTGCAGCAGGTAGAGCACGTTACACACATTGCACCAGGTAGAGCACGTTACACACATTGCAGCAGGTAGAGCACGTTATACACATTGCACCAGGTAGAGCACGTTATACACATTGCAGCAGGTGGAGCACGTTACACACATTGCAGCAGGTAGAGCACGTTACACACATTGCAGCAGGTAGAGCACGTTATACACTTTGCAGCAGGTAGAGCACGTTATACACATTGCAGCAGGTAGAGCACGTTATACACATTGCAGCAGGTAGAGCACGTTATACACATTGCAGCAGGTAGAGCACGTTATACACATTGCACCAGGTAGAGCACATTATACACATTATAGCAGGTAGAGCCCGTTACACACATTGCAGCAGGTAGAGCACATTATACACATTGCAGCAGGTAGAGCACATTATACACATTGCAGCAGGTAGAGCACGTTATACACATTGCAGCAGGTAGAGCTCGTTATACACATTGCTCCAGGTAGGGCACGTTATACACATTGCACCAGGTAGAGTACGTTATACACATTGCAGCAGGTAGAGCACGTTATACACATTGCAGCAGGTAGAGCACGTTACACACATTGCAGCAGGTAGAGCACGTTATACACATTGCAGCAGGTAGAGCACGTTATACACATTGCAGCAGGTAGAGCACGTTATACACATTGCAGCAAGTAGAGCACGTTATACACATTGCACCAGGTAGAGCACGTTATACACATTGCAGCAGGTAGAGCACATTATACACATTGCACCAGGTAGAGCGTGTTATACACATTGCAGCAGGTAGAGCACGTTATACACATTGCAGCAGGTAGAGCACGTTATACACATTGCACCAGGTAGAGCATGTTATACACATTGCAGCAGGTAGAGCACGTTATACACATTGCACCAGGTAGAGCACATTATACACATTATAGCAGGTAGAGCACGTTATACACATTGCACCAGGTAGAGCACGTTATACACATTGCAGCATGTAGAGCACGTTATACACATTGCAGCAGGTAGAGCAGGTTATACACATTGCAGCAGGTAGAGCACATTATACACATTGCACCAGGTAGAGCACATTATACACATTGCGCCAGGTAGAGCACATTGTACACATAGCGCCAGGTAGAGCACGTTATACACATTGCACCAGGTAGAGCACATTATACACATTGCAGCAGGTAGAGCACATTATACACATTGCACCAGGTAGAGCACGTTATACACATTGCAGCAGGTAGAGCACGTTATACACATTGCACCAGGTAGAGCACATTATACACATTATAGCAGGTAGAGCACATTATACACATTGCGCCAGGTAGAGCACATTATACACATAGCGCCAGGTAGAGCACGTTATACACATTGCACCAGGTAGAGCACATTATACACATTGCAGCAGGTAGAGCACATTATACACATTGCACCAGGTAGAGCACGTTATACACATTGCAGCAGGTAGAGCACGTTATACACATTGCACCAGGTAGAGCACATTATACACATTATAGCAGGTAGAGCACGTTATACACATTGCAGCAGGCAGAGCACGTTATACACATTGCAGCAGGTAGAGCACGTTATACACATTGCAGCAGGTAGAGCACGTTATACACATTGCAGCAGGTAGAGCACATTATACACATTATAGCAGGTAGAGCACGTTATACACATTGCAGCAGGTAGAGCACGTTATACACATTGCACCAGGTAGAGCACGTTATACACATTGCAGCAGGTAGAGCACGTTATACACATTGCAGCAGGTAGAGCACGTTATACACATTGCAGCAGGTAGAGCACGTTATACACATTGCAGCATGTAGAGCACGTTATACACATTGCAGCAGGTAGAGCAGGTTATACACATTGCAGCAGGTAGAGCACGTTATACACATTGCACCAGGTAGAGCACGTTATACACATTGCAGCAGGTAGAGCACGTTATACACATTGCACCAGGTAGAGCACGTTATACACATTGCAGCAGGTAGAGCACGTTATACACATTGCAGCAGGTAGAGCACGTTATACATATTGCAGCAGGTAGAGCACGTTATACACATTGCAGCAGGTAGAGCATGTTATACACATTGCAGCAGGTAGAGCACGTTATACACATTGCAGCAGGTAGAGCACGTTATACACATTGCAGCAGGTAGAGCACGTTATACACATTGCAGCAGGTAGAGCACGTTATACACATTGCAGCAGGTAGAGCACGTTATACACATTGCAGCAGGTAGAGCACGTTATACACATTGCAGCATGTAGAGCACGTTATACACATTGCAGCAGGTAGAGCAGGTTATACACATTGCAGCAGGTAGAGCACGTTATACACATTGCACCAGGTAGAGCACGTTATACACATTGCAGCAGGTAGAGCACGTTATACACATTGCACCAGGTAGAGCACGTTATACACATTGCAGCAGGTAGAGCACGTTATACACATTGCAGCAGGTAGAGCACGTTATACACATTGCAGCAGGTAGAGCACGTTATACACATTGCAGCAGGTAGAGCACGTTATACACATTGCAGCAGGTAGAGCACGTTATACACATTGCAGCAGGTAGAGCACGTCATACACATTGCACCAGGTAGAGCACGTCATACACATTGCAGCAGGTAGAGCGCGTTATACACATTGCAGCAGGTAGAGCACGTTATACACATTGCAGCAGGTAGAGCACGTTATACACATTGCAGCAGGTAGAGCACGTCATACACATTGCACCAGGTAGAGCACGTCATACACATTGCAGCAGGTAGAGCACGTTATACACATTGCAGCAGGTAGAGGACGTTATACACATTGCAGCAGGTAGAGGACGTTATACACATTGCAGCAGGTAGAGCACGTTATACACATTGCGCCAGGTAGAGCACGTTATACACATTGCAGCAGGTAGAGCGCGTTATACACATTGCAGCAGGTAGAGCACGTTAAACACATTGCTCCAGGTAGAGCACGTTATACACATTGCACCAAGTAGTGCACATTATACACATTGCAGCAGGTAGAGCACATTATACACATTGCGCCAGGTAGAGCACATTATACACATTGCAGAAGGTAGAGCACATTATACACATTGCACCAGGTAGAGCACGTTATACACATTGCAGCAGGTAGAGCACGTTATACACATTGCACCAGGTAGAGCACATTATACACATTATAGCAGGTAGAGCACGTTATACACATTGCACCAGGTAGAGCACGTTATACACATTGCACCGGGTAGAGCACGTTATACACATTATAGCAGGTAGAGCACGTTATACACATTGCAGCAGGCAGAGCACGTTATACACATTGCAGCAGGTAGAGCACGTTATACACATTGCAGCAGGTAGAGCACGTTATACACATTGCAGCAGGTAGAGCACATTATACACATTATAGCAGGTAGAGCACGTTATACACATTGCAGCAGGTAGAGCACGTTATACACATTGCACCAGGTAGAGCACATTATACACATTGCAGCAGGTAGAGCACGTTATACACATTGCAGCATGTAGAGCACGTTATACACATTGCAGCAGGTAGAGCAGGTTATACACATTGCAGCAGGTAGAGCACGTTATACACATTGCACCAGGTAGAGCACGTTATACACATTGCAGCAGGTAGAGCACGTTATACACATTGCACCAGGTAGAGCACGTCATACACATTGCAGCAGGTAGAGCGCGTTATACACATTGCACCAGGTAGAGCACATTATACACATTGCAGCAGGTAGAGCACGTTATACACATTGCAGCATGTAGAGCACGTTATACACATTGCAGCAGGTAGAGCAGGTTATACACATTGCAGCAGGTAGAGCACGTTATACACATTGCAGCAGGTAGAGCACGTTATACACATTGCAGCAGGTAGAGCACGTCATACACATTGCACCAGGTAGAGCACGTCATACACATTGCACCAGGTAGAGCACGTTATACACATTGCATCAGGTAGAGCACGTTATACACATTGCAGCAGGTAGAGCACGTTATACACATTGCAGCAGGTAGAGCACGTTATACACATTGCAGCAGGTAGAGCACGTCATACACATTGCACCAGGTAGAGCACGTCATACACATTGCAGCAGGTAGAGCACGTTATACACATTGCAGCAGGTAGAGCGCGTTATACACATTGCAGCAGGTAGAGCACGTTATACACATTGCAGCAGGTAGAGCACGTTATACACATTGCAGCAGGTAGAGCACGTCATACACATTGCACCAGGTAGAGCACGTCATACACATTGCAGCAGGTAGAGCACGTTATACACATTGCAGCAGGTAGAGGACGTTATACACATTGCAGCAGGTAGAGGACGTTATACACATTGCAGCAGGTAGAGCACGTTATACACATTGCGCCAGGTAGAGCACGTTATACACATTGCAGCAGGTAGAGCGCGTTATACACATTGCAGCAGGTAGAGCACGTTAAACACATTGCTCCAGGTAGAGCACGTTATACACATTGCACCAAGTAGTGCACATTATACACATTGCAGCAGGTAGAGCACATTATACACATTGCGCCAGGTAGAGCACATTATACACATTGCAGAAGGTAGAGCACATTATACACATTGCACCAGGTAGAGCACGTTATACACATTGCAGCAGGTAGAGCACGTTATACACATTGCACCAGGTAGAGCACATTATACACATTATAGCAGGTAGAGCACGTTATACACATTGCACCAGGTAGAGCACGTTATACACATTGCACCGGGTAGAGCACGTTATACACATTATAGCAGGTAGAGCACGTTATACACATTGCAGCAGGCAGAGCACGTTATACACATTGCAGCAGGTAGAGCACGTTATACACATTGCAGCAGGTAGAGCACGTTATACACATTGCAGCAGGTAGAGCACATTATACACATTATAGCAGGTAGAGCACGTTATACACATTGCAGCAGGTAGAGCACGTTATACACATTGCACCAGGTAGAGCACATTATACACATTGCAGCAGGTAGAGCACGTTATACACATTGCAGCAGGTAGAGCACGTTATACACATTGCAGCAGGTAGAGCACGTTATACACATTGCAGCAGGTAGAGCAGGTTATACACATTGCAGCAGGTAGAGCACGTTATACACATTGCAGCAGGTAGAGCAGGTTATACACATTGCAGCAGGTAGAGCACGTTATACACATTGTAGCAGGTAGAGCACGTCATACACATTGCACCAGGTAGAGCACGTCATACACATTGCAGCAGGTAGAGCGCGTTATACACATTGCACCAGGTAGAGCGCGTTATACACATTGCAGCAGGTAGAGCGCGTTATACACATTGCAGCAGGTAGAGCGCGTTATACACATTGCAGCAGGTAGAGCACGTTATACACATTGCAGCAGGTAGAGCGCATCATACACATTGCAGCAGGTAGAGCACGTTATACACATTGCACCAGGTAGAGCACGTTATACACATTGCAGCAGGTAGAGCACGTTACACACATTGCAGCAGGTAGAGCACGTTATACACATTGCAGCAGGTAGAGCACGTTATACACATTGCAGCAGGTAGAGCACGTTACACACATTGCAGCAGGTAGAGCACGTTATACACATTGCAGCAGGTAGAGCACGTTACACACATTGCAGCAGGTAGAACACGTTATACACATTGCAGCAGGTAGAGCACGTTATACACATTGCAGCAGGTAGAGCACGTTACACACATTGCAGCAGGTAGAGCACGTTACACACATTGCAGCAGGTAGAACACGTTATACACATTGCAGCAGGTAGAGCACGTTATACACATTGCAGCAGGTAGAGCACGTTACACACATTGCAGCAGGTAGAGCACGTTATACACATTGCGCCAGGTAGAGCGCGTTATACACATTGCAGCAGGTAGAGCACGTTATACACATTGCAGCAGGTAGAGCGCGTTATACACATTGCAGCAGTTAGAGCACGTTATACACATTGCAGCAGGTAGAGCGCGTTATACACATTGCAGCAGGTAGAGCGCGTTATACACATTGCAGCATGTAGAGCGCGTTATACACATTGCAGCAGGTAGAGCACGTTATACACATTGCAGCAGGTAGAGCGCGTTATACACATTGCAGCAGGTAGAGCGCGTTATACACATTGCAGCAGGTAGAGCGCGTTATACACATTGCAGCAGGTAGAGCACGTTATACACATTGCAGCAGGTAGAGCGCGTTATACAAATTGCAGCAGGTAGAGCGCGTTATACACATTGCAGCATGTAGAGCACGTTATACACATTGCAGCAGGTAGAGCACGTTATACACATTGCAGCAGGTAGAGCAGGTTATACACATTGCACCAGGTAGAGCACGTTATACACATTGCACCAGGTAGAGCACGTTATACACATTGCAGCAGGTAGAGCACGTTATACACATTGCAGCAGGTAGAGCACGTTATACACATTGCAGCAGGTAGAGCACGTTACACACATTGCAGCAGGTAGAGCACGTTATACACATTGCACCAGGTAGAGCACGTTATACACATTGCAGCAGGTAGAGCACGTTATACACATTGCACCAGGCAGAGCGCGTTATACACATTGCAGCAGGTAGAGCGCGTTATACACATTGCAGCAGGTAGAGCGCGTTATACACATTGCAGCAGGTAGAGCACGTTATACACATTGCAGCAGGTAGAGCACGTTATACACATTGCAGCAGGTAGAGCACGTTATACACATTGCAGCAGGTAGAGCAGGTTATACACATTGCAGCAGGTAGAGCACGTTATACACATTGCAGCAGGTAGAGCACGTTATACACATTGCAGCAGGTAGAGCACGTTATACACATTGCAGCAGGTAGAGCACGTTATACACATTGCAGCAGGTAGAGCACGTTATACACATTGCAGCAGGTAGAGCACGTTATACACATTGCAGCAGGTAGAGCACGTTATACACATTGCAGCAGGTAGAGCACGTTATACACATTGCACCAGGTAGAGCACGTTATACACATTGCAGCAGGTAGAGCACGTTATACACATTGCACCAGGTAGAGCACATTATACACATTATAGCAGGTAGAGCACGTTATACACATTGCACCAGGTAGAGCACGTTATACACATTGCACCGGGTAGAGCACTTTATACACATTGCAGCAGGTAGAGCACGTTATACACATTGCACCAGGTAGAGCACATTATACACATTGCGCCAGGTAGAGCACATTATACACATTGCGCCAGGTAGAGCACATTATACACATTGCAGAAGGTAGAGCACATTATACACATTGCACCAGGTAGAGCACGTTATACACATTGCAGCAGGTAGAGCACGTTATACACATTGCAGCAGGTAGAGCACGTTATACACATTGCACCAGGTAGAGCACGTTATACACATTGCAGCAGGTAGAGCACGTTATACACATTGCACCAGGTAGAGCACATTATACACATTATAGCAGGTAGAGCACGTTATACACATTGCACCAGGTAGAGCACGTTATACACATTGCACCGGGTAGAGCACTTTATACACATTGCAGCAGGTAGAGCACGTTATACACATTGCAGCAGGTAGAGCACGTTATACACATTGCAGCAGGTAGAGCACGTTATACACATTGCAGCAGGTAGAGCACGTTATACACATTGCAGCAGGTAGAGCACGTTATACACATTGCAGCAGGTAGAGCATGTTATACACATTGCAGCAGGTAGAGCACGTTATACACATTGCAGCAGGTAGAGCACGTTATACACATTGCAGCAGGTAGAGCACGTTATACACATTGCACCAGGTAGAGCACGTTATACACATTGCGCCAGGTAGAGCACATTATACACATTGCGCCAGGTAGAGCACATTATACACATTGCAGAAGGTAGAGCACGTTATACACATTGCAGCAGGTAGAGCACGTTATACACATTGCAGCAGGTAGAGCACGTTATACACATTGCACCAGGTAGAGCACGTTATACACATTGCAGCAGGTAGAGCACGTTATACACATTGCACCAGGTAGAGCACGTTATACACATTGCAGCAGGTAGAGCACGTTATACACATTGCAGCAGGTAGAGCACGTTATACACATTGCAGCAGGTAGAGCACGTTATACACATTGCAGCAGGTAGAGCACGTTATACACATTGCAGCAGGTAGAGCACGTTATACACATTGCAGCAGGTAGAGCACGTTATACACATTGCACCAGGTAGAGCACATTATACACATTATAGCAGGTAGAGCACGTTATACACATTGCACCAGGTAGAGCACATTATACACATTATAGCAGGTAGAGCACGTTATACACATTGCACCATTTAGAGCACGTTATACACATTGCACCGGGTAGAGCACTTTATACACATTGCAGCAGGTAGAGCACGTTATACACATTGCACCAGGTAGAGCACATTATACACATTGCGCCAGGTAGAGCACATTATACACATTGCGCCAGGTAGAGCACATTATACACATTGCAGAAGGTAGAGCACATTATACACATTGCACCAGGTAGAGCACGTTATACACATTGCAGCAGGTAGAGCACGTTATACACATTGCACCAGGTAGAGCACATTATACACATTATAGCAGGTAGAGCACGTTATACACATTGCACCAGGTAGAGCACGTTATACACATTGCACCGGGTAGAGCACGTTATACACATTGCAGCAGGTAGAGCACGTTATACACATTGCACCAGGTAGAGCACATTATACACATTGCGCCAGGTAGAGCACATTATACACATTGCGCCAGGTAGAGCACATTATACACATAGCGCCAGGTAGAGCACGTTATACACATTGCACCAGGTAGAGCACATTATACACATTGCAGCAGGTAGAGCACATTATACACATTGCACCAGGTAGAGCACGCTATACACATTGCAGCAGGTAGAGCACGTTATACACATTGCAGCAGGTAGAGCACGTTATACACATTGCAGCAGGTAGAGCACGTTATACACATTGCAGCAGGTAGAGCACGTTATACACATTGCAGCAGGTAGAGCACGTTATACACATTGCAGCAGGTAGAGCACGTTATACACATTGCAGCAGGTAGAGCACGTTATACACATTGCACCAGGTAGAGCACATTATACACATTATAGCAGGTAGAGCACGTTATACACATTGCACCAGGTAGAGCACGTTATACACATTGCACCGGGTAGAGCACTTTATACACATTGCAGCAGGTAGAGCACGTTATACACATTGCACCAGGTAGAGCACATTATACACATTGCGCCAGGTAGAGCACATTATACACATTGCGCCAGGTAGAGCACATTATACACATTGCAGAAGGTAGAGCACATTATACACATTGCACCAGGTAGAGCACGTTATACACATTGCAGCAGGTAGAGCACGTTATACACATTGCACCAGGTAGAGCACATTATACACATTATAGCAGGTAGAGCACGTTATACACATTGCACCAGGTAGAGCACGTTATACACATTGCACCGGGTAGAGCACGTTATACACATTGCAGCAGGTAGAGCACGTTATACACATTGCAGCAGGTAGAGCACATTATACACATTGCGCCAGGTAGAGCACATTATACACATTGCGCCAGGTAGAGCACATTATACACATAGCGCCAGGTAGAGCACGTTATACACATTGCACCAGGTAGAGCACATTATACACATTGCAGCAGGTAGAGCACATTATACACATTGCACCAGGTAGAGCACGTTATACACATTGCAGCAGGTAGAGCACGTTATACACATTGCACCAGGTAGAGCACATTATACACATTATAGCAGGTAGAGCACGTTATACACATTGCAGCAGGCAGAGCACGTTATACACATTGCAGCAGGTAGAGCACGTTATACACATTGCAGCAGGTAGAGCACGTTATACACATTGCAGCAGGTAGAGCACATTATACATATTGCAGCAGGTAGAGCATGTTATACACATTGCAGCAGGTAGAGCACGTTATACACATTGCAGCAGGTAGAGCACGTTATACACATTGCAGCAGGTAGAGCACATTATACACATTGCAGCAGGTAGAGCATGTTATACACATTGCAGCAGGTAGAGCACGTTATACACATTGCAGCAGGTAGAGCATGTTATACACATTATAGCAGGTAGAGCACGTTATACACATTGCAGCAGGTAGAGCACGTTATACACATTGCAGCAGGTAGAGCACGTTATACACATTGCACCAGGTAGAGCACGTTATACACATTGCAGCAGGTAGAGCACGTTATACACATTGCAGCAGGTAGAGCACGTTATACACATTGCAGCAGGTAGAGCACGTTATACACATTGCACCAGGAAGAGCACGTTATACACATTGCAGCAGGTAGAGCACGTTATACACATTGCAGCAGGTAGAGCACGTTATACACATTGCAGCAGGTAGAGCACGTTATACACATTGCAGCAGGTAGAGCACGTTATACACATTGCAGCAGGTAGAGCACGTTATACACATTGCAGCATGTAGAGCACGTTATACACATTGCAGCAGGTAGAGCAGGTTATACACATTGCAGCAGGTAGAGCACGTTATACACATTGCAGCAGGTAGAGCACGTTATACACATTGCAGCAGGTAGAGCACGTTATACACATTGCAGCAGGTAGAGCACGTTATACACATTGCAGCAGGTAGAGCACGTTATACACATTGCAGCAGGTAGAGCACGTTATACACATTGCGCCAGGTAGAGCACGTTATACACATTGCGCCAGGTAGAGCACGTTATACACATTGCAGCAGGTAGAGCACGTTATACACATTGCAGCAGGTAGAGCACGTTATACACATTGCAGCAGGTAGAGCACGTTACACACATTGCAGCAGGTAGAGCACGTTATACACATTGCACCAGGTAGAACACGTTATACACATTGCAGCAGGTAGAGCACGTTACACACATTGCAGCAGGTAGAGCACGTTATACACATTGCACCAGGTAGAACACGTTATACACATTGCAGCAGGTAGAGCACGTTATACACATTGCACCAGGTAGAGCACGTTATACACATTGCAGCAGGTAGAGCACGTTATACACATTGCAGCAGGTAGAGCACGTTATACACATTGCAGCAGGTAGAGCACGTTATACACATTGCAGCAGGTAGAGCACGTTACACACATTGCAGCAGGTAGAGCACGTTATACACATTGCACCAGGTAGAGCACGTTATACACATTGCAGCAGGTAGAGCACGTTATACACATTGCAGCAGGTAGAGCACGTTATACACATTGCAGCAGGTAGAGCACGTTATACACATTGCAGCAGGTAGAGCACGTTATACACATTGCAGCAGGTAGAGCACGTTATACACATTGCAGCAGGTAGAGCACGTTATACACATTGCAGCAGGTAGAGCAGGTTATACACATTGCAGCAGGTAGAGCACGTTATACACATTGCACCAGGTAGAGCACGTTATACACATTGCAGCAGGTAGAGCACGTTATACACATTGCAGCAGGTAGAGCACGTCATACACATTGCACCAGGTAGAGCACGTCATACACATTGCAGCAGGTAGAGCGCGTTATACACATTGCAGCAGGTAGAGCACGTTATACACATTGCACCAGGTAGAGCACGTTATACACATTGCAGCAGGTAGAGCACGTTATACACTTTGCACCAGGTAGAGCACGTTAAACACATTGCTCCAGGTAGAGCACGTTATACACATTGCAGCAGGTAGAACACGTTATACACATTGCAGCATGTAGAGCACGTTATACACATTGCAGCAGGTAGAGCACGTTATACACATTGCAGCAGGCAGAGCATGTTATACACATTGCACCAAGTAGTGCACATTATACACATTGCAGCAGGTAGAGCACATTATATACATTGCGCCAGGTAGAGCACATTATACACATTGCAGAAGGTAGAGCACATTATACACATTGCACCAGGTAGAGCACGTTATACACATTGCAGCAGGTAGAGCACGTTATACACATTGCACCAGGTAGAGCACATTATACACATTATAGCAGGTAGAGCACGTTATACACATTGCACCAGGTAGAGCACGTTATACACATTGCACCGGGTAGAGCACGTTATACACATTGCAGCAGGTAGAGCACGTTATACACATTGCACCAGGTAGAGCACATTATACACATTGCGCCAGGTAGAGCACATTATACACATTGCGCCAGGTAGAGCACATTATACACATTGCAGAAGGTAGAGCACATTATACACATTGCAGAAGGTAGAGCACATTATACACATTGCACCAGGTAGAGCACGTTATACACATTGCAGCAGGTAGAGCACGTTATACACATTGCACCAGGTAGAGCACATTATACACATTATAGCAGGTAGAGCACGTTATACACATTGCACCAGGTAGAGCACGTTATACACATTGCACCAGGTAGAGCACGTTATACACATTGCAGCAGGTAGAGCACGTTATACACATTGCACCAGGTAGAGCACGTTATACACATTGCAGCAGGTAGAGCACGTTATACACATTGCAGCAGGTAGAGCACGTTATACACATTGCAGCAGGTAGAGCACGTTATACACATTGCAGCAGGTAGAGCACGTTATACACATTGCAGCAGGTAGAGCACGTTATACACATTGCACCAGGTAGAGCACGTTATACACATTGCAGCAGGTAGAGCAGGTTATACACATTGCAGCAGGTAGAGCACGTTATACACATTGCACCAGGTAGAGCACGTTATACACATTGCAGCAGGTAGAGCACGTTATACACATTGCAGCAGGTAGAGCACGTTATACACATTGCAGCAGGTAGAGCACGTTATACACATTGCAGCAGGTAGAGCACGTTATACACATTGCAGCAGGTAGAGCACGTTATACACATTGCAGCAGGTAGAGAACGTTATACACATTGCAGCAGGTAGAGCACGTTATACACATTGCAGCAGGTAGAGCACGTTATACACATTGCAGCAGGTAGAGCACGTTATACACATTGCACCAGGTAGAGCACGTTATACACATTGCAGCAGGTAGAGCACGTTATACACATTGCACCAGGTAGAGCACGTTATACACATTGCAGCAGGTAGAGCAGGTTATACACATTGCAGCAGGTAGAGCACGTTATACACATTGCAGCAGGTAGAGCACGTTATACACATTGCAGCAGGTAGAGCACGTTATACACATTGCAGCAGGTAGAGCACGTTATACACATTGCACCAGGTAGAGCACGTTATACACATTGCAGCAGGCAGAGCACGTTATACACATTGCAGCAGGTAGAACGCGTTATACACATTGCAGCAGGTAGAACGCGTTATACACATTGCAGCAGGTAGAGCGCGTTATACACATTGCAGCAGGTAGAGCGCGTTATACACATTGCAGCAGGTAGAGCACGTTATACACATTGCAGCATGTAGAGCACGTTATACACATTGCAGCAGGTAGAGCACGTTATACACATTGCACCAGGTAGAGCACGTTATACACATTGCAGCAGGTAGAGCACGTTATACACATTGCAGCAGGTAGAGCACGTTATACACATTGCAGCAGGTAGAGCACGTTATACACATTGCAGCAGGTAGAGCACGTTATACACATTGCAGCAGGTAGAGCACGTTATACACATTGCAGCAGGTAGAGCACGTTATACACATTGCAGCAGGTAGAGCACGTCATACACATTGCACCAGGTAGAGCACGTCATACACATTGCAGCAGGTAGAACACGTTATACACATTGCAGCAGGTAGAGCACGTTACACACATTGCAGCAGGTAGAGCACGTTATACACATTGCACCAGGCAGAGCGCGTTATACACATTGCAGCAGGTAGAGCGCGTCATACACATTGCACCAGGTAGAGCACGTCATACACATTGCAGCAGGTAGAGCACGTTACACACATTGCAGCAGGTAGAGCACGTTATACACATTGCACCAGGCAGAGCGCGTTATACACATTGCAGCAGGTAGAGCGCGTTATACACATTGCAGCAGGTAGA
Organism: Pseudophryne corroboree; assembly: GCF_028390025.1. Classification (NCBI taxonomy): domain Eukaryota; kingdom Metazoa; phylum Chordata; class Amphibia; order Anura; family Myobatrachidae; genus Pseudophryne; species Pseudophryne corroboree. The sequence goes on along the minus strand of NW_026967557.1, from coordinate 408,730 downwards.
GCGCGTTATACACATTGCAGCAGGTAGAGCACGTTATACACATTGCAGCAGGTAGAGCACGTTATACACATTGCAGCAGGTAGAGCACGTTATACACATTGCAGCAGGTAGAGCACGTTATACACATTGCACCAGGTAGAGCACGTTATACACATTGCAGCAGGTAGAGCACGTTATACACATTGCACCAGGTAGAGCACGTTATACACATTGCAGCAGGTAGAGCACGTTATACACATTGCACCAGGTAGAGCAGGTTATACACATTGCAGCAGGTAGAGCACGTTATACACATTGCAGCAGGTAGAGCACGTTATACACATTGCACCAGGTAGAGCACGTTATACACATTGCAGCAGGTAGAGCAGGTTATACACATTGCAGCAGGTAGAGCACGTTATACACATTGCACCAGGTAGAGCACGTTATACACATTGCAGCAGGTAGAGCACGTTATACACATTGCACCAGGTAGAGCACGTTATACACATTGCAGCAGGTAGAGCACGTTATACACATTGCAGCAGGTAGAGCACGTTATACACATTGCAGCAGGTAGAGCACGTTATACACATTGCAGCAGGTAGAGCACGTTATACACATTGCAGCAGGTAGAGCACGTTATACACATTGCAGCATGTAGAGCACGTTATACACATTGCAGCAGGTAGAACACGTTATACACATTGCACCAGGTAGAGCACGTTATACACATTGCAGCAGGTAGAGCACGTTATACACATTGCAGCAGGTAGAGCACGTTATACACATTGCAGCAGGTACAGCATGTTATACACATTGCAGCAGGTAGAGCACGTTATACACATTGCAGCAGGTAGAGCACGTTATACACATTGCAGCAGGTAGAGCACATTATACACATTGCAGCAGGTAGAGCACGTTATACACATTGCAGCAGGTTGAGCACGTTATACACATTGCAGCAGGTAGAGCACGTTATACACATTGCACCAGGTAGAGCACGTTATACACATTGCAGCAGGTAGAGCACGTTATACACATTGCACCAGGTAGAGCACGTTATACACATTGCAGCAGGTAGAGCACGTTATACACATTGCACCAGGTAGAGCACGTTATACACATTGCAGCAGGTAGAGCACGTTATACACATTGCAGCAGGTAGAGCACGTTATACACATTGCAGCAGGTACAGCATGTTATACACATTGCAGCAGGTAGAGCACGTTATACACATTGCAGCAGGTAGAGCACGTTATACACATTGCAGCAGGTAGAGCACGTTATACACATTGCAGCAGGTAGAGCACGTTATACACATTGCAGCAGGTAGAGCACGTTATACACATTGCAGCAGGTAGAGCACTTATACACACTGCGCCAGGTAGAGCACATTATACACATTGCAGCAGGTAGAGCACGTTATACACATTGCAGCAGGTAGAGCACGTTATACACATTGCAGCAGGTAGAGCACGTTATACACATTGCAGCAGGTAGAGCACGTTATACACATTGCACCAGGTAGAGCACGTTATACACATTGCACCAGGTAGTGCACGTTATACACATTGCAGCAGGTAGAGCACGTTATACACATTGCAGCAGGTAGAGCACGTCATACACATTGCAGCAGGCAGAGCACGTTATACACATTGCAGCAGGTAGAGCACGTTATACACATTGCAGCAGGTAGAGCACGTTATACACATTGCAGCAGGTAGAGCACGTTATACACATTGCAGCAGGTAGAGCACGTCATACACATTGCAGCAGGCAGAGCACGTTATACACATTGCAGCAGGTAGAGCACGTTATACACATTGCAGCAGGTAGAGCACGTTATACACATTGCAGCAGGTAGAGCAGGTTATACACATTGCAGCAGGTAGTGCACGTTATACACATTGCAGCAGGTAGAGCACGTTATACACATTGCAGCAGGTAGAGCACGTTATACACATTGCACCAGGTAGAGCACGTTATACACATTGCAGCAGGTAGAGCACGTTATACACATTGCACCAGGTAGAGCACGTTATACACATTGCAGCAGGTAGAGCACGTTATACACATTGCAGCAGGTAGAGCACGTTATACACATTGCAGCAGGTAGAGCACGTTATACACATTGCAGCAGGTAGAGCACGTTATACACATTGCAGCAGGTAGAGCACGTTATACACATTGCAGCAGGTAGAGCACGTTATACACATTGCAGCAGGTAGAGCACGTTATACACATTGCAGCAGGTAGAGCGCGTTATACACATTGCACCAGGTAGAGCGCGTTATACACATTGCAGCAGGTAGAGCAGGTTATACACATTGCAGCAGGTAGAGCAGGTTATACACATTGCAGCAGGTAGAGCACGTTATACACATTGCAGCAGGTAGAGCGCATTATACACATTGTAGCAGGTAGAGCACGTTATACACATTGCAGCAGGTAGAGCACGTTATACACATTGCAGCAGGTAGAGCAGGTTATACACATTGCAGCAGGTAGAGCGCGTTATACACATTGCACCAGGTAGAGCACGTTATACACATTGCATCAGGTAGAGCACGTTATACACATTGCAGCAGGTAGAGCACGTTATACACATTGCAGCAGGTAGAGCACGTTATACACATTGCACCAGGTAGAGCGCGTTATACACATTGCAGCAGGTAGAGCACGTTATACACATTGCAGCAGGTAGAGCACGTTATACACATTGCAGCATGTAGAGCACGTTATACACATTGCAGCAGGTAGAGCACGTTGTACACATTGCACCAGGTAGAGCACGTTATACACATTGCAGCAGGTAGAGCACGTTATACACATTGCAGCAGGTAGAACACGTTATACACATTGCAGCAGGCAGAGCACGTTATACACATTGCACCAGGTAGAGCAGGTTATACACATTGCAGCAGGTAGAGTGCATTATACACATTGCAGCAGGTAGAACGCGTTATACACATTACACCAGGTAGAGCACTTTATAAACATTGCAGCAGGTAGAGCACGTTATACACATTGCAGCAGGTAGAGCACGTTATACACATTGCAGCAGGTAGAGCACGTTATACACATTGCAGCAGGTAGAGCACGTTGTACACATTGCACCAGGTAGAGCACGTTATACACATTGCAGCAGGTAGAGCACGTTATACACATTGCAGCAGGTAGAGCGCGTTATACACATTGCAGCAGGTAGAGCACGTTATACACATTGCAGCATGTAGAGCACGTTATACACATTGCAGCAGGTAGAGCACGTTGTACACATTGCACCAGGTAGAGCACGTTATACACATTGCAGCAGGTAGAGCACGTTATACACATTGCAGCAGGTAGAGCACGTTATACACATTGCAGCAGGTAGAACACGTTATACACATTGCAGCAGGCAGAGCACGTTATACACATTGCACCAGGTAGAGCAGGTTATACACATTGCAGCAGGTAGAGTGCATTATACACATTGCAGCAGGTAGAACGCGTTATACACATTACACCAGGTAGAGCACTTTATAAACATTGCAGCAGGTAGAGCACGTTATACACATTGCAGCAGGTAGAGCAGGTTATACACATTGCAGCAGGTAGAGCACGTTATACACATTGCTGCAGGTAGAGCACGTTATACACATTGCACCAGGTAGAGCACGTTATACACATTGCACCAGGTAGAACACGTTATACACATTGCAGCAGGTAGAGCACGTTATACACATTGCAGCAGGTAGAGCACGTTATACACATTGCACCAGGTAGAGCACGTTATACACATTGCAGCAGGTAGATCACGTTATACACATTATAGCAGGTAGAGCACGTTATACACATTGCAGCAGGTAGAGCACGTTATACACATTGCAGCAGGTAGAGCACGTTACACACATTGCACCAGGTAGAGCACGTTACACACATTGCAGCAGGTAGAGCACGTTATACACATTGCACCAGGTAGAGCACGTTATACACATTGCAGCAGGTGGAGCACGTTACACACATTGCAGCAGGTAGAGCACGTTACACACATTGCAGCAGGTAGAGCACGTTATACACTTTGCAGCAGGTAGAGCACGTTATACACATTGCAGCAGGTAGAGCACGTTATACACATTGCAGCAGGTAGAGCACGTTATACACATTGCAGCAGGTAGAGCACGTTGTACACATTGCACCAGGTAGAGCACGTTATACACATTGCAGCAGGTAGAGCACGTTATACACATTGCAGCAGGTAGAGCGCGTTATACACATTGCAGCAGGTAGAGCACGTTATACACATTGCAGCAGGTAGAGCAGGTTATACACATTGCAGCAGGTAGAGCAGGTTATACACATTGCAGCAGGTAGAGCACGTTATACACATTGCAGCAGGTAGAGCACGTTATACACATTGCAGCAGGTAGAGCACGTTATACACATTGCAGCAGTTAGAGCACGTTATACACATTGCAGCAGGTAGAGCACGTTATACACATTGCAGCAGGTAGAGCACGTTATACACATTGCAGCAGGTAGAGCACGTTATACACATTGCACCAGGTAGAGCACGTTATACACATTGCAGCAGGTAGAGCACGTTATACACATTGCAGCAGGTAGAGCACGTTATACACATTGCAGCAGGTAGAGCACGTTATACACATTGCAGCAGGTAGAGCACGTTATACACATTGCAGCAGGTAGAGCACGTTACACACATTGCACCAGGTAGAGCGCGTTATACACATTGCAGCAGGTAGAGCGCGTTATACACATTGCAGCAGGTAGAGCGCGTTATACACATTGCACCAGGTAGAGCGCGTTATACACATTGCAGCAGGTAGAGCACGTTATACACATTGCAGCAGGTAGAACACGTTATACACATTGCAGCAGGTAGAGCACGTTATACACATTGCAGCAGGTAGAGCACGTTATACACATTGCAGCAGGTAGAGCACCTTATACACATTGCACCAGGTAGAGCACGTTATACACATTGCAGCAGGTAGAGCACGTTATACACATTGCAGCAGGTAGAGCACGTTATACACATTGCAGCAGGTAGAGCACGTTATACACATTGCAGCAGGTAGAGCACGTTACACACATTGCAGCAGGTAGAGCACGTTACACACATTGCACCAGGTAGAGCGCGTTATACACATTGCAGCAGGTAGAGCGCGTTACACACATTGCAGCAGGTAGAGCACGTTATACACATTGCACCAGGTAGAGCACGTTATACACATTGCAGCAGGTAGAGCACGTTATACACATTGCAGCAGGTAGAACACGTTATACACATTGCAGCAGGTAGAGCACGTTATACACATTGCAGCAGGTAGAGCAGGTTATACACATTGCAGCAGGTAGAGCACGTTATACACATTGCAGCAGGTAGAGCACGTTATACACATTGCAGCAGGTAGAGCACGTTATACACATTGCAGCAGTTAGAGCACGTTATACACATTGCAGCAGGTAGAGCACGTTATACACATTGCAGCAGGTAGAGCACGTTATACACATTGCAGCAGGTAGAGCACGTTATACACATTGCACCAGGTAGAGCACGTTATACACATTGCAGCAGGTAGAGCACGTTATACACATTGCAGCAGGTAGAGCACGTTATACACATTGCAGCAGGTAGAGCACGTTATACACATTGCAGCAGGTAGAGCACGTTATACACATTGCAGCAGGTAGAGCACGTTACACACATTGCACCAGGTAGAGCGCGTTATACACATTGCAGCAGGTAGAGCGCGTTATACACATTGCAGCAGGTAGAGCGCGTTATACACATTGCACCAGGTAGAGCGCGTTATACACATTGCAGCAGGTAGAGCACGTTATACACATTGCAGCAGGTAGAACACGTTATACACATTGCAGCAGGTAGAGCACGTTATACACATTGCAGCAGGTAGAGCACGTTATACACATTGCAGCAGGTAGAGCACCTTATACACATTGCACCAGGTAGAGCACGTTATACACATTGCAGCAGGTAGAGCACGTTATACACATTGCAGCAGGTAGAGCACGTTATACACATTGCAGCAGGTAGAGCACGTTATACACATTGCAGCAGGTAGAGCACGTTACACACATTGCAGCAGGTAGAGCACGTTACACACATTGCACCAGGTAGAGCGCGTTATACACATTGCAGCAGGTAGAGCGCGTTACACACATTGCAGCAGGTAGAGCACGTTATACACATTGCACCAGGTAGAGCACGTTATACACATTGCAGCAGGTAGAGCACGTTATACACATTGCAGCAGGTAGAACACGTTATACACATTGCAGCAGGTAGAGCACGTTATACACATTGCAGCAGGTAGAGCACGTTATACACATTGCAGCAGGTAGAGCACGTTATACACATTGCAGCAGGTAGAGCACGTTATACACATTGCAGCAGGTAGAGCACGTTATACACATTGCAGCAGGTAGAGCACGTTATACACATTGCAGCAGATAGAGCACGTTATACACATTGCAGCAGGTAGAGCACGTTATACACATTGCAGCAGGTAGAGCACGTTATACACATTGCAGCAGGTAGAACACGTTATACACATTGCAGCAGGTAGAGGACGTTATACACATTGCAGCAGGTAGAGCACGTTATACACATTGCAGCAGGTAGAGCACGTTATACACATTGCAGCAGGTAGAACACGTTATACACATTGCACCAGGTAGAGCACGTTATACACATTGCACCAGGTAGAGCACGTTATACACATTGCAGCAGGTAGAGCACGTTATACACATTGCAGCAGGTAGAGCACGTTATACACATTGCAGCAGGTAGAGCACGTTATACACATTGCAGCAGGTAGAGCACGTTACACACATTGCAGCAGGTAGAGCACGTTATACACATTGCATCAGGTAGAGCACGTTATACACATTGCATCAGGTAGAGCACGTCATACACATTGCCGCAGGTAGAGCACGTTATACACATTGCACCAGGTAGAGCACGTTATACACATTGCACCAGGTAGAGCGCGTTATACATATTGCAGCAGGTAGAGCAGGTTATACACATTGCACCAGGTAGAGCACGTTATACACATTGCAGCAGGTAGAGCACGTTATACACATTGCAGCAGGTAGAGCACGTTATACACATTGCAGCAGGTAGAGCACGTTATACACATTGCACCGGGTAGAGCACGTTATACACATTGCACCAGGTAGAGCACGTTATACACATTGCATCAGGTAGAGCACGTTATACACATTGCAGCAGGTAGAGCACGTTATACAGATTGCAGCAGGTAGAGCACGTTATACACATTGCAGCAGGTAGAGCACGTTATACACATTGCACCAGGTAGAGCACGTTATACACATTGCATCAGGTAGAGCACGTTATACACATTGCAGCAGGTAGAGCACGCTATACACATTGCAGCAGGTAGAGCGCGTTATACACATTGCAGCAGGTAGAACACGTTATACACATTGCACCAGGTAGAGGATCACTTACACACTGCAGACACCACCTCAGACCCCCACTTCTGGATGTGCAGAGTAGAGATGGTGTAATATCACCAGGGAGAGAGAGAGGGGACAGGATACAAGCTGCTGCTGCTAGTGGCTACTATTACAGGTCTCCCTGCAGCTCAGCCTCTTGGGCTCCATGAGCTGAACGTTCAGAGCAGCCTCACCCCTGGCTTGTGCCTAGCCCTGTCCTATGCTGGGAGCTGGCTGCACACAGTAATACCTGTATGGACACTGCAGCCCTCCCCCACCACCTCCGAGCTCCGCTCACAGCACAGCCTAATAAATCAAGCAGAGGGCGGCTGCCGCTGATCTCCATAGATCCCGGGTGGTGAGGGAGTGTGTACAGCGAGAGCTTCCTGATGGATTACATAGACAGGAACAAGGACGTTGCTAGGGGATGGGAACACTAGCACTGACGTGCGGTAGTGTAGCCGCCCTTTCCCTCCCTCACTGCCAGATCCTCCTGTGCGGTGTGCACCTGGAACTTACTCTCCAACCCCGCTGCCGCTGCTGCGCTTAGTGGAGCATGCGGGACATCAGAGGTGCATGGGGCCCCGCCTCCCCATGGGGTTTATATCAGCCAATCAGAACTGCAGCAGCGTCAGCACTGTCCAGGCTGGTAGCTGCTGCGCTATGAATACACACACAGTCACTGTCGCGTCCAGAGCGCCCGGGAAGCAGGGAAGCGTCATATACACTTTTTCTGAATGGGTGTGTCCCTGGGGACGCGCTCCACTCTGATTGGCTAGAGGTGTAATGATTGATGTCTCCCTTGACCAAGAGGCTCCGTCTCCACATTTTTAGTTCTCTCTGCAGCCAGACAAGGGAGACATCAATCATTACACCTCCAGCCAATCCCAGTGGAGCGCGTCCCCGGGGACCCACCCATTCAGAAAAAGTGAGTCCCTGGGCCGTAATATTGGGTAAAATACACGTTATGCCGCGTTTCTGCGATCACTGCGCTACTGGGACTTACTATCTGGACTGCGACCTGTATACTGTCTCTGGGCTATATTTACTTCTGTTTCATGTGACTTATCTACTACTGTGTGCTGTGATAAACAAACCATCACTTTGTCTGAGTGATTAGAAGAACCCCGTATCCTCAAACCCCCCATGGGCTCCTATCGCTACATACCCCCCATGGGCCCCTATCACTACAACCCCCCCATGGGCCCCTATCACTACATTCTCCCCATGGGCCCCTATCATTACATACCCCCTATGGGCCCCTATCGCTACACCCCCCATTGGCCCCTATCACTATAACCCCCCCATGGGCCCCTATCACTACACCCCCCCATGGGCCCCTATCACTACAACCCCCCATGGGCCCCTATTGCTACACCCCCCATGGGACCCTATCATTACAACCCCCCCATGGGCCCCTATCGCTACATCCCCCCATGGGCCCGTATCGCTACATCCCCCCATGGGCCCCTATCACTACATTTCCCGCATGGGCCCCTATTGCTACATCCCCCCATGGGCCCCTATCACTACAACCCCCCCATGGGCCCCTATCGCTACACCCCCCCATGGGCCCCTATCACTACATTTCCCCCATGGGCCCCTATCGCTTCATTCCCCTCATAGGCCTCTATCGCTTAATTCCCCCCATGGGCCCCTATCACTACATTCTCCCCATGGGCCCCTATCACTACATTCCTCCCATGGGCCCTTATCACTACATTCCCCCCATGGGCCCTTATCACTACATTCCCCCCATGGGCCCATATCACTACATTCTCGCCATGGGCACCTATCGCAACATTCCCCCCCATGTGCCCCTATCATTGGTCTCCGTCGCTACATACCCCCCATGGGTCCCCGTTGCTATATTTCTCGCATGGGCCTCTATCACTACATTCCCCCCATGGGATTCTCTGTCACTACATTCCCCCCCATGGGCCTCTATCACTACTGTGGCCGGAGAGACCCCCAGCCCACGTGGACAATGGCCGCTACGGCACTGAAGGGGTTAACCCTCGTGCCCGGCGCCATATTAAGGGACAGTGGGCGATTGGCGTCACTGTTAAATGTACTTACGGCGCTGAGCGCGGACTGTTTAAAAGTTTGTTTAATGATGTGTCTTAACATGTCATATGTAGTGCTCTGTGCACAATTGCAGGAATGCATGTTTAACTGTATCTATTTTATATTCAAGATATGGTCACCTGTATTTTAAAGGGGAAAATGCACTTACTCTTATCAATGTCTGAATAATCATCTCCTGTCAGTAGGAAGTGGCATGCTAATGGCCCTGTCCTAGCAGAGAGGTGTGAATGACAAAACCTTTTGATGTGTAAAGATGCTAATCACGGGGTCTATGGGCTTGGAACCTGTTTCATGTAATTATTTCATTGATATACGAACCCTGAATGGCAGATGCAGGAAGGAAGACTGTTTGTTTGTATTGTAGCCTTTCCTGTTGTAATCTCAAACACTGGGTTTGCCTGGAGGTGTGAATGAGACAGAAACATTTGTATTTTGAAGCTATGTGATAAATTTATCAATAGTGAATGTTAATCTGATACCAAACGTTGTCTGGGTGACAGGAAGGAGGATATTGTTTTATTGCACTTATCTCCTTTTGAAATGTAATTTATTTATTGGTATTTTGTAAAATAACCTGATTGGTTGGAGAAGACAGGGAGGGCTTACCCCCCTGTGGTACTGTGTGGAAAATTCACATAAAAAGGAGGCCTGCGTGCCTCCAGGTTGTAGTTGTACCATCTTATTCTGCTGGAACATCTTGCTGAATGCTGTTGCCCCTAGCAATAGGGAAGAGTTCTCTTTAGAACAATTGCAAATAAATACCATTTGCCTCAAGAAGATTGCTTCATCTTGTGACCTACAGGGTTATGCCAAACATAGCCCCGTCCTCCGGCTGTCCAGGGAAGCACCTAACGTCTCAAGTTCCGCCTTCCGTCAGCTACCGGTAGAGGCTTAGCAAGTGGCTGGTGGGGATTTGTCAACACCACACAGGTGTGGTAAGGCAGTGCGTCGGCACATACAGAGCAGAACCGTGGTTCCAAACGCCACGGCCGGTTAGGAGTTTGGTAGTGGCAGCATAAACCCGCCCACAGCGCAGTGGGTGGAGTCAGTAACAGGCGGTTACTGGCGGTAAGCGGGAATCCCCTATGTGGTCAGGCTTCGTGTGACCTGATAATCCATTCTGTGCGCAGGAGACGGGACGCGAAAGCGGCGAGTGCTTTCGTACAGGACCGTCCTGTCACAAAAATTGGTGGCATAGCGGTGGGATCATCCCAGGTGGCTTTTCGGTCATCCGATTGGAGAAGCCGAGTTACTCAGGAGAGGAGTAACTGCAGCGCAGGAGAACGCACAAGAAGACGGACTTCAGTGGAACGTCTAAGGCCGATCTGGAGATCGTGTGCCAGGAGAAGGGTGTGGATATCCCTTTCAACGCGTCCAGAAGCGTCATGAAGGCGGCGCTCATGAGCTTAGAGGAGTCCCATCGGGCGGAGGTGGAGAGCACTGACGGCGTCAGCATCGCAGAGGATGGCCCACCAGTGGACCTTCGTAAGGAACCGGTGAGACCCACAAGCCCCACCCCTTCTAGCAGCAGCCATGTTTCCCAGCAATCCCTAGCAGGGCCAGGATCCCAACGTCCCAGGGGGGCGGCCCGGATACCCTAGCAGATCGGCTAGCGGAATTGGGGGAAAGGGCAACGGAGCAAGAGCGCTTGATTATCATCCAGATGTGGCGTGATGAGCGGGCACCACAGGCCGTGGTACCCCGGGAGCCGTTGTCAGCTGTTGTACACAGATCAGGACGTATTCAGTTTGCCAAGTTTGCAGACAGTGATGGGGACATTGATGGACATTTACAAGTTTTTGAAAGGATTGGAAACTACACGATTTACCCAAGTCGGAGTGGGTGAGACACCTTGTGCCCACTCTGCATGGAGAGGCCTTGGAGGCCTATTGAGGAGTGGCCACGGAGGACTGTGGGGACTACGACGAAGTCTCACGGGCCCTCCTCCAGCGATTCTTCATAACTCCAGAGTCTTACAGGAAGAAGTTCAGAGACTTGCCCAAGAATCCTAGCAGCACCCATGGGCAGTTCGCCACCCAGCTGCGGCAGTATGTGGTGAAGTGGGTGAAGGATTCTGAAGCCACTACATGGGATGCACTGATCGACCTGATCTGCAGGGAGCAATTCTACCGCAGGTGCGCCCCAGAAGTGAAGGAGTGGGTGCTAGATCGGGAGCCACCCAGCTTAAAAATGGCTGCCCAGTTAGCAGACAAGTATGTGGCAATTCGGCCACAGGGCAGAAGCGCTCAACCAGCAGCCAGCCCCAAAAGACTGTACCACCAGGGGGACACCCCTCTTCAGCTCATCACCCCCCAAAGCAAGCATCTTCCAACCCGGGTTCTTTTAGCCAGCAACCGCCCGCAGTGCCCCTGCCAGTAATCAGAGGACATCGGAGCCACGCCTGGATAAAAAGTGCTATGGCTGTGGGAAAATCGGACATCTGAGGATGAACTGTCCTGCATCCCAAGCACCCCAGACTCGTGCCCCAAATCTGAGTGCTGGAGCCCAAATTGCTTGCTTAACCCGTGGAGATGAGCTTCCAGAGACTGTACCCCCTCCAGTCAGTCCGATGGAGTGTGGTGAGAAACAGATGGGCTCTGCGGAAAGATTCACCTGTATGGCAAAGAAGCCCCCACCAAATATGTGGAGGCACCTGCAGCCGGTACAAGTGGGGTCCCTGCAGGGCGAAAGCTTAAGAGACTCTGGGGCCTCCATAACTGTTGTAAGCCCCCACATTGTCGATCCTGCTGCAGGACTGCAGGGTTGCACTGCAAAAGTTACAGTGACCGATGGTCTGGAGCGAGAAGTGCCCATGGCCAGAGTCTACCTCGACTGGGGAGCTGGACAAGAGCTAAGAGATGTTGCCGTAATGGATGGCCTCCCAACTGATGTCGTCTTGGGGAATGATCTCGGTGGAGGAATAGTTACTGCCTTTGCGAACGCCATCACCCGGAGTCAAGCGGACAGACTACAGTCTTCATCGTCTCTGCCAGCACCGCCCAGCCCAGAGGAAAAGACCACAGCGGCTGAACAACCGCCAACCACAGCGTCAGCCATCCCAGAGGAAAAGACCACAGCGGCCAGATCAGCAAATCTACCCCTTGCCTCTGGTGGGCCTACGTCCCCTAGCAACGCAGAGGATGTTGGTTCCAGTTTGTTGAATCCTGTGGGGGTGCCCAGTGATGCTCCTGCCCCTAGTGGTTTGCAAACTCCGGCGGTGAGTATCAGCGACTACCCCGACCCTACCATGACTGACCCCCACTTGACTGACCCCAATATTCCCCCTGTAGAGTGTCCAAACTTAGGAGAAAGTGAGGGCCGCAGGCAGGAGTTTAGGGAAGCTCAGCTCTCTGACCCATCCCTGGAAAATATGAGGCGCCAAGCTGGCCGCGGCCTTGCTGGGATGGGGGCAGGGAGTGTGACCTGGTGGAAACGGTTACTGTACCGGGTAGCCAAGGTACACTGCATGCCCCCATGGGCCTCTATCACTACATCCCCCTATGGGCCTCTGTCACTACATCCCCCATGGGCCTCTGTCACTACATCCCCCCATGGGCCTGTCACTACATTCACCCCATGGGCCTCTATCACTACATCCCCCCCCCATGGGCCTCTATCACCACATCCCTTCCCCATGGGCCTCTATCACTACATCCCCCCATGCGCCTCTATCACTACATTCCTTCATGGGCCAGTCACTATATTCCCCCCATGAGCCTCTATCACTACATTCTCCCCATGGGTCCCTGTCACTACATTCCCCACATGGGCCACTATCACTGCATCCCTCGCCCCCATGGGCCTCTATCACTACATCCCCCCCCCCATGGGCCTCTATCACTACATCCCTCCCCCATGGGCCTCTATCACTACATCCCCCCCATGGGACTCTGTCACTACATTCTCCCCATGGGCCTCTGTCACTACATTTCCCCCCATAGTCCTCTATCACTACATTCCCCCATGGGCCTCTATCACTACATGTCCCCCATGGTCCTCTGTCACTATATCCCACCCATGGGCCTCTGTCACTAAATTCTCCCCATGAGTCCCTGTCACTACATTCCCTCCCATGGGCCCCTGTCACTACATTCTCCCCATGGGTCCCTGTCACTGCATTCCCCCCCATGGGCCTCTATCACTGCATCCCCCATGGGCCTCTATTATTGCATTCCCCCATGGGCCTCTATTATTGCATTCCCCCATGGGCCTCTATCACTCTATCATGTGGGGCCTATATCACAACCCCCCATGGGCCTCTGTCATTTCACCCCCATGGGCCTCTGTCGCTACATTCCCCTCCATGGGCCTCTATCACTATCCCTCATGGGCAATTATCACTACATTCTCCCCATAGGCCACTATCGCTACTTTCTCCCCATGGGCCTCTGTCACTACACCCCCCCATGGGCCTCTTTCACTACCCCCATGGGCGTCTGTTACTGCATCCATCCATGGGCTTCTATCACTGCATCCCCCCATGGGCCTCTATCACTACAACCCCCCATGGGCCACTATCACTACACCCCCCCATGGGCCTTTATCACTACATTTCCCCCATGGGCCTTTATCACTACATTTCCCCCATGGGCCAAGGTCACTACATGTCACGCATGGGCCTCTGTCACTAAATTTTCCCCCATGGGCCTCTGTCACTACACCCCCCCCCGTGGGCCTCTGTCACTACATTCTCCCCATGGGTCCCTGTCACTACATCCCCCCCCCCCATGGGCCCCTGTCACTACATTCTCTCCATGGGTCCCTGTCACTGCATTCCCCCCATGGGCCTCTATCACTGCACCCCCCATGGGCCTCTATTATTGCATTCCCCCATGGGCCTCTATCATGTGGGGCCTATATCACAACCCCCCATGGGCCTCTGTCATTTCACCCCCATGGGCCCATATCACTACATTCTCCCCATTGGCCACTATCGCTACTATCTCCCCATGGGCCTCTGTCGCTACCCCCCCATGGGCCTCTGTCTTTACATTCCCCCATGGCCCTCTGTCACTACCCCCCCATGGGCCTTTATCCCTACATTTCCCCCATGGGCCTCTGTCACTACATCCCCCCCCCATGGATACCTGTCACTAACTCCCCGCCCATAGGCCTCTGTCACTACATTCCCCCCATGGGCCTCTATCACTACACCCCCCCATGGGCCTCTATCGCTAAACCCCCCCATGGGCCTCTATCACTACTGTGGCCAGAGAGACCCCCAGCCCACGTGGACAATGGCCGCTATGGCACTGAAGGGGTTAACCCTCGTGCCCGGCGCCATATTAAGGGACAGTGGGCGCTTGGCGTCACTGTTAAATGTACTTACGGCGCTGAGCGCGGACTGTTTAAAAGTTTGTTTAATGATGTGTCTTAACATGTCATATGTAGTGCTCTGTGCACAATTGCAGGAATGCATGTTTAAATGTATTTATTTTATATTCAAGATATGGTCACCTGTATTTTAAAGGGGAAAATGCACTTACTCTTATCAATGTCTGAATAATCATCTCCAGTCAGTAGGAAGTGGCATGCTAATGGCCCTGTCCTAGCAGAGAGGTGTGAATGACAAAACCTTTTGATGTGTAAAGATGCTAATCACGGGGTCTATGGGCTTGGAACCTGTTTCATATAATGATTTCATTGATATACGAACCCTGAATGGCAGATGCAGAAAGGAAGACTGTTTGTTTGTATTGTAGCCTTTCCTGTTGTGATCTCAAACACTGGGTTTGCCTGGAGGTGTGAATGAGGCAGAAACATTTGTATTTTGAAGCTATGTGATAAATTTATCAATAGTGAATGTTAATCTGATACCAAACGTTGTCTGGAAGGAGGATATTGTTTTATTGCACTTATCTCCTTTTGAAATGTAATTTATTTATTGGTATTTTGCAAAATAACCTGATTGGTTGGAGATGACAGGGAGGGCTTACCCCCCTGTGGTACTGTGTGGAAAATTCACATAAAAAGGAGGCCTGCGTGCCTCCAGGTTGTAGTTGTACCATCTTATTCTGCTGGAACATCTTGCTGAATGCTGTTGCCCCTAGCAATAGGGAAGAGTTCTCTTTAGAACAATTGCAAATAAATACCATTTGCCTCAAGAAGATTGCTTCATCTTGTGACCTACAGGGTTATGCCAAACATAGCCCCGTCCTCCGGCTGTCCAGGGAAGCACCTAACGTCTCAAGTTCCGCCTTCCGTCAGCTACCGGTAGAGGCTTAGCAAGTGGCTGGTGGGGATCAACACCACACAGGTGTGGTAAGGCAGTGCGTCGGCACATACAGAGCAGAACCGTGGTTCCAAATGCCACGGCCCTCTGTCACTACCTCCCCATGGGCCTCTGTCACTGCATCCACCAATGGGCCTCTATCACTACACCCCCCCATCATGGGCCTCTATCGCTACACCCCCCCATGGGCCTCTATCACTGTATTCCCCCCATGGGTCCCTGTCACTACATTCCCCACATGGGCCTCTATCACTACATCCCCCCCCCATGGGCCTCTATCACCACATCCCTTCCCCATGGGCCTCTATCACTACATCCCCCCATGCGCCTCTATCACTACATTCCTTCATGGGCCAGTCACTATATTCCCCCCATGAGCCTCTATCACTACATTCTCCCCATGGGTCCCTGTCACTACATTCCCCACATGGGCCACTATCACTGCATCCCTCGCCCCCATGGGCCTCTATCACTACATCCCCCCCCCCCATGGGCCTCTATCACTACATCCCTCCCCCATGGGCCTCTATCACTACATCCCCCCCATGGGACTCTGTCACTACATTCTCCCCATGGGCCTCTGTCACTACATTTCCCCCCATAGTCCTCTATCACTACATTCCCCCATGGGCCTCTATCACTACATGTCCCCCATGGTCCTCTGTCACTATATCCCACCCATGGGCCTCTGTCACTAAATTCTCCCCATGAGTCCCTGTCACTACATTCCCTCCCATGGGCCCCTGTCACTACATTCTCCCCATGGGTCCCTGTCACTGCATTCCCCCCCATGGGCCTCTATCACTGCATCCCCCATGGGCCTCTATTATTGCATTCCCCCATGGGCCTCTATTATTGCATTCCCCCATGGGCCTCTATCACTCTATCATGTGGGGCCTATATCACAACCCCCCATGGGCCTCTGTCATTTCACCCCCATGGGCCTCTGTCGCTACATTCCCCTCCATGGGCCTCTATCACTATCCCTCATGGGCAATTATCACTACATTCTCCCCATAGGCCACTATCGCTACTTTCTCCCCATGGGCCTCTGTCACTACACCCCCCCATGGGCCTCTTTCACTACCCCCATGGGCGTCTGTTACTGCATCCATCCATGGGCTTCTATCACTGCATCCCCCCATGGGCCTCTATCACTACACCCCCCCCATGGGCCTTTATCACTACATTTCCCCCATGGGCCTTTATCACTACATTTCCCCCATGGGCCAAGGTCACTACATGTCACGCATGGGCCTCTGTCACAAAATTTTCCCCCATGGGCCTCTGTCACTACACCCCCCCCCGTGGGCCTCTGTCACTACATTCTCCCCATGGGTCCCTGTCACTACATCCCCCCCCCCCATGGGCCCCTGTCACTACATTCTCTCCATGGGTCCCTGTCACTGCATTCCCCCCATGGGCCTCTATCACTGCACCCCCCATGGGCCTCTATTATTGCATTCCCCCATGGGCCTCTATCATGTGGGGCCTATATCACAACCCCCCATGGGCCTCTGTCATTTCACCCCCATGGGCCCATATCACTACATTCTCCCCATTGGCCACTATCGCTACTATCTCCCCATGGGCCTCTGTCGCTACCCCCCCATGGGCCTCTGTCTTTACATTCCCCCATGGCCCTCTGTCACTACCCCCCCATGGGCCTTTATCCCTACATTTCCCCCATGGGCCTCTGTCACTACATCCCCCCCCCATGGATACCTGTCACTAACTCCCCGCCCATAGGCCTCTGTCACTACATTCCCCCCATGGGCCTCTATCACTACACCCCCCCATGGGCCTCTATCGCTAAACCCCCCCATGGGCCTCTATCACTACTGTGGCCAGAGAGACCCCCAGCCCACGTGGACAATGGCCGCTATGGCACTGAAGGGGTTAACCCTCGTGCCCGGCGCCATATTAAGGGACAGTGGGCGCTTGGCGTCACTGTTAAATGTACTTACGGCGCTGAGCGCGGACTGTTTAAAAGTTTGTTTAATGATGTGTCTTAACATGTCATATGTAGTGCTCTGTGCACAATTGCAGGAATGCATGTTTAAATGTATTTATTTTATATTCAAGATATGGTCACCTGTATTTTAAAGGGGAAAATGCACTTACTCTTATCAATGTCTGAATAATCATCTCCAGTCAGTAGGAAGTGGCATGCTAATGGCCCTGTCCTAGCAGAGAGGTGTGAATGACAAAACCTTTTGATGTGTAAAGATGCTAATCACGGGGTCTATGGGCTTGGAACCTGTTTCATATAATGATTTCATTGATATACGAACCCTGAATGGCAGATGCAGAAAGGAAGACTGTTTGTTTGTATTGTAGCCTTTCCTGTTGTGATCTCAAACACTGGGTTTGCCTGGAGGTGTGAATGAGGCAGAAACATTTGTATTTTGAAGCTATGTGATAAATTTATCAATAGTGAATGTTAATCTGATACCAAACGTTGTCTGGAAGGAGGATATTGTTTTATTGCACTTATCTCCTTTTGAAATGTAATTTATTTATTGGTATTTTGCAAAATAACCTGATTGGTTGGAGATGACAGGGAGGGCTTACCCCCCTGTGGTACTGTGTGGAAAATTCACATAAAAAGGAGGCCTGCGTGCCTCCAGGTTGTAGTTGTACCATCTTATTCTGCTGGAACATCTTGCTGAATGCTGTTGCCCCTAGCAATAGGGAAGAGTTCTCTTTAGAACAATTGCAAATAAATACCATTTGCCTCAAGAAGATTGCTTCATCTTGTGACCTACAGGGTTATGCCAAACATAGCCCCGTCCTCCGGCTGTCCAGGGAAGCACCTAACGTCTCAAGTTCCGCCTTCCGTCAGCTACCGGTAGAGGCTTAGCAAGTGGCTGGTGGGGATCAACACCACACAGGTGTGGTAAGGCAGTGCGTCGGCACATACAGAGCAGAACCGTGGTTCCAAATGCCACGGCCCTCTGTCACTACCTCCCCATGGGCCTCTGTCACTGCATCCACCAATGGGCCTCTATCACTACACCCCCCCATCATGGGCCTCTATCGCTACACCACCCCATGGGCCTCTATCACTGTATTCCCCCCATGGGTCCCTGTCACTACATTCCCCACATGGGCCTCTATCACTGCATCCCTCCCCCCATGGGCCTCTATCACTACATCCCCCCCATGGGCCTCTATCACTGCATCCCTCCCACCATGGGCCTCTATCACTACATCCCCCCCATGGGCCTCTATCACTACATCCCTCCCCCATGGGCCTCTATCACTACATTCCTTCATGGGCCTGTCACTACATTCTCCCCATGGGCCTCTATCACCCCCGTGGGCTCCCTATGGGCGCCGCCATGTTGGCTTAGTCTGAGCAAGCTCTGATAATGACGTAACAGGGAGCCGGGGCTAGAGAGTAGGCGGGGCTAATGATGGTTGAGTGACGGGAATCTGCGTGCTGTGGGCGGAGCTGGAGCTAGTTGAGTGACGGGGCATTGCGACCTATGAGAGGGAGAGAGGGCGGGGCTGGGTGTAACAGTGACTGGAAGCTGCGACTTATGAGCAGGAGAGTGGGCGTGGCCGCGGCCAATGTACAGGTAGAGTGATAGGATACGGCGGCCAATGGGCGGGAGAGTGGGCGGGCAGGGAGAGGTTGTTGTGTGACGAGACGCTGCGTCCAATGGGCAGGGAGTGGGCGGGGCTAGAGGTAAATGAGTGACGGAGTATTGCGGCCTATGAGAGGGAGTAAGGGCGGGGCTGAGTGTGATAGTGACTGGAAGCTGCGGCCTATAAGCAGTGAGTGGGCGGGGCTGCTCCTGGTTGCTGAGTTACCGTGGTAGTCACTACCCATAATCCCATGCGTTATGCTGACGATCCCACGGAAATGCCGCCCCGCCCACTTCCGGTACACATTCCTCCGTCCAGGCCAGGGTGTGAGCTTCCGCCTCATCCTCCAGGTAATGTCCCCTCATCCCACCTGTCTCCTGCCCCCAACCTCTCCTAATACCCCCTCTCCTGCCCCCATCCTCTCCTAATACCCCCTCTCCTGCCCCAACCTCTCCTAATACCCCTCTCCTGCCCCCAACCTCTCCTAATACCCCCTCTCCTGCCCCAACCTCTCCTAATACCCCCTCTCCTAATACCCCCTCTCCTGCCCCCATCCTCTCCTAATACCCCCTCTCCTGCCCCCACCTCTCCTAATACCCCCTATCCTGCCCCAACCTCTCCTAATACCCCCTATCCTGCCCCAACCTCTCCTAATACCCCCTATCCTCTCCTAATGCCCCCTCACCTACGGCCCCTGACATTGTCCTAATGCCCCCTCACCTGCGTCCTCTGACATTGTCCTAATGCCCCCTCACCTGCGGCCCCTGACATTCTCCTAATGCCCCCTCACCTGCTGCCCCTGACATTCTCCTAATGCCCCCTCACCTGCGGCCCCTGACATTGTCCTAATGCCCCCTCACCTGCGGCCCCTGACATTGTCTTAATGCCCCCTCACCTTCGGCCCCTATATTCTCCTAATGCCCCCTCACCTGCGGCCCCTATATTCTCCTAATGCCCCCTCACCTGCGGCCCCTATATTCTACTAATACCCCCTCACCTGCTACCCTTATATTCTCATAATACCCCCTCACCTGCTGCCCCTATATTCTTCTAATACCCCCTCACCTGCCCCAGACATTATCCTAATGACCCCCTCACTTGCTGCCCCTGACATTCTCCTAATGGCCCCTCACCTGCTGCCCCTGCATTCTCCTAAATGCCCCCTCACCTGCTGCCCCTGCATTCTCCTAAATGCCCCCTCACCTGCTGCCCCTGGCATTCTCCTGATACCCCCTCACCTGCTGCCCCTGGCATTCTCCTGATACCCCCTCACCTGCTGCCCCTGGCATTCTCCTGATACCCCCTCACCTGCTGCCCCTGGCATTCTCCTGATACCCCCTCACCTGCTGCCCCTGGCATTCTCCTGCTGCCCCTGGCATTCTCCTGATGCCCCCTCACCTGCTGCCCCTGGCATTCTCCTGATGCCCCCTCACCTGCTGCCCCTGGCATTCTCCTGATGCCCCCTCACCTGCTGCCCCTGGCATTCTCCTGATGCCCCCTCACCTGCTGCCCCTGGCATTCTCCTGATGCCCCCTCAGCTGCTGCCTATGCGTTCTCCTAATGCCCCCTCACCTGCCGCCCCTCACATTCGGGGTATGTGACCAGTAGGCACATCAGTGAGGGTAGGATGCGCACACATCACAGTTGGGTTGTGGTGGGAGAAGTGTGCACAGCAGAAGTGAGGGTAGAACGCTCCGCACACATGGGGTTGGGTGTACCTGTGTATCAGTGACGTGCAGGGAGATGGAGCTTTTCCTGTCATACTAACGTATACACCACAGTTTTCACTATATACAGTATATGTAAAATACAAAGAACATATAAATATCATCTTTGTATTATTCTAATCATTTCTGTAGTCAAAGGTCTTAAGTAAAAATTCTATGGTAGGTGAGGCAGTGCCCCCCCCCCCCCCTCCACCTACCTTACCCGCACTCACCAAATTTATACTACTCCTCCTGTGTATAATGTCCACATGTGTATATACTGCTGCACCTGTGTATAATGCCCACATGTATATACCGCTGCACCTGTGTATAGTGCCCACGTGTATATACCGCTGCACCTGTGTATAGTGCCCACGTGTATATACCGCTGCACCTGTGTATAGTGCCCACGTGTATATACCACTGCACCTGTGTCTAATGCCCACGTGTGTATACCTCTGCACCTGTGTCCAATGCCCACGTGTGTATACTCTGCACCTGTGTATAATGCCCACGTGTGTATACCTCTGCACCTGTGTCTAATGCCCACGTGTGTATACCTCTGCACCTGTGTCTAATGCCCACGTGTGTATACCTCTGCTCCTGTGTCTAATGCCCACGTGTGTATACCTCTGCACCTGTGTATAATGCCCACGTGTATATACCACTGCACCTGTGTCTAATGCCCACGTGTGTATACCTCTGCACCTGTGTATAATGCCCACGTGTGTATACCTCTGCACCTGTGTCTAATGCCCACGTGTATATACCTCTGCACCTGTGTATAATGCCCACGTGTGTATACCTCTGCACCTGTGTATAATGCCCACGTGTGTATACCTCTGCACCTGTGTATAATGCCCACGTGTATATACCTCTGCACCTGTGTCTAATGCCCACGTGTGTATACCTCTGCACCTGTGTATAATGCCCACGTGTGTATACCTCTGCACCTGTGTATAATGCCCACATGTATATACCTCTGCACCTGTGTATAATGCCCACGTGTATATACCACTGCACCTGTGTATAATGCCCACGTGTATATACCTCTGCACCTGTGTATATAGCCCACGTGTGTATACCTCTGCACCTGTGTATAATGCCCACGTGTATATACCTCTGCACCTGTGTATAATGCCCACGTGTGTATACCTCTGCACCTGTGTCTAATGCCCACGTGTATATACCTCTGCTCCTGTGTCTAATGCCCACGTGTGTATACCTCTGCACCTGTGTATAATGCCCACGTGTGTATACCTCTGCACCTGTGTATAATGTCCACATGTATATACCTCTGCACCTGTGTCTAATGCCCACGTGTATATACTACTGCACCTGTGTATAATGACCACGTGTGTATACCTCTGCACCTGTGTATATAGCCCACGTGTGTATACCACTGCACCTGTGTCTAATGCCCACGTGTATATACCTCTGCACCTGTGTATAATGCCCACGTGTGTATACCTCTGCACCTGTGTATAATGCCCACGTGTGTGTACCTCTGCACCTGTGTCTAATGCCCACGTGTGTATACCTCTGCTCCTGTGTCTAATGCCCACGTGTGTATACCTCTGCACCTGTGTATAATGTCCACATGTATATACCACTGTACCTGTGTCTAATGCCCACGTGTGTATACCTCTGCACCTGTGTATAATGCCCACGTGTATATACCTCTGCACCTGTGTATAATGCCCACGTGTGTATACCTCTGCACCTGTGTCTAATGCCCACGTGTGTATACCTCTGCACCTGTGTATAATGCCCACGTGTATATACCTCTGCACCTGTGTCTAATGCCCACGTGTGTATACCTCTGCACCTGTGTATAATGCCCACGTGTATATACCTCTGCACCTGTGTCTAATGCCCACGTGTGTATACCTCTGCACCTGTGTATAATGCCCACGTGTGTATACCTCTGCACCTGTGTATATAGCCCACGTGTATATACCTCTGCACCTGTGTCTCATGCCCACGTGTGTATACCTCTGCACCTGTGTCTAATGCCCACGTGTGTATACCTCTGCCCCTGTGTATAATGCCCACGTGTGTATACCTCTGCACCTGTGTCTAATGCCCACGTGTGTATACCTCTGCACCTGTGTATAATGCCCACGTGTGTATACCTCTGCACCTGTGTATATAGCCCACGTGTGTATACCTCTGCACCTGTGTCCAATGCCCACGTGTATATACCTCTGCACCTGTGTATAATGCCCACGTGTATATACCTCTGCACCTGTGTATATACCTCTGCACCTGTGTATAATGCCCACGTGTATATACCTCTGCACCTGTGTATAATGCCCACGTGTATATACCTCTGCACCTGTGTATAATGCCCACGTGTGTATACCTCTGCACCTGTGTCTAATGCCCACGTGTGTATACCTCTGCACCTGTGTATAATGCCCACGTGTATATACCTCTGCACCTGTGTCTAATGCCCACGTGTGTATACCTCTGCACCTGTGTATAATGCCCACGTGTATATACCTCTGCACCTGTGTCTAATGCCCACGTGTGTATACCTCTGCACCTGTGTATAATGCCCACGTGTGTATACCTCTGCACCTGTGTATATAGCCCACGTGTATATACCTCTGCACCTGTGTCTCATGCCCACGTGTGTATACCTCTGCACCTGTGTCTAATGCCCACGTGTGTATACCTTTGCCCCTGTGTATAATGCCCACGTGTGTATACCTCTGCACCTGTGTCTAATGCCCACGTGTGTATACCTCTGCACCTGTGTATAATGCCCACGTGTGTATACCTCTGCACCTGTGTATATAGCCCACGTGTGTATACCTCTGCACCTGTGTCCAATGCCCACGTGTATATATCTCTGCACCTGTGTATAATGCCCACGTGTATATACCTCTGCACCTGTGTATATACCTCTGCACCTGTGTATAATGCCCACGTGTATATACCTCTGCACCTGTGTCTAATGCCCACGTGTGTATACCTCTGCACCTGTGTATAATGCCCACGTGTATATACCTCTGCACCTGTGTCTAATGCCCACGTGTGTATACCTCTGCACCTGTGTATAATGCCCACGTGTGTATACCTCTGCACCTGTGTATATAGCCCACGTGTATATACCTCTGCACCTGTGTCTCATGCCCACGTGTGTATACCTCTGCACCTGTGTCTAATGCCCACGTGTGTATACCTCTGCCCCTGTGTATAATGCCCACGTGTGTATACCTCTGCACCTGTGTCTAATGCCCACGTGTGTATACCTCTGCACCTGTGTATAATGCCCACGTGTGTATACCTCTGCACCTGTGTATATAGCCCACGTGTGTATACCTCTGCACCTGTGTCCAATGCCCACGTGTATATACCTCTGCACCTGTGTATAATGCCCACGTGTATATACCTCTGCACCTGTGTATATACCTCTGCACCTGTGTATAATGCCCACGTGTATATACCTCTGCACCTGTGTATAATGCCCACGTGTATATACCTCTGCACCTGTGTATAATGCCCACGTGTGTATACCTCTGCACCTGTGTCTAATGCCCACGTGTGTATACCTCTGCACCTGTGTATAATGCCCACGTGTATATACCTCTGCACCTGTGTCTAATGCCCACATGTGTATACCTCTGCACCTGTGTATAATGCCCACGTGTATATACCTCTGCACCTGTGTCTAATGCCCACGTGTGTATACCTCTGCACCTGTGTATAATGCCCACGTGTGTATACCTCTGCACCTGTGTATATAGCCCACGTGTATATACCTCTGCACCTGTGTCTCATGCCCACGTGTGTATACCTCTGCACCTGTGTCTAATGCCCACGTGTGTATACCTCTGCCCCTGTGTATAATGCCCACGTGTGTATACCTCTGCACCGGTGTCTAATGCCCACGTGTGTATACCTCTGCACCTGTGTATAATGCCCACGTGTGTATACCTCTGCACCTGTGTATATAGCCCACGTGTGTATAACTCTGCACCTGTGTCCAATGCCCACGTGTATATACCTCTGCACCTGTGTATAATGCCCACGTGTATATACCTCTGCACCTGTGTATATACCTCTGCACCTGTGTATAATGCCCACGTGTATATACCTCTGCACCTGTGTCTAATGCCCACGTGTGTATACCGCTGCACCTGTGTCTAATGCCCACGTGTGTATACCTCTGCACCTGTGTCTCATGCCCACGTGTGTATACCTCTGCACCTGTGTATAATGCCCACGTGTATATACCTCTGCACCTGTGTCTAATGCCCACGTGTGTATACCTCTGCACCTGTGTATAATGCCCACGTGTATATACCTCTGCACCTGTGTATAATGCCCACGTGTATATACCACTGCACCTGTGTATAATGCCCACGTGTGTATACCTCTGCACCTGTGTATAATGCCCACGTGTATATACCTCTGCACCTGTGTATAGTGCCCACATGTGTATACCTCTGCACCTGTGTCTAATGCCCACGTGTGTGTACCTCTGCACCTGTGTATAATGCCCACGTGTATATACCACTGTACCTGTGTCTAATGCCCACGTGTGTATACCTCTGCACCTGTGTATAATGCCCACGTGTATATACCTCTGCACCTGTGTCTAATGCCCACGTGTGTATACCTCTGCCCCTGTGTATAATGCCCACGTGTGTATACCTCTGCACCTGTGTCTAATGCCCACGTGTGTATACCTCTGCACCTGTGTATAATGCCCACGTGTGTATACCTCTGCACCTGTGTATATAGCCCACGTGTGTATACCTCTGCACCTGTGTCTGATGCCCACGTGTGTGTATACCGCTGCACCTGTGTCTAATGCCCACGTGTATATACCACTGCACCTGTGTATAATGCCCACGTGTATATACCTCTGCACCTGTGTATATAGCCCACGTGTGTATACCTCTGCACCTGTGTATAATGCCCACGTGTATATACCTCTGCACCTGTGTATAATGCCCACGTGTATATACCTCTGCACCTGTGTATAATGCTCACGTGTGTATACCTCTGCACCTGTGTATAATGCCCACGTGTGTATACCTCTGCACCTGTGTATATAGCCCACGTGTGTATACCTCTGCACCTGTGTATAATGCCCACGTGTATATACCTCTGCACCTGTGTATAATGCCCACGTGTGTATACCTCTGCACCTGTGTCTCATGCCCACGTGTATATACCTCTGCACCTGTGTATAATGCCCACGTGTGTGTACCTCTGCACCTGTGTATAATGCCCACGTGTGTATACCTCTGCACCTGTGTATAATGCCCACGTGTGTATACCTCTGCACCTGTGTATAATGCCCACGTGTATATACCTCTGCACCTGTGTATATAGCCCACGTGTGTATACCTCTGCACCTGTGTATAATGCCCACGTGTATATACCTCTGCACCTGTGTATAATGCCCACGTGTGTATACCTCTGCACCTGTGTCTCATGCCCACGTGTATATACCTCTGCACCTGTGTCTAATGCCCACGTGTGTATACCTCTGCACCTGTGTATAATGCCCACGTGTGTATACCTCTGCACCTGTGTATATAGCCCACGTGTGTATACCTCTGCACCTGTGTATAATGCCCACGTGTATATACCTCTGCACCTGTGTATAATGCCCACGTGTGTATACCTCTGCACCTGTGTATAATGCCCACGTGTGTATACCGCTGCACCTGTGTATATAGCCCACGTGTGTATACCTCTGCACCTGTGTATAATGCCCACGTGTGTATACCTCTGCACCTGTGTATAATGCCCACGTGTATATACCTCTGCACCTGTGTATAATGCCCACGTGTGTATACCTCTGCACCTGTGTATAATGTCCACGTGTATATACCTCTGCACCTGTGTCTAATGCCCACGTGTGTATACCTCTGCACCTGTGTCTAATGCCCACGTGTGTATACCTCTGCACCTGTGTATAATGCCCACGTGTGTATACCTCTGCACCTGTGTATAATGCCCACGTGTGTATACCTCTGCACCTGTGTATAATGCCCACGTGTGTATACCTCTGCACCTGTGTATATAGCCCACGTGTGTATACCTCTGCACCTGTGTATAATGCCCACGTGTGTATACCTCTGCACCTGTGTATATAGCCCACGTGTATATACCTCTGCACCTGTGTATATAGCCCACGTGTGTATACCTCTGCACCTGTGTATAATGCCCACGTGTGTATACCTCTGCACCTGTGTCTAATGCCCACGTGTGTATACCTCTGCACCTGTGTATAATGCCCACGTGTGTATACCTCTGCACCTGTGTATATAGCCCACGTGTGTATACCTCTGCACCTGTGTATAATGCCCACGTGTGTATACCACTGCACCTGTGTATAATGCCCACGTGTGTATACCTCTGCACCTGTGTATAATGCCCACGTGTATATACCTCTGCACCTGTGTATAATGCTCACGTGTGTATACCTCTGCACCTGTGTATAATGCCCACGTGTGTATACCTCTGCACCTGTGTATATAGCCCACGTGTGTATACCTCTGCACCTGTGTATAATGCCCACGTGTATATACCTCTGCACCTGTGTATAATGCCCACGTGTGTATACCTCTGCACCTGTGTCTCATGCCCACGTGTATATACCTCTGCACCTGTGTATAATGCCCACGTGTGTGTACCTCTGCACCTGTGTATAATGCCCACGTGTGTATACCTCTGCACCTGTGTATAATGCCCACGTGTATATACCTCTGCACCTGTGTATATAGCCCACGTGTGTATACCTCTGCACCTGTGTATAATGCCCACGTGTGTATACCTCTGCACCTGTGTATAATGCCCACGTGTGTATACCTCTGCACCTGTGTATAATGCCCACGTGTGTATACCTCTGCACCTGTGTCTCATGCCCACGTGTATATACCTCTGCACCTGTGTATAATGCCCACGTGTGTGTACCTCTGCACCTGTGTATAATGCCCACGTGTGTATACCTCTGCACCTGTGTATAATGCCCACGTGTATATACCTCTGCACCTGTGTATATAGCCCACGTGTGTATACCTCTGCACCTGTGTATAATGCCCACGTGTATATACCTCTGCACCTGTGTATATAGCCCACGTGTGTATACCTCTGCACCTGTGTATAATGCCCACGTGTATATACCTCTGCACCTGTGTATAATGCCCACGTGTGTATACCTCTGCACCTGTGTCTCATGCCCACGTGTATATACCTCTGCACCTGTGTATCAATGCCCACACTGTATACCTCTGCACCTGTGTATAATGCCCACGTGTGTATACCTCTGCACCTGTGTATAATGCCCACGTGTGTATACCTCTGCACCTGTGTATAATGCCCACGTGTGTATACCTCTGCACCTGTGTATATATGCCCACGTGTGTATACCGCTGCACCTGTGTATAATGCCCACGTGTGTATACCTCTGCACCTGTGTATAATGCCCACGTGTATATACCTCTGCACCTGTGTATAATGCCCACGTGTGTATACCTCTGCACCTGTGTATAATGTCCACGTGTATATACCTCTGCACCTGTGTCTAATGCCCACGTGTGTATACCTCTGCCCCTGTGTATAATGCCCACGTGTGTATACCTCTGCACCTGTGTCTAATGCCCACGTGTGTATACCTCTGCACCTGTGTATAATGCCCACGTGTGTATACCTCTGCACCTGTGTATATAGCCCACGTGTGTATACCTCTGCACCTGTGTATAATGCCCACGTGTATATACCTCTGCACCTGTGTATAATGCCCACGTGTGTATACCTCTGCACCTGTGTCTCATGCCCACGTGTATATACCTCTGCACCTGTGTATAATGCCCACGTGTGTGTACCTCTGCACCTGTGTATAATGCCCACGTGTGTATACCTCTGCACCTGTGTATAATGCCCACGTGTATATACCTCTGCACCTGTGTATATAGCCCACGTGTGTATACCTCTGCACCTGTGTATAATGCCCACGTGTATATACCTCTGCACCTGTGTATAATGCCCACGTGTGTATACCTCTGCACCTGTGTATAATGCCCACGTGTGTATACCGCTGCACCTGTGTATATAGCCCACGTGTGTATACCTCTGCACCTGTGTATAATGCCCACGTGTGTATACCTCTGCACCTGTGTATAATGCCCACGTGTATATACCTCTGCACCTGTGTATAATGCCCACGTGTATATACCTCTGCACCTGTGTATAATGCCCACGTGTGTATATCTCTGCACCTGTGTATAATGCCCACGTGTGTATACCTCTGCACCTGTGTATAATGCCCACGTGTGTATACCTCTGCACCTGTGTATATAGCCCACGTGTGTATACCTCTGCACCTGTGTCTAATGCCCACGTGTGTATACCTCTGCACCTGTGTATATAGCCCACGTGTGTATACCTCTGCACCTGTGTATAATGCCCACGTGTGTATACCTCTGCACCTGTGTATATAGCCCACGTGTGTGTACCTCTGCACCTGTGTATAAAGCCCATGTGTGTATACCTCTGCACCTGTGTATAATGCCCACGTGTATATACCTCTGCACCTGTGTATATAGCCCACGTGTGTATACCTCTGCACCTGTGTATAATGCCCACGTGTGTATACCTCTGCACCTGTGTCTCATGCCCACGTGTGTATACCTCTGCACCTGTGTATAATGCCCACGTGTGTATACCTCTGCACCTGTGTCCAATGCCCACGTGTGTATACCTCTGCACCTGTGTCCAATGCCCACGTGTGTATACCTCTGCACCTGTGTATAATGCCCACGTGTGTATACCTCTGCACCTGTGTATAATGCCCACGTGTGTATACCTCTGCACCTGTGTATAATGCCCACGTGTGTATACCTCTGCACCTGTGTATAATGCCCACGTGTATATACCTCTGCACCTGTGTATAATGCCCACGTGTGTGTACCTCTGCACCTGTGTATAATGCCCACGTGTATATACCTCTGCACCTGTGTATAATGCCCACGTGTGTATACCTCTGCACCTGTGTATAATGCCCACGTGTGTATACCGCTGCACCTGTGTCTAATGCCCACGTGTGTATACCTCTGCACCTGTGTCCAATGCCCACGTGTGTATACCTCTGCACCTGTGTCTCATGCCCACGTGTGTATACCTCTGCACCTGTGTATAATGCTCACGTGTGTATACCTCTGCACCTGTGTATAATGCCCACGTGTGTATACCTCTGCACCTGTGTATAATGCCCACGTGTGTATACCGCTGCACCTGTGTCTAATGCCCACGTGTGTATACCTCTGCACCTGTGTCCAATGCCCACGTGTGTATACCTCTGCACCTGTGTCTCATGCCCACGTGTGTATACCTCTGCACCTGTGTATAATGCCCACGTGTGTATACCTCTGCACCTGTGTCCAATGCCCACGTGTGTATACCTCTGCACCTGTGTCCAATGCCCACGTGTGTATACCTCTGCACCTGTGTATAATGCCCACGTGTGTATACCTCTGCACCTGTGTATAATGCCCACGTGTGTATACCTCTGCACCTGTGTATAATGCCCACGTGTGTATGCCTCTGCACCTGTGTACAATGCCCACGTGTGTATACCTCTGCACCTGTGTATAATGCCCACGTGTGTATACCTCTGCACCTGTGTCTAATGCTCACGTGTGTATACCGCTGCACATGTGTCTAATGCCCACGTGTGTATACCTCTGCACCTGTGTCCAATGCCCACGTGTGTATACCTCTGCACCTGTGTCTCATGCCCACGTGTGTATACCTCTGCACCTGTGTATAATGCCCACGTGTGTATACCTCTGCACCTGTGTATAATGCCCACGTGTGTATACCTCTGCACCTGTGTCTAATGCCCACGTGTGTATACCTCTGCACCTGTGTCTAATGCCCACGTGTGTATACCGCTGCACCTGTGTACAATGCCCACGTGTATATACCTCTGCACCTGTGTATAATGCCCACGTGTGTATACCTCTGCACCTGTGTACAATGCTCACGTGTGTATACCTCTGCACCTGTGTCTAATGCCCACGTGTGTATACCTCTGCACCTGTGTCTCATGCCCACGTGTGTATACCTCTGCACCTGTGTATAATGCCCACGTGTGTATACCTCTGCACCTGTGTCTAATGCCCACGTGTGTATACCTCTGCACCTGTGTCTAATGCCCACGTGTATATACCTCTGCACCTGTGTATAATGCCCACGTGTGTATACCTCTGCACCTGTGTATAATGCCCACGTGTGTATACCGCTGCACCTGTGTATATAGCCCACGTGTGTATACCTCTGCACCTGTGTATAATACCCACGTGTGTATACCTCTGCACCTGTGTATAATGCCCACGTGTGTATACCTCTGCACCTGTGTATAATGCCCACGTGTATATACCTCTGCACCTGTGTATAATGCCCACGTGTATATACCTCTGCACCTGTGTATAATACCCACGTGTGTATACCTCTGCACCTGTGTATAATGCCCACGTGTGTATACCTCTGCACCTGTGTATAATGCCCACGTGTGTATACCTCTGCACCTGTGTATATAGCCCACGTGTGTATACCTCTGCACCTGTGTCTAATGCCCACGTGTGTATACCTCTGCACCTGTGTATATAGCCCACGTGTGTATACCTCTGCACCTGTGTATAATGCCCACGTGTGTATACCTCTGCACCTGTGTATATAGCCCACGTGTGTGTACCTCTGCACCTGTGTATAATGCCCACGTGTGTATACCTCTGCACCTGTGTATAATGCCCACGTGTATATACCTCTGCACCTGTGTATATAGCCCACGTGTGTATACCTCTGCACCTGTGTATAATGCCCACGTGTGTATACCTCTGCACCTGTGTCTCATGCCCACGTGTGTATACCTCTGCACCTGTGTATAATGCCCACGTGTGTATACCTCTGCACCTGTGTCCAATGCCCACGTGTGTATACCTCTGCACCTGTGTCCAATGCCCAGGTGTGTATACCTCTGCACCTGTGTATAATGCCCACGTGTGTATACCTCTGCACCTGTGTATAATGCCCACGTGTGTATACCTCTGCACCTGTGTATAATGCCCACGTGTGTATACCTCTGCACCTGTGTATAATGCCCACGTGTATATACCTCTGCACCTGTGTATAATGCCCACGTGTGTATACCTCTGCACCTGTGTCTAATGCCCACGTGTGTATACCTCTGCACCTGTGTATAATGCCCACGTGTGTATACCTCTGCACCTGTGTCTAATGCCCACGTGTGTATACCGCTGCACCTGTGTACAATGCCCACGTGTATATACCTCTGCACCTGTGTATAATGCCCACGTGTGTATACCTCTGCACCTGTGTACAATGCTCACGTGTGTATACCTCTGCACCTGTGTCTAATGCCCACGTGTGTATACCTCTGCACCTGTGTCTCATGCCCACGTGTGTATACCTCTGCACCTGTGTATAATGCCCACGTGTGTATACCTCTGCACCTGTGTCTAATGCCCACGTGTGTATACCTCTGCACCTGTGTCTAATGCCCACGTGTATATACCTCTGCAACTGTGTATAATGCCCACGTGTGTATACCTCTGCACCTGTGTCTAATGCCCACGTGTGTATACCTCTGCACCTGTGTATAATGCCCACGTGTATATACCTCTGCACCTGTGTATATAGCCCACGTGTGTATACCTCTGCACCTGTGTATAATGCCCACGTGTATATACCTCTGCACCTGTGTATAATGCCCACGTGTGTATACCTCTGCACCTGTGTATAATGCCCACGTGTGTATACCGCTGCACCTGTGTATATAGCCCACGTGTGTATACATCTGCACCTGTGTATAATACCCACGTGTGTATACCTCTGCACCTGTGTATAATGCCCACGTGTGTATACCTCTGCACCTGTGTATAATGCCCACGTGTATATACCTCTGCACCTGTGTATAATGCCCACGTGTATATACCTCTGCACCTGTGTATAATACCCACGTGTGTATACCTCTGCACCTGTGTATAATGCCCACGTGTGTATACCTCTGCACCTGTGTATAATGCCCACGTGTGTATACCTCTGCACCTGTGTATATAGCCCACGTGTGTATACCTCTGCACCTGTGTCTAATGCCCACGTGTGTATACCTCTGCACCTGTGTATATAGCCCACGTGTGTATACCTCTGCACCTGTGTATAATGCCCACGTGTGTATACCTCTGCACCTGTGTATATAGCCCACGTGTGTGTACCTCTGCACCTGTGTATAATGCCCACGTGTGTATACCTCTGCACCTGTGTATAATGCCCACGTGTATATACCTCTGCACCTGTGTATATAGCCCACGTGTGTATACCTCTGCACCTGTGTATAATGCCCACGTGTGTATACCTCTGCACCTGTGTCTCATGCCCACGTGTGTATACCTCTGCACCTGTGTATAATGCCCACGTGTGTATACCTCTGCACCTGTGTCCAATGCCCACGTGTGTATACCTCTGCACCTGTGTCCAATGCCCACGTGTGTATACCTCTGCACCTGTGTATAATGCCCACGTGTGTATACCTCTGCACCTGTGTATAATGCCCACGTGTGTATACCTCTGCACCTGTGTATAATGCCCACGTGTGTATACCTCTGCACCTGTGTATAATGCCCACGTGTATATACCTCTGCACCTGTGTATAATGCCCACGTGTGTGTACCTCTGCACCTGTGTATAATGCCCACGTGTATATACCTCTGCACCTGTGTATAATGCCCACGTGTGTATACCTCTGCACCTGTGTATAATGCCCACGTGTGTATACCGCTGCACCTGTGTCTAATGCCCACGTGTGTATACCTCTGCACCTGTGTCCAATGCCCACGTGTGTATACCTCTGCACCTGTGTCTCATGCCCATGTGTGTATACCTCTGCACCTGTGTATAATGCCCACGTGTGTATACCT
This sequence comes from Pseudophryne corroboree, assembly GCF_028390025.1. Taxonomy (NCBI): domain Eukaryota; kingdom Metazoa; phylum Chordata; class Amphibia; order Anura; family Myobatrachidae; genus Pseudophryne; species Pseudophryne corroboree. The sequence continues at coordinate 374,672 of NW_026967557.1, read as the reverse complement.
CTGCACCTGTGTATAATGCCCACGTGTGTATACCTCTGCACCTGTGTATAATGCCCACGTGTGTATACCGCTGCACCTGTGTCTAATGCCCACGTGTGTATACCTCTGCACCTGTGTCCAATGCCCACGTGTGTATACCTCTGCACCTGTGTCTCATGCCCACGTGTGTATACCTCTGCACCTGTGTATAATGCCCACGTGTGTATACCTCTGCACCTGTGTCCAATGCCCACGTGTGTATACCTCTGCACCTGTGTCCAATGCCCACGTGTGTATACCTCTGCACCTGTGTATAATGCCCACGTGTGTATACCTCTGCACCTGTGTATAATGCCCACGTGTGTATACCTCTGCACCTGTGTATAATGCCCACGTGTGTATACCTCTGCACCTGTGTACAATGCCCACGTGTGTATACCTCTGCACCTGTGTATAATGCCCACGTGTGTATACCTCTGCACCTGTGTCTAATGCTCACGTGTGTATACCGCTGCACATGTGTCTAATGCCCACGTGTGTATACCTCTGCACCTGTGTCCAATGCCCACGTGTGTATACCTCTGCACCTGTGTCTCATGCCCACGTGTGTATACCTCTGCACCTGTGTATAATGCCCACGTGTGTATACCTCTGCACCTGTGTATAATGCCCACGTGTGTATACCTCTGCACCTGTGTCTAATGCCCACGTGTGTATACCTCTGCACCTGTGTCTAATGCCCACGTGTGTATACCGCTGCACCTGTGTACAATGCCCACGTGTATATACCTCTGCACCTGTGTATAATGCCCACGTGTGTATACCTCTGCACCTGTGTACAATGCTCACGTGTGTATACCTCTGCACCTGTGTCTAATGCCCACGTGTGTATACCTCTGCACCTGTGTCTCATGCCCACGTGTGTATACCTCTGCACCTGTGTATAATGCCCACGTGTGTATACCTCTGCACCTGTGTCTAATGCCCACGTGTGTATACCTCTGCACCTGTGTCTAATGCCCACGTGTATATACCTCTGCACCTGTGTATAATGCCCACGTGTGTATACCTCTGCACCTGTGTCTAATGCCCACGTGTGTATACCTCTGCACCTGTGTATAATGCCCACGTGTGTATACCTCTGCACCTGTGTATAATGCCCACGTGTGTATACCTCTGCACCTGTGTATATAGCCCACGTGTGTATACCTCTGCACCTGTGTCTAATGCCCACGTGTGTATACCTCTGCACCTGTGTATAATGCCCACGTGTGTATACCTCTGCACCTGTGTATAATGCCCACGTGTATATACCTCTGCACCTGTGTATAATGCTCACGTGTGTATATCTCTGCACCTGTGTATAATGCCCACGTGTGTATACCTCTGCACCTGTGTCTAATGCCCACGTGTGTATACCTCTGCACCTGTGTCTAATGCCCACGTGTATATACCTCTGCACCTGTGTATAATGCCCACGTGTGTATACCTCTGCACCTGTGTCTAATGCCCACGTGTATATACCTCTGCACCTGTGTCTAATGCCCACGTGTGTATACCTCTGCACCTGTGTATAATGCCCACGTGTATATACCTCTGCACCTGTGTATAATGCCCACGTGTGTATACCTCTGCACCTGTGTCTAATGCCCACGTGTGTATACCTCTGCACCTGTGTATAATGCCCACGTGTGTATACCTCTGCACCTGTGTATAATGCCCACGTGTGTATACCTCTGCACCTGTGTATATAGCCCACGTGTGTATACCTCTGCACCTGTGTATAATGCCCACGTGTGTATACCTCTGCACCTGTGTCTAATGCCCACGTGTGTATACCTCTGCACCTGTGTCTAATGCCCACGTGTGTATACCTCTGCACCTGTGTCTAATGCTCACGTGTGTATACCTCTGCACCTGTGTATAATGCCCACGTGTGTATACCTCTGCACCTGTGTCTAATGCCCACGTGTGTATACCTCTGCACCTGTGTCTAATGCCCACGTGTGTATACCTCTGCACCTGTGTCTCATGCCCACGTGTGTATACCTCTGCACCTGTGTATAATGCCCACGTGTGTATACCTCTGCACCTGTGTCTAATGCCCACGTGTATATACCTCTGCACCTGTGTATAATGCCCACGTGTGTATACCTCTGCACCTGTGTCTAATGCCCACGTGTGTATACCTCTGCACCTGTGTATAATGCCCACGTGTGTATACCTCTGCACCTGTGTCTAATGCCCACGTGTGTATACCTCTGCACCTGTGTCTAATGCCCACGTGTGTATACCTCTGCACCTGTGTCTAATGCCCATGTGTGTATACCTCTGCACCTGTGTCTAATGCCCACGTGTGTATACCTCTGCACCTGTGTCTAATGCCCATGTGTGTATACCTCTGCACCTGTGTCTAATGCCCACGTGTGTATACCTCTGCACCTGTGTCTAATGCCCACGTGTGTATACCTCTGCACCTGTGTCTAATGCCCACGTGTGTATACCTCTGCACCTGTGTATAATGCCCACGTGTATATACCTCTGCACCTGTGTCTAATGCCCACGTGTGTATACCTCTGCACCTGTGTCTAATGCCCATGTGTGTATACCTCTGCACCTGTGTCTAATGCCCACGTGTGTATACCTCTGCACCTGTGTCTAATGCCCACGTGTGTATACCTCTGCACCTGTGTCTAATGCCCACGTGTGTATACCTCTGCACCTGTGTATAATGCCCACGTGTATATACCTCTGCACCTGTGTATAATGCCCACGTGTGTATACCTCTGCACCTGTGTCTAATGCCCACGTGTGTATACCTCTGCACCTGTGTATAATGCCCACGTGTATATACTACTGCACCTGTTTCTAATGCCCACGTGTATATACCACTGCACCTGTGTCTAATGCCCACGTGTGTATACCTCTGCACCTGTGTCTAATGCCCACGTGTATATACTACTGCACCTGTGTCTAATGCCCACGTGTGTATACCTCTGCACCTGTGTATAATGCCCACGTGTATATACTACTGCACCTGTGTCTAATGCTCACGTGTATATACCTCTGCACCTGTGTCTAATGCCCACGTGTATATACCTCTGCACCTGTGTCTAATGCCCACGTGTGTATACCTCTGCACCTGTGTCTAATGCCCACGTGTGTATACCTCTGCACCTGTGTCTAATGCCCACGTGTATATACTACTGCACCTGTGTCTAATGCCCACGTGTATATACCACTGCACCTGTGTCTAATGCCCACGTGTGTATACCTCTGCACCTGTGTCTAATGCCCACGTGTATATACTACTGCACCTGTGTCGAATGCCCACGTGTGTATACCTCTGCACCTGTGTCTAATGCCCACGTGTATATACTACTGCACCTGTGTCTAATGCCCACGTGTATATACCACTGCACCTGTGTCTAATGCCCACGTGTATATACCTCTGCACCTGTGTCTAATGCCCACGTGTATATACCTCTGCACCTGTGTCTAATGCCCACGTGAATATACCACCGCACCTGTGTCTAATGCCCACGTGTGTATACCTCTGCACCTGTGTCTAATGCCCACGTGTGTATACCTCTGCACGTGTCTAATGCCCACGTGTATATACCTCTGCACCTGTGTCTAATGCCCACGTGTGTATACCTCTGCACCTGTGTCTAATGCCCACGTGTGTATACCTCTGCACCTGTGTCTAATGCCCACGTGTGTATACCTCTGCACCTGTGTCTAATGCCCACGTGTGTATACCTCTGCACCTGTGTATATAGCCCACGTGTGAATACCTCTGCACCTGTGTATAATGCCCACGTGTGTATACCTCTGCACCTGTGTCTAATGCCCACGTGTATATACCTCTGCACCTGTGTCTAATGCCCACGTGTGTATACCACTGCACCTGTGTCTAATGCCCACGTGTGTATACCACTGCACCTGTGTCTAATGCCCACGTGTGTATACCACTGCACATGTGTCTAATGCCCACGTGTGTATACCTCTGCACCTGTGTATATAGCCCACGTGTGTATACCTCTGCACCTGTGTATAATGCCCACGTGTGTATACCTCTGCACCTGTGTATAATGCCCACGTGTGTATACCGCTGCACCTGTGTATAATGCCCACGTGTATACCTCTGCACCTGTGTATAATGCCCACGTGTGTATACCTCTGCACCTGTGTATAATGCCCACGTGTGTATACCTCTGCACCTGTGTATAATGCCCACGTGTGTATACCTCTGCACCTGTGTCTAATGCCCACGTGTGTATACCTCTGCACCTGTGTCTAATGCCCACGTGTGTATTCCTCTGCACCTGTGTCTGATGCCCACGTGTGTATACGTCTGCACCTGTGTCTGATGCCCACGTGTGTATACCTCTGCACCTGTGTCTGATGCCCACGTGTGTATACCTCTGCACCTGTGTCTGATGCCCACGTGTGTATACCTCTGCACCTGTGTCTAATGCCCACGTGTGTATACCTCTGCACCTGTGTCTAATGCCCACGTGTGTATACCTCTGCACCTGTGTCTAATGCCCGCGTGTGTATACCTCTGCACCTGTGTATAATGCCCACGTGTGTATACCTCTGCACCTGTGTCTAATGCCCACATGTATATACCTCTGCGCCTGTGTCTAATGCCCACGTGTATATACCTCTGCACCTGTGTATAATGCCCACGTGTGTATACCTCTGCACCTGTGTATAATGCCCACGTGTATATACCACTGCACCTGTGTCTAATGCCCACGTGTATATACCACTGCACCTGTGTATAATGCCCACATGTATATACCTCTGCGCCTGTGTCTAATGCCCACGTGTATATACCTCTGCACCTGTGTCCAATGCCCACGTGTGTATACCTCTGCACCTGTGTATAATGCCCACGTGTATATACCACTGCACCTGTGTCTAATGCCCACGTGTATATACCACTGCACCTGTGTCTAATGCCCACATGTATATACCTCTGCGCCTGTGTCTAATGCCCACGTGTATATACCTCTGCACCTATGTCTAATGCCCACATGTATATACCTCTGCGCCTGTGTCTAATGCCCACGTGTATATACCTCTGCACCTGTGTCCAATGCCCACGTGTGTATACCTCTGCACCTGTGTATAATGCCCACGTGTATATACTACTGTACCTGTGTATAATGCCCACATGTATATACCTCTGCACCTGTGTATAATGCCCACGTGTATATACCACTGCACCTGTGTCTAATGCCCACGTGTGTATACCTCTGCACCTGTGTATAATGCCCACGTGTATATACCTCTGCACCTGTGTCTAATGCCCACGTGTGTATACCTCTGCACCTGTGTATAATGCCCACTTG